>NW_008825614.1:6454254-6459606 GCF_000699105.1 Pygoscelis adeliae
AACTGGAGGATGAGGTTGCTAAGCCACTATCCACCACGTTTGAGAAGTCGTGGCAGTCCGGTGAAGTTCCCGCTGACTGGAAAAGGGGAAACATAACCCCCATTTTTAAAAAGGGAAAAAAGGAAGACCCGGGGAACTACAGGCCAGTCAGTCTCACCTCTATGCCCGGCAAGATCACGGAGAAGATCCTCCTGAAAACTATGCTAAGGCACATGGAAAATAAGGAGATGATTGGTGGCAGCCAGCATGGCTTCACTAAGGGCAAATTGTGCCTGACAAATTTGGTGACCTTCTACGATGGGGTTACATTGGTGGATAAGGCAAGAGCAAGTAATATCTACCTGGACTTGTGCAAAGCATTTGATGCTGTCCTGCACGACATCCTTGTCTCTAAATTGAAGAGACATGGATTTGATGGATGGACCACTCAGTGGATAAGGAATTGGCTGGATGGTCATGCTCAAAGAGTTGCGGTCAACGGCTTGATGTCCAAGTGGAAACCAGTGTCAGGTGGTGTTCCTCAGGGGTCAGTATTGGGACTGGCACTGTTTAACATCTTTGTTGGCAACATGGACAGTGGGATTGCGTGCACCCTCAGCAAGTTTGCTGACGACACCAAGATGTGTGGTACAGTCAACATGCTGGAGGGAAGGGATGCCATCCAGAGGGACTTTGAGAAGCTTGATAGGTGGGCCCGCGCGAACCTCTTGAAGTTCAACAAGGCCAAGTACAAGGTCCTGCACATGGGTCAGGGCAATCCCAAGCACAAATACAGGCTGGATGGACAATGAGAGCAGCCCTGAGGAGAAGGACTTAAGGGTGTTGGTTGATAAGAAGCTCAACATGACACGGCAATGTACACCTGCAGCCCAAAAAGCCAACCGTATCCTGGGCTGCATCAAAAGAAATGTGACCAGCAGGTCGAGGGAGGTGATTCTGCCCCTCTACTCCACTCTTGTGAGACTCCACCTGGAGTACTGCGTCCAGCTCTGGAGCCCCCAACATAAGGAGGACATGAATCTGTTGGAACGGATCCTGAGGAGGGCCGCAAAGATGATCAGAGGGCTGGAACACCTCTCCTATGAAGACAGGCTGAGAGAGTTGGGGTTGTTCAGCCTGGAGAAAAGAAGGCTCTGGAAAGACCTTATAGTAGGCTTCCAGTACCTGAAGAGGGCCCACAGGAAAGTTGGAGAGGGACTTTTTACAAGTGCATGTAGCGATAGGACAAGGGGTAACGGCTTTAAACTGAAAGAGGGTAGATTTAGATTAGCTATAAGGAAAAAATTCTTCACTATGAGGGTGGTGAGGCACTGGAAGAGGTTGCCCAGAGAAGCTGTGGATGCCCCATCCCTGGAAGTGTTCAAGGCCAGGTTGGATGGGGCTTTGAGCAACCTGGTCTCATGGAAGGTGTCCCTTCCTATGGCAGGGGGGTTGGAACAAGATGATCTTTAAGGTCCCTTCCAGCTCAAACCATTCTATGAGTCTATGACTTAGGCTTTACTGTGATCTATTCTCTCATTTAGAGGTGTTACTTCTCAAATCGATCAAGCTAGGCTCCTTCAGAGGAAAATTTTGTTTATAAAGAATTGTACAGATTTAATTGTGATCAATATAAGTACAGCAAGCCAAGAATCAGCAGGGCTACCTGGGTACAACTTACAGCAAGAGAGAATTACAAGAAAGTCTTGTAATATGCTTCAGGCAGTCTCTGGTTGGCTCTTCAAGACCACCTCTTCTTTCTTCAGGTTCAGGTTTAATGAACTCCAAATTAGTTTCTGGAAAGTCAATCTTTATTTAAAAAAAAAAAAAAAGGAAAGATAGAAATTCTTTTAGCAATATGTATTCTCAGATACAACTGTCAATAAATGTTATCTTGGATTTGTATAGGAAGCATACAAACTATGAGAGAAAGAAAAGGGAATAATTCTTTGACAATGCTGACTGTATGTAATATATTACTTAAATACGTTGGTGTTAAACTCAGTCCACAAAAATCAGTGGGAGCTTTGTCACTGACTTTCCTGGGAGAATTTAAGCCCCAGTATTTCAATTTTATTAGAACTGCATGAACTCAAAACTGAAGTAATTTTTTCCTTTTTTCCTCCTTTCCTGATTTTTAATAAAATGGTTCTTAAATGGAAAGCTTCCATTAATGTAGATTTTTTGGTTTTTTTTTTTCTAAAAAAGTAGGGATAATTCTGACGTGTAGTTTGCCAGTGTAAGAGATGGAAATCAGATTCCTGATTTCACTTCTGGATGTTCAATTTCATATATATTGTACAGCATCTACAATTTTTTCGTTCTTTACACTTATGTATGAATGTCAGAAATTCAGGATAATGTTTTTAAGGTACAGAGAAAGAAAACATTCAACCAAAATTATGAAGCTTGAGGTGCTTGATAATCTGAGTACAGACTTAGCTGAAAATTCAGGTTGTTCTTCAAAATTCAGCTCAATTTGCACATCCTGTTTTGGTTTATTAACCATAATCGCTTATCTATATCCTTTTTTTAATATAAGTATTGGATATGCATCACTCTTCTAAAGGTTAACAAAGTTATTCCCTACAAAATGTGTCTTGTCAGTCACATCAGAAAAGCTATCTTTATGACATTTCCAGCATGTTCACAAATCGTGATACTGTCGCATGCATGGGAATAACTGAAAATGAGGGGGGGGGGGAATGAGAGATCCTCCTGTTCCGTTTCTTTCAGCAGAAAGAGATTATAAATTAATAGCCATTTACTGTCTCAAATTCCCTTTATTATAATTAATAGGGGGAGCTATTTTAAGGTGTCGTTGACTGAACTCCTCAGACTAGAAAATCCCCATTTGCTTGTCTATTAAAAATAGGCCATTTTTAGGCCAGCCTCATTTATCTGTATTATCTGCTTTTACATATCATTTGCTAATAGTCATTCAGCTTTTCAATACAGAAAACAATTGGCTTTGTCTTTGAAGTATCCAGCTGCTAATTTAACCTGGAAAGATGACAAAACTACCATGCAGACGTAATGCATTTTCAATACTGGGAGCACCATTCTGCCCAGAACGAGTGGGTGCTCAGCATGTAGTCATCGAGGGAGAGCTGTACTGATGCCTATTGACAATTTGCTTGTAGCCACTTCCTTTACAAATCCTTTATGCTACTCAGTCTAGTTGCCAGCTGTATGTTACATTTATAATGGCATGCAATTCAATAGTACTCAGAACAAAAGTTCAGATTTGAAAAGGCAGCTGTAAGTCAGGTACCAAGTAAATGATTTTTGTAAGAAGTATTTTTGGAACGAAAATTATAACAACAAAAATCACCCTACAAAAACCTTCTCTAGCCCTCAGAGGTAGTACCTGATGTGGAAAGTATCATACATATTTGCCACTGCGCAGAATTATAGACTTCCATCCATTAAGATTAATATGTTCTCTTCGAGCAGCTATAATGGAAATAGGATATTTAATTTGTGTGGTCTTGATAAGCTATGGGAACAATCCTTTTTCTTGCACTTTGTTAGAAAACAACCCTTTCCTTTGCTTTCTCGCTTTCTTACCTGCAGTGTTACTGAGGTTGGTGTATCAGTACTGCAGATGCCTGGGGTAATCATTGTTGTTGTAAGCGTGCTGTACAGAGTCATGCTAAGCAGCACAGTTCCGTGAATGAGCCGCCTGCAATACACACAGACAGAAATACTGCATCGGTACTGGAGACATGGTGAACAGGGTTTATTGAAATTACATCAAAGAACATGGAACTGGATAGCTTAAAAGACAAGCAAAAGGAGAACAAACCTTTTATCTTTATGTGGCTAGTACAAATCTGGCCTAGATCAGTAGAAGTTGTACACTGATGGTCTCACTGTTGGAGTGGTATCTGTGCAGTTGCAGGGATCATAACACAAATCAAGCTGCCAAGACATTCCAGGTCACCACTGACTTCTTTGGTGACAGGGGTTGCCATTTAAGCTAGGTGTAAAAGGATAACACCACATTTCTACCTCAAGATTTAATTTTGAGGACAAATATGTTAGAGATTGTGAAGTGTCAACACACTATATAAGGTGGAGGGCAGTATACATTTACCCCACAAAAAGAAGAAACTCATGGCAACCTACTGCAACCATGAAGGATCCTTGCTGATTTTATGTGTAGATGGCAGGGAGGCATGAGTACGATATCAGAGTCTCCAAAGAGCTGAAAGGAGTCTGAGTGGGATAGTTTGTACTGCATGTGCTCCATATGATTTTTGGACAGATGAAAGATTATGGTCTGAAGTACCAGTCTGACCACCACATGTAGAAGAAAGTCTTATCACAAACAGACATGCATGTGATCTGAAGATAAGAAAACCAGCATGCTTTGGCAGGACAACACAATTCAGTCTAGAGAACTTGAATAAAATCAGAAAATTCAGGTGTAAATTCTAATCATAACCAATCCACTCAAATTAAGAATGCAGTACTTGAATAAAGGAAGATATAGTACACTGGACTTACCCTTTAGTTTGTCCACATCTTAATCAAATTTCTGATCTCACTAACCATTATGTTCAACATCTCTTCTTTTACAGACAAATAATTTTTATTACGACTGTTCCAAGCACTGCTCAGTCAATACAACTGAGAGAATGAGCTAGATTCTCTTCCGCACATTGCAACAGAAACAGCCAGCCAGGTAGATGAGGTTTGAGTGTACAGCTTTTACCTGAGATGAGGATGTTAGAGGTACAAGAGAACCCAGGTGGACTTTTTGATCCCAGCATGAGTTTGCAACATTGCTGTAAAAAAGTACCTTTTGAATTGCAAACTGAAATAAATTGTTGCTAAGTCATCTCTGAAGAAGAAATAAGAAACTCCCACAAAGTAATTTTTATAGTCAAGACTCAGTGTAAACCTAATTCAGGGCTAATTTTTCATTCTCACTTCTCAAGCTATTCATGTTGTTAGTGCAAACATTTATTTTATTATGAGAACACAGCTCAGGAGGATTAAAGACAAAACCATTTTCTGAAGTTTCTTTTGCAGCTGTAGGTGTATTTGCAGGTGAATGGAGGCAGAAAAAGGAGCTGTGATGTGAAAAAGATAGCACTCAAGTGGGAAAGCAATTGTGTCATATGAAGTCTTTCACATGGAGGTCACTGATGTGAATGTGGAAGTGATCAATGGTGGTTCAAAGTTGTTTTTATGTGATGTGTACTCAGATGACCTTTAATAAAGGAGTCACATCTCTTCAACCACTTGTTTGGGGACAGTGGTTTACATCATAATTTGAACTAATTGGCACTTTGTTAGAAGGCAGAGGAGTAGCTGAGAACTGAATGAACGCGAAGACTAAATTATCCTTTTGAGCTCTCATTC
>NW_008825614.1:6459621-6470935 GCF_000699105.1 Pygoscelis adeliae
CACTTTCAGATTGTTCTCTAAAACTATAGAGTGCTTTAAAAAATAACCCATACAGATGATATCTCCTAAGAAAAAAATTAATTAGTTGTAAAAACTAGACACATATTTATGCCTTGCATATAGAGTAGCCTAATTTAAAGATTTATGAATAAGTGAGCAACTTATGTATCTTCCATCAGTAAGTCACTCTTTGGACTAAGGCTAGTCTGTAAATACAGGAGGCATTTTTACAAAGATGTGAAGAGGCATCGACAGCTGCGAAATACCGTGTGTATTTCTGAGGCACAGCTTTCCCTAGCAATCTTTGGGGCACTGTATGCACTGCACAGCTAACATTCTTTAGGACCAGTCTGATTTTGGACACACAAATGGAACAAGAGGGGCCATGTGGGTGAATGGAAAAGTAAAAAGATGCATGATTATTTTTAGAAAAAGGAAAGTAGCAGGAGAGCGTGCATGATCCATCCAGAAAAGGAAGGAGCCAGCATCATGAGCATGATAACCATAAACTTTACAGAACAGACAGATACCTCTCTCTGCTACCTGGTTCTGCTGATGAGCTCAGGCAGGTCACTCCCCATTTTGTCTGCCAGTTTATCCATCTGTAAGGTGAGGGTAGTGATAATGGCCTTTGTAAAGACTGTATAATGATCACAGCCATAGACAATGGCTTCCATGTAGCAACTTCAGCATCAAGCACACCAGAAGGTGAATAAACAAGTGCTGCTCTGTGCCTACTGCCATTTATTTATTTACATGCTCATGTAAAACCATGGCAGATGGAAACTCCTGGAATTGCACAGATTCTCAGCTCTTGTTTATTATTATTTATTACCGGCACTAAAATAAACTTCCCGTCTTATTACAGCAGAAGAGGACGCTGCTATTTAAGGACAGCTCAAGTTACCCTAACTTAACAAAATCAGCCTTGTATCCTGAAGTCACATGGGAGACTTCTCTCACCACACCCAGCAAGAGGAAATTTTTTTTGCTTGCTCTGTCCGATTTGGAAATACCAGTTCAAAGTAAATTGTGGTGTTAGAATCAGTGAAGTCAGAGGAATGGGCACTGTGGGGGACATTACGACTCCCAAATTGCCCCAAATGATGGATTTCCGATGTGTTAATTAGCTCTGGATCACTAAACTATTCAGCCCAAGAGACAAACACATTTTTCTGATGTGAAGGAATGGAAAGTTGGCATATGGGCTTGCAAACACTTTTGAACTGCCTCTTGTGTTTAATAAGACTTCTTGATACAGATGCACCATCAAGGGCCTTATTGGCATTGATTTAGGGCCACTATCTAAAGTCAACTACCTGATAAGGATGAGAAACGTGGATGTGGAGGCTCACCTACTGGGCAAGCTGGCAGCAACAATCATTATTACCATGTTCATTCCCAAATGTATATAACATTAGAGTAGAGTTACTGTTTAGACTGGATATACCAGGAAAATGAGGACAAAATACAGTGTCAAAATAATGTAATTATCCCCAAACCTGGCATTATAAGCCTCAGAAATTCAGAGTTAAGGTTAAATTTAAAGGAAATCCAAAGCTGCTAAGCTATAAAACCCCAAGCACTCTTAATTCTGCATTGGGACGATACTGTGAAATAACTACTTTGTTATAATTACAAATACTACAGAATTCTAGAAAATTCAAATTAGAGAGATGATTTTCAACTACAAAGTAATGCTAAATGTCCTACAGACATTTATAAGAACGACATCTTCCATCCCCACAGTTTCTAGTTTAAATAAATTCCAGAAATTTGAAGGTGCTGAATACAGCAAATATGAAATTATCATTAGTTCAGACTTTTAAAACAAATTTGCAGTTATATTCCTGATTCTTTCCTAATTTTTGCCCCAGAGTTAAAAAATAAGTGTACAAACAATAATTTAAGGTAAACAACTATATTTAGGCAAAGTTTGAAGAAAATTTGCAGGAAGTCAGTTTTGTGAAGAGTGAGACTATTTGTACAGAAACATGCAAAGTTGATAAGCAGTAATCCCAACACACATTTGATAAAGAGTATAGTGGCTGCCCTGTATATCCATCAGCTACTCATGTTATAAATTAGCACACTGCAAGACAACTGTCAGAATAGTGAGCGATATTACTGGAATTCAGGAAATAATGTAAATTAATGTCCTGGTTTCGGCAGGGATAGAGTTAATTTTCTTCCTAGTAGCTGGTACAGTGCTGTGTTTTGGATTTAGGATGAGAATAGTGTTGATAACACACCGATGTTTTAGTTGTTGCTAAGTAGTGCTTACATTAGTCAAGGATTTTTCAGCTTCCCACGCTCTACCGACTGAGAAGGCTGGAGGGGCACAAGAAGCTGGGAGGGGGCACAGCCAGGACAGCTGACCCAAACTGGCCAAAGGGATATTCCATACCATGTGACGTCATGCTCAGTACATAAACTGGGGGAATTAGCTGGGGGAGGGGTGACCACTGCTCGGGAACTGGCTGGACATCGTTTAGCAGGTGATGAGCAATTGTATTGTGCATCACTTATTTTGTATATTCTTTTATCATTAATATTATTTTCCCTTCCTTTTCTGTCCTATTAAACTGTCTTTATCTCAACCCACGAATTTTACTCTTTTTTTTTTTTTTTTTCCTTTCTGATTCTCTCCCCCATCCCACAGCAGGGGTTGAGTGAGCAAACAGCTGTGTGGTGTTTAGCTGCCTGGCAGGTTAAACCACAACAATTAAGCAAATTCAAAATTTACTAAACATCTATTCACTGACAAGTCTTTAACAACAACAACAACAAAAGAAAATTAAACAGGCCAAATTACTGAGAACATTTTTAGGTATTGTGTGGTTTCAACATGGGCAAGGTACGGAGAAGAGATTGCAATAAGAAATGCTAAATAATAAGTAATATCCTTTATTTAAACAGTTGGGTTTTGCTTCTACTTTTTTACATATTTCTCATACGCTCTGCTTAGTTTTTTGAGAGGAGAACTGGAGTGTTAAAGTCTCGGGGGAAAAGCTACAGCCCTTTAATCTGGCAGGGGACTTTGACGTGGTCTTGCCCAAAAGCATGAGAAACTCTTCACACTTCTTGAAACAGTTGAAAGGAATTTGTATATTTTATATGTTAAAATAAGTTCAGTTCTTCTTAATCCCCAGTTCAAACTAAACACAAAGAATTAAACGATGAAGGAGAGAAGCGACCATACAATGACAATAACCATTTTGGAAGAGAAAATAGATAACAAATTTACAGAGAGGAGTAAATTCGGAGTCTTTTAAAATAAAGTGTTCTTTTGCCCTAGGTCACTCAAAGATCAAGATTCCTCAGTAATATCTGGGAATAACCCAACACAGATAATTTTTTTTTTTCTTCTCTCTTTAACATGAGCCACAACCAGCTTGAAGAGAATTCCTGTGTTTTTAATCAGAAAAAAGATATAATGGGACAGAAACAAGGAATTGTATTTTTAAAATGTTTGACATTTATTTTCTTTTTCCAGTGTTTAACAAAAAAAATATTTTTTTTTTTTTAACAAACATCTGAATAGAGAAACAGAGACCACTCTCTGTCCTTATCTTTGCTGACCCTGAGAAGAATGGCTCAGTGACCAACTGGGACAAGGATTTGAACAAGGAAGTTTGATGACCCAGGCAAATACCTCAGGGCTACTGGCTTCTTCAGAGAGCTTATTTCTGTCCTTTCCACCATAAATTAAGT
The DNA here is from genome assembly GCF_000699105.1 of Pygoscelis adeliae. Classification (NCBI taxonomy): domain Eukaryota; kingdom Metazoa; phylum Chordata; class Aves; order Sphenisciformes; family Spheniscidae; genus Pygoscelis; species Pygoscelis adeliae. The sequence goes on from NW_008825614.1 coordinate 6,463,336, forward strand.
CCTAGACATGAGAATGTTAATACATTTTAGAACTCAAATTCACCTCTGAGAAAAGTTTTCTTTTGAGAAAGTGGTATTTTCCAAGTTAGATATGTTTTGTCCAAGACTTCCTGGAGAGATTTCTTTAATCTCTTCATATAAATTTACAGAGTTTGTTCATTTAGAGATCCTAATACCATAATCTTTGCAATAATACAAGGTACTCTTGACACATTAGCATGACACTACAGGTACAAATCTTTTCTTGGTACATACTTTCAAGTTCAGAAGTACTCTATTGAAGTAAGTCTTGAAGTTTAGTTGCATTCCAGCAGTGAAGGGAGTGAAGTTGGGTTCATTGCTCAGATTATTAATGTTTTCCACAAAATTGGTGAGTCAAATAAAAACAATTATTAACTTTTAAATTTTTTGTGGAGCCTCTCAAAGTCCTACTGTTCCTTCTCAATTACTTCAACTAACTGAGAGCATTACCTGTTATGAATCACCCGACAGTTTTAATCCTGCTACTTTCTAAGTAGGTAACCCTGAGAGCTAGTTCACTCTACTAAAAAATATTCGTGATCTTCCAAAGAAAAGGAAAAGCAGGCTAGGTGAATGTTCAGATATTTTCAAGTTTCACAGTTCAGAAGGAATTTCAGGGCTATCCTTATTTTTAAATCAGTCTATCAATTGAAACCATGGTGAATGAATAATTCTGTGGAGTTGTGGTTGGCTAAAAGAGGAAAAAAGCATTTACGCTTCTTTGTGTTAGTAATTACTATAATTGTAAATGACACAGCTATTAGATTAGGGGATGTTGAACATGCTATTTCTAAATCATTCCTCCCCAGCAACTCAACTTTTATTTCTGCTTTGAGGGGTCATTTCAGCAATGATCTGTACAGTTATACAGCAGATGAAAGGACAGTAACCCTCTATCCCCTTCATTGTGCCGACTGTGTGTACCATGAAAGAATGGAGCCATTTTTCAGTAAAATTTTTGAAACTGTCTGGGTGACTTGGAGATCTACCTAATGAAAATCAACATGCTTGCTCCGATGGCATACATTTAAAAAATATACATCACAGGGGGCTGAGGGCTTTCAGATCTTCCAAAAATCATTCCTTTGAGACTTGAATACTGAAAAATAAGAAAACCTCACAGGTCCTCAAGAACAGGATTCTCGCATATCCCATTTACCTCCAAAGACGCCCAAGTGTTCCCCAATTAAGTTATCATGCCTAATGCTCTGCTTCTGCATGTACGCAGCACATATCAGCTTGCTGGGGATGAGGACACCTTAACACTTCACCTCAAATTAGATTCTCAGCCAAGATATTCTCTCTATCTATTTCACCCTAAGCACTAGGATCTTAGAACTACTCAAAATAAACATAATGCATGTTTTGTTTAAAAAGACACACACAATGGAAGAGTGAGTGATGTGCTCTTCTTCAGACTAACTTAATGAAAGAAAAGTAATTGAATAAAATGCCCAAGCAGTCCTTGGAGCAGAGATTTGATTCATGTTTCTTTCCTTCCTTCAAGCTAAGTGCTCTAATCACTAAGTCACAGAAGAATGCTCTCTTTTTCTGAACAGAGTAATCTTGAATTTTCTTCTGAAAAGATGGAAAAAGCCTCTGGCCCAGTCCAACCTATTTTCTAGTGTTTTCAGCCCCTCACCTTAAAAGTTCAGTGGAACCCAAGGTCTTTCAAACATAGTAAATTCATATGCACAATCAGATTTTTTGGTTTTGTTTTGTTTTAAATGGTGATTGCCACCATATGCAGAAGTAGATGAAGATGTCTCAAGATGAGGAAAAGAGCTATAGCTTAGAGAGGGATGCTAATGCAGAAACCTGTGGGGCTTGAACATATCCATCTATTGCCCCGAGGGCACGCAGGGCTATGGAGTCTAAATAAAAATTAAGTATCATTGTAAAGGCTGGATCTAAATTCAGATGTCTCAGTGCTACTAAAATATATTTAGGGCACTGCAGAAAATTTACCTTAGATCTCTGTTTATGCATCAGAGACATTCAAGGCTACAAGGATCTTTAAACCACTGTTACACTGTGTGCTGTGTATAAAGAAGAGGTTAAAAAAAGAGGAGAAAGCTTCTAAAGTGGTATTGTAGCCATATGTTTGGGTTAATACCTAGACTGTAGTCTTCATTGTACTAGCCTGATTACCTTGTATAAACAATGCATGCCTTACAACGACTGTGCCCTTGAAGAAGAACTAAAAGACTGATAGAAGGCATCGCAGGCTAGATGATTGCCAAAGAAACATGAAGTCAGCAAAAAACTGCGGTAACTAGGGGAAAGGTAAAGGCAGCAGGGGGAGATCACGACCACCACCTCAACTGAAGACTGGAAAGACTTGTCCCCCCACCTGCAAGGAGCATGTGTGCTAATTTACATGGCAAGTGAGGCTAATTTGAACATAACTAACCAATGAGCATGAACTCAAGCGGGTTTTTGCTAATCATGTAACAATATAAATACGCTGTAGTTCTTCTGTGTGGTGTGCTAGCTTTGTGGAATTACCTCCTAGCACCCATCTTTGCGTAAACATGAGATAAATAAATATCCCGGCTCTGTGTGTAAGATTGGCTTATTGCACACTGGGTACCAGACCACGCTTGTGGGACAACAGTATGTAGAGGGAAAGGTGCTCATTGTGGTTATCACTAACTGCCCCACTCTGAGCAGAATGAATGGGTGTCAGAACAGAACACAGACTGAAAAAAACCCAACCATTGTGAACAAGAGATATGCTGAGAAGGATTTTGAAAGCTACAGCAAGAAAGAGTACAGCAAGGCCTTTCAACAGGCCTAGGGAACTTTATTTGAAGTGTTAAACGGTTACATAAGCCAAGTTCAAAAACAATGTATTGGAAAGAAAGAAAAGCTTATGGATGGGGCTCTTACTGGCACATCAAGAGCAGTTTACTGTAAGTGACTGTCTCAGTCTTATCACAGCAAGGTCCTGAAATGAGTATTTCTGGTTTTTTATATTTCTCCCAAGCTGAGTGCAATACTATTCAAGAATGGTCTTTTCTTAAGCTGCCATACAAAACTGAACTTACTCTTTTGGATACAATGGTGAGCATGTCCAAGCAAGCACTTCTGTATTTTTAGAGGCACTGTTTACTCCAAGTAGTTTTATTGTCAGCATAGTTTCCCTTGGAAGAGCCTTTATTCGTAGAGGAAAATTGATTCTAAAAGAAAATCAGAAAAGAGAAAAATAAAAGTTAAAAAAAATTGAGCATTGTTACCACAAGTGAGTTCTTTCTACATTCTTCTAGATGCCTTAACACATATATCAAGGTATAAATTACAAGAGTTGCACTCTGAAGGAAAATGCAACTGACAGATCCCTTCAACACATTGATGAGTATTGCCAACCATTAACTTGGGTCAGAGTACTTGAGAAGAGGCATATAAAAACTCATTCACTTCAGTGGTAAACACTAGAGCTGACAAAGGCAGGAAAAGCCTAGTTAAACTTTTGCTTTAGAATTACCTTACCAATGAAGGGCTATTTCAGAATAAGCATCTCTTAAGGGTGAATTGTAAACTAATAGTTATTTGCTGTCTTGTGTCTTCAGAGAAAAGCTACTTAAGAAACTGAAAGTTGCTTGTGAGTAGAGTATGATAATCATTCTCTTTTTCATATGTGCTTTGGTATTTCCCAACCACAATTTAAAGGCAGATTTTGTCTTAACAGCAATGAGTGATTCACATTTTTTAGTGAGAAAAGTCAGATATATCAATATTAATCTCAACTATCTATTGACCGTTAGCAAACTTGGTTGGTGATTCAATTTGTTCATATAAAGTATATTAATTGATTTAAAATCATAACTTAGAACAATTCTAATAAGAAAGATACTTTCATGCTGTATGGAAAAATCATGCATGTAACTACCCAGACATGTGCAAGTCTATTTTATTTTTCCTGAAGAGAACTTTTATGGTGGACGGTGCATTTCTAGCTTTTTGCATGTATATTCAGCGCAAACTTAAATTTCTCAAGTGGAAAGTGAAAGTAATTACATTTTTCTGTATAAACAAAATCAATATAAGGAGCTAAAGGCTAAAAGGATTATTCCACGTTGACAACATAAGCATTAAGAAAACAAGAGATCTGCATAAACTTGAGACTAAGAAAACAAACTAGAAGATAAATTTAAATAATATAGATTCCATTTGATTTTCAGATATTCAGTCTAGACTGGCAGAACAATGCAACTCAGCATTTTAAAAAGGTATAGTCAAATTTAAGCAGTAAGCAAATGTAGAAATCAGTATTTAAAAAGTATAGTAGCCTGAAAAACATAAGGATTATGGGTAGCAGAAATAAGACAAGGTGATAGCATAAGGTAAAATTAGCATAAGATTTTGCTCCTAATTCCAAATCTATCAAAATTCTATTGGCTTCGGGCAAGTTTCCTTGAACGCACTGACAAGCCACTGAAAGAAAGTAGATGGTTTTCAGCTGAAACTGTGAAGTACTCCAAGTTAGCATTAGTGTCAAAATTTCAGATGATCAGTCCTAAACATTTGGAAATTATTCAAATTTGCACACCTCTCTTTGAATAACAAAGCAAGACAGCAATTTCCCACTCTTTCTAATTAACATGAATAGAATTGAGAAGCAATTCTCAACTGTTTTCCCACGTGTCCCTATTTATAGCTTTCAACTCTGCTTTCCCTGTCTCATGCCCTCTTCCTCACTCATAATTAGTCAGAAACAATTATTGGGAAACTGAACTGGTTTACATGCTATAGATAGCTTGTCTGTCTTTTTCACTTACAGGCCAACAACTCTGCCCATGTTACATAAAGCTGTTTGACAAAGAGTTACACTTAACTTTAAAGCATCGTTAATGCTGTGAAGAGACAAAAATAAAAAAAAAAATCGAGACATGCATTTTCTAATACAGACATTTGTTAACACTCCTTGTGAACTTGGAGCAATGAAAAAACTCACAATAATCTCACTGCAGAAAGCAAATGCTTGCCAGAGGTTCCCTAGGACACAATATATAGCACAGTAGGAAAAGAACCTGGAAACTTTGACAAGAGTTAGACATCCCAAGAGTTAAAGTATGGGCCAAAGAGGAGCAAAATTTCCCTTCCCGTGACATGTGATATGCAGAGAAGGGGAATACCTGTATTGCTTTTAAGAACTTTGGTTAATGCATGTCTGAGTTTACCCAGTTGGTATTAGCCTTTCTGACTGCATGAGGCTGAGTCAAATGGATGACTAAGAAGAAGAAAGAGGAAATGGAACAGTGGCCAGAAATAACACACCCTGTGGGTGAACAATTTCAACAGTAGTTGAGAAGAACAGAGAAGCTACTCACTGAGAAGGTGCTATTCACAGATGTTAGATAAAGTTATACAGCTGGTTTCAGAGGCCAGGGGCCTAATATCATAAGAAAACTCAACACAGAAGAGCTCTGGGGCAACCCAGGCTTTGCCCTGAGAGAGTATAAACAAAATAGACAAGCCAAACAAAATATGGAGAAGAGGGAAATGCAATGCCAAGAAAGCATCTGAAGTGATGAATGGCAGGCTTAATGTTAATTCCGTATTTCGTGTCTGTAGGTTTAACATAAATTACGGAGGATGGAAAAAGAGGAGATGGTGGAATAAATATATTAAAAGCAACCAGCTAAGACAAAAGAAAGAAAATATTTAAGAAGACTCAGTCACTGAAAAATGAAACTGATGAGAAAATAAGGGGGCAACTTTTGGACTTTACTGATTATGTGCTAGATAGTATCAGCCTGTTCGAACTCTGCACCAAGAGTGACAATCACACTTTTCAAAGATAACACATAAGTTCTAAAGCAAAAACTATATTCTTAAAGGACAAACAAAAGAAACACTAAATGAGGCAATCTCCTTAGGTATCAAATGATTCCCATCTTTCCTAAGAACATTCTGTGAAAGACTAAATATAATAAAATACTTCAACAGAAGCTCATGTTTAAACTCAAAAACCTATCAAGTTAAAGTTCAGATAGTAACTGGTTAAAGCACTTGAAAACACAACCTAAATGCGTGAAAATCTGCAAATAAAGCAAGTCTTGTCTTTGGTAGAAACTCTCTTCCTAGATTCCTAATCATCAAAACACTACTCTCCATTTTTTTGCCTTGTTCGAGTCAATCCTAATCTAAGATCAGGACTCATTTTGAATTAGCTAGGTTTATTTTTCAACCTGATTGATCCCTAACTGTATAGAGAATATTTGACTTCCTAATGTAATAGAAGCTCTTCCTGGTGATCTTTTACCACATGCATTTTCAATGGCTGTGATCAACTGAAAATAGCATATGGATTAGAACAGAAGTAGTGCTTTGTAACTCAAGGCAAGAAACTTTACAAAAAAGAAATTGCCTCCTCTGTAAACTTTTTATGCAAACATATTCCCTTCAGAATATGTTTCAGAAAGGTGATGTTACAGTCAAAAGATAACTAAGAGTGAACATAGCTTGGTTACAGTTTTGAGTGACCCAGACTTCCTACCATAGGAAATGGTGCCACTTGACAACATGGAAAAACAATTGCAGTAATACTTCATTAAAATACTCTATTTTTTAATCAATTCCAGCTTGAATTCTAGAAAAAAAGTATTAATCAGTGTTTATATACTTGTATTTATTGTAGGAAAGCCAAACCAGCCTGTTCCTGAGTATGTTTTAAATTATGCCAGTTAGGCACATAGCACCTTCAGTGGTAATATGGCACCACCTCTACTGTTCCTTCTCTCTGTGTATTTCAAAATATTCTGAATATACTGATTATTCTGCCAAGTTTTGTGCTGTTTGTTTATTCTTTCTTAGAGGGTTAGCAGCACAAATAGCAAAAAACACATTTTCTTGTTACAGAACTGTGAAAAGTATTTAATATTTAAAATAAAAACAACATAAACATTTCCTTCCCTATGCATATTTTCATACAGGAAAGATCTTCTGGCATCACCATCCTACCTAATATTCTGATACTATACCAAAGTCATACTGTGGTAAGCACAACAAAGTAAAGCAGTCAGTTCCCGTGTTTATGTGAAAACATTTGATTTTGTTGTTAAGTGCTGTGTTAGATTTGGAATAAGAACAGAATCTATAGTCATGATCTCAACATGTTCGTGTCCTGCAGTAAATGTCTGCTTTATAAGCATCTCTTTTCTGAGTAGAATCTGTCCTGCCAACCCAGGAACATTTTAGTGACTCAAAGAAAGGGGGAATCATAGAATACCAGGTTGGAAGGGACCTCGAGGATCACCTGGTCCAACCTTTCTTGGCAAAAGCATGGTCTAGACAAGATGGCCCAGCACCCTGTCCAGCAGAAATTTAAAAGTGTCCAACATTAAGGAATCCACCACTTCCCTAGTGGTGGTAATCTCCCTGGGGAGATTATTCCCATGGCCGATTGTTCTCACTGTGAAAATTTTTCCTCTTGTGTCCAATTGGAATCTCCCTAGGAGTAACTTGTACCCATTACCCCTCATCTTTTCCATGTGACTCCTTGTAAAAAGGGAGTCTCCATCTTCTCTGTAGCCACCCTTTAAATACTGGAACATGGTGATAAGGTCTCCCCTAA
>NW_008825614.1:6471027-6483312 GCF_000699105.1 Pygoscelis adeliae
GATCCCTGGGGGACCCCACTTGTGACAGGTTGCCAGTTTGAAAAGGAGCTATTTACCACCACCCTCTGGGTGCGGCCTGCCAGCCAGTTCCCCACCCACTGCACAGACCACTTGTCTAGACCATAACACATCAGTTTCTCTAGGAGGAGGCTGTGGGAAACAGTATCAAAAGCCTTGGAGAAATCCAGGTAGACAATGTCCACCACTTGCCCCACATCAACTGAGTAGGTTACTTTGTCGTAGAAGGCAATCAGGTTTGTCAAGCATGATTTGCCCTTGGTGAATCCGTGCTGGCTTTTCCCAATCATGTGCTTCATTTGACTTGTGATAACCCCCAAGAAGATTTGTCCCCAGGAGGATTCATTCCATAACTTTCCCAGGGACTGAAGTAAGACTGATGGGCCTATAATTTCCTGGATCCTCCTTTAAGCTCTTCTTGTAGATAACGATATTAGCCTTCTTCCAGTCTTCTGGGATGTCCCCCGATCTCCATGACTTCTCAGAGATTATTAGGAGGGAAAACTCTAGCTGTAAAACTGTTAGCTGATTTAAAATACTCATCTGACATTTGCATTTTTACTTAAAAATGGCATCCATTCACAAAATCCAGTTCTGGATACAAGCTAAAACATACAAAAATAATGGCATATCTGGCTACCTAGATTCTCAGCCTGTGCTTCTGGACCAAAGGTCATTAAGTCCAAACAACCTGCCCTCATGTTTTGAGACTTAAACAAATCTAGGCCAGTTGGTTTGAGGTAGAAAATATGTGAATATCTTTGATGGTTGAGGGAAATATTGAAAAGCTTGCCAGACAGATGTAAATTTTTGGGTTTGTACTGTGGAATTTATTTGAATTGGATTTTAAAAATTATTTTTGAAACTCAACCAAGAATAAAAAGTAAAAAGGTGCTCTTGCAAACTAATACTATTAAGTTTTGTACAACTCTAGATCTTGTTTCTGATGTTAAGAGCCTCTTACAAGCATCCATGACCTATGAAAGAATTTGGCCTACAATACTTATCTGCTTCTTTTTCCAAGAAGTTTTTTGATGGAATTGCAGACATTTAATACTGATTTTGCAGCAGGAGAGGTTTAAACAGAAACCCTGAAGATTCAATCTGATTTCTTTACATTTTCATGGAAATGGAAGAAGAGCAGAGTTTCTGTTCTGCTTATGGCTAAAGAATTTTTTTCTATTCTATCTTCTTATATTTTGTTTTAGAAAAAGGTTGTGTAAGATGCACTCCAGAAATGCATCAGCCACTTTTTAGAAGCCAAAAATGCTCATAAGAAACATAATCCTCCCCCTACACTTAAATTATATCTGCCCATATGTACCATAAGATAGTACTTGACCAAAACTTGGACTAGGTGAAAATTCCTACAGAGCAAATGGGAATGACCCAATTTTTTTAAACACAAGGATAACAGTTACTTTCTAATCGTATAAAAAATTGAGGATTCAACACTCAAACTCTATGGATTCAACTGAGGTATCAAAGCAGATGTTAGGCCCTAAAAGAACTAATTGTTCTGCTAATTTGGATGCTTAGCAGAAATGCACACATTTTGTCTCCTAACCATAGGGCAAACATATTAAGCTTCCTATATCTGTTCAGGAGTGTTGTGCAAGAAGGCTATGCAAAATCTCCACTAAGATAGATGTGTAACAGGTTTGACATAAAAAGGTCTTCTTCCATTTGACCAGCTTCAAACTGTTATATGTCTTAGATAAAGGCAAACAGAAGTTATGAATTACACTCTGTATTCAATTATAATAAAAAACCCTTTCAGATTACTTGTAGCCTTTGTTCAATTATAATGTAAATCAAGCTGCTTTCAGATTTAGAATACAATAAACAGTGATGTAAAATACCAAAAATTTGAAAGATTGTAAATATGAACATGCGATGCTCAGGAAGCTGGAAGAATACAATGCTACCGCCAGATCATAAAAAATTGCCTACTTCTTCTCTCCTATCTATTGCAAATATGCTTTTTATCATCACATTGCCCTTAAGTGAATGTTGTTTGAGTGTGCACCTTGCTTTTCAATAGAGTTATTTTCCTCAACGCAGACAGGCAGGTGACAGGCAGTTGGCAGCCTTTACTTTAAAATTCCAGTCTCAAACTAAGGTCCTCATTTTAAAACTGCAGATCCTTCTTATAAAAAGAGAAAAAAACAAAAACAAAACCCACAACAGCCTTTTTCCTTCCTTAAAGAAATGTTACAATTGGTTCTCAGGTTGGATCGCATACCTACTAGAGATGGCTCCAAAGGGCGGAAGTTCTCAAAAGAGAACAGAAATGCAGCCTTTGGTTGTATCTCCTTTCAGTTCCAACATTCCTCCAGGATGCCCCAGTGAATGAAAGCTATTCTCAGACCAGCTTAGTTTAGCTTATCGTCAGACCAGACTTAGCTTAGTCCTATTTTGCTTCCTCTGGCTATCCCACTCCTTTCTCACTCCCATCTCCCTAAGTTTCTCTGAATTCTGTGGAGTTTAATTTGCTCAGAAGAAGATCCATAATAAAGATGTGGGACTTTTTTTTGGAAATGAATATTCAATGTGTAAAATCTGTCAGACAAACATATATCAAACACAGACCAAAACTTACTTCTCATTCCAGTCAGCCAGGAAAAAGAAGGATCTTTTAACCGGTATATTTTTGCAAATCTTGACTTGACATATTGTCTTCCCAGCATAAGTTAGTGAACAGGAAAAAGAGAAAACTTTGTAGCTACGAAGGGAAGCAAAAAAAAAAAAAAAAAAAAAAAAAAAAAATTAATTGTAATGTAACATGTCCAGCACAGTAAATTTAGGGCTAACCATTCAGAAACTTGTGAAGATCCATCCTTACCTGCAAAAAGAATAAAAATAATGAATCTCATCTTAATGTGGGGGGTAGAGGAGGTTTATTTTGGGTTGGGTTTTTTTTTTTAACATTCGGAATTCAGGAAAAGTACTTAAGACATCTAAATTCTGCTCCGTGTATTTGTCATTAAGACTAATTTTTTTTTTTTTATTATTGTAGTCAAGGGAAGTTTGGACATAAGTTTTGAAGTGTTACAACTTGCTCATCGTACAACTTCAGTCAACAATAAATCTATTTATACTTACTTTTCCCAATCAGTAAAAACCAGGTTAGTAATTAAGGGAATCTATGCATTCATTACAGCAGAAGTATTAAAGCCCTCTGTATTGGCATTCTTCAGATACTTAACTGACTAGCTTCATAGTGTAATCGGGTCTGGAGCTATCTGTTGGTTTCATATTCTTCTCATTGAAGTCTTATAAAATTCTAGTCAACATAGAGGAATAGTGTATAATTAACTAATGTTCTTAACCAGTCTTGTAACTTCCAGCTCTTCCTGCCACTCTCACCTTTAGACAACATTCTATACAAGAATGGTGAATATGGGAAACACAGTCAAATCTGAACAAAAAATTTGAAGCATTTGCAGATTCAAGGTGCCTAGCTTTGCCTTATTTACAAGTATGATTGTTGATCTCTTCCAGGACATTATAATAATTGTTATAATTATTGTAGCACATATGCTTTTTCTTTTTTTCCTTTCTTTTTTTTTTCTTTCCTTTTTTTTTAATTCAAAGATAAGGATCTGGGATCTGTAGTACCTATGAGGTATCGATGCAAAGAAAGGAAAAAAATACCTTACAAGACTACAAAATGCTTCTGCTCTTAAACATGGCATCTTTCCTCTACAGTCTAAACATTACAAACAGTTGGAGGATACTGCAGGAAATAATAGGTTTTAATACAATCAAATGATTAAGCACTGCTGTTTAAACAGGGGTATTGGTACACAATATACAGATATATCCCTGATTTATACACCATAAGGACCTAATCCTGGAAAGATTAACGCTTACACAGTGCTTCAGTCTAACTGAAGTCAGAAACATTGTTCAGAGTGCATGCACTTCGACGCATTTTAGGTCTGTGTAGAACATTTTGCCTAGATACCCTCCCTGTGAGTTCAAAGGCGTGACTCTATAGTCTTGTCCCAAAGATCACTTCATATCATCCAGACATAGATAGGAATCTGATTTTGGGGGAATGTAGAAACAAATGCAGCCAAACGTGAAGCTACCAATGTTATGCCACTAGCATCAAACAGGGCATAGCTGCTTGCTCTCATTTAAATGAGAAAAAACAACAAACTGATAAAAAAACCCAAGAAGGAATGAAAATACAGTAGAGAAAGGTAACGAGTTTTGCAACATTATTCTGCAACTTTTAAGATCTCTACCCATCTTTTTAATGAAGACAGTAAGACTGGAATAAGAAATTGAGAGCATAAATATAAAAATTGACAAAAAGCCGATCCACAAAAGTAAACTTTAGAGGGATTGGACAGGACACTAACATGATTCCGTAAAATGTAAGACAGTTCACTGTCCCTTATCCCAAATGATTAAAAGAAAAGCCATTTATCACATACTGGTATGTATAGAAAAAATACAATGTGAAAGATAGTGAAGGATATAAAAATTCTAACATTTATAATACATGTTATATATATGCAGGAATATATATTAAAATACACATTATGAACAGCAGCAAGATCATAAAATGTGACCTTTGGGAAAGGGAAAACAAGAGTTGTGACATAGCCAGCATGAATTCATGCAGTGCAGAAATAAGAACAGGGAGTATGCATGTGAGTGAAGTTAGTAAAAGTGTTTGAGGAAAGTAGATGTCAGAGCAGCAGCCCATGTTAAGAAGTTTAAGCTAGCTATGAATATTGGAAAGACTGGAAAGGGACATTAAGGAGGAAGAGAGATTCTCATTTTTACATGCTTGAACACAGCATTCAAGTCATCAGTGGCCTTTAGACCATATGTAATTTCACATTTTTCTGGTAAAACAAAATGCAGTGGGAAAGGTATAACCATCTGCCAAATCAGGACAGTGATTATAGTTCTCTATTTTTACCTTAACTAATGCAAATTCTCTCAGATTTTTATTAAACTGCTAATTACAACTAATACTGTATAGTACACTCTTGCTCACAGTCTAATGGCAAATGATCCCACTATTTTTTAATCAGTCATTTGGAATTCAAGGTAAAGCGGGAGCAAGGGGAAAGTATTAATAAAAACTTGGAAAACAGCATTTTGACTCATAAAAATAATGCTACCAGACTGTAGTCACATGTCCTCCTTTGATTGCACTGGAGTGGTAAGAGGAGAGCACCAGTTTTGCTCAGAGTAGGAAAAGCAGCTATCTGAAGAGACAACTAATTTGACCGAATAATTCAGAAGAGAACATTTCAATCAGCTTTTTATTAAAGATTCCTCCCTTGCTTCTCTCCTCTACTACACTAATATACTAGGTATACTTGGACCTATAAACTATACTTATTTTAATCACTATCAATAAAGAGGATCGTCAATACACATGCTTAGCCAAGTAATGTGGTTTGAACACATCAAGAGCAAAAATTGCTGATAAAGCCTCATTCAGACTGCGTTTAAGCAAGCACCCCTCTGTTTAACTTGGTAAGCTGGCCTTCAATCCTTCCAGTTACTTGTACTGCAGAAGGCACACAAGTCCCAGTCCAAACTCTCTTGGCATGCAGCACCCACCCTTTCCTCCCTCCCTCTGAGCAAGTCGGTCACACGAGCATTTGTAGGCATACCCATCAAGGCCAGTACTCTGACCTTGCTTCTGTTACCCTCCTTCCACACTGGTCAAGGGCAACCATCTAGGCCACCTCCTCGATTCTCCATCTGTCTATGGGGCCTGGAAGTCTCCTAATCAGTCAAGCTTAAGTAAGTGCACTTTATGCTAGAAAAACAGTGGAGATACACCCACTTACTCAGTCTCTAACATTAACATAGGAGTATCACCAAAGCAACAGAGGTAAGCTAGCATCTGTGAAAAACGTGATCATAAGAGACAACACGCCATCTTGTGAACACCTGCTATATCTCCTCCTACCTGTTCACCCAGGCTTCTGGGATGTTATGGGCAGCATAAACAGTGAAGCTGAGCTGGGAATCCAGGCTGACGTCTGCACATGAAGGGCTTTTAGGTATGCTGGCAAGCTGGAAATTTGCATCAAAGCTGCTGCTGTAAACATGGATGAGACAAGAGATGGCCATGGAGAGCTCAGTCACAGCAGCCTCTATTAATGCTGAGAGGAGAGAGAGAAATAAATAAAGGTTAACAATAGATCATTTATGAAGAACCATATTTGTTTTAAACCATCAGTTACGGCTTTGAAATGCTTCCTAATAAAATTTAATGAAAATGACATAACCTACTAACTGAAACCAATTAGCCATCTGTGCTTCTGAAACCAGCCATAGCTCATTTCTGGTATATCATTAACAGTCTTTCATTACAGTGCTTTCAAATTAAGGCATTTTCAAAGTAAGAATTTTAAACTACAGCAAGTTAGTGTGTGCCTCAGTATTCCATTTTAGTCTGTTAATTTTTGTGCTGGAAGGATTTTTATTATGTAGGTATTTTGTAATTTCAGCAGCCAAGTAGCTTCTTAGTTCAAGGGAACTGGCAATGCAGCAGGAGAATGGAGAAAAGGCACTGGTTAAATTTTAAGACTGTAAAGCTGTTGCAGCTGTTGGTAAACAATTCATAAATATATACAATAGCAGCCACAATCAGACATAGTCAGCATTCAGATAATCGTGGATTAGTTTTACATTACACAACGATGAACACTGAAACAGATATCTGTATGGATATATATGAAATGCTGGCTGTACCCTCATTTATATCACACCTTTATTTACGTTATTTCCTCTGGCTTCAGCTCTGCAGTGCTCTTTTTCTGCAATTACTGGCTTTTATCCATCTTCCCTCTCTCTGTGTTTTTGGAGCAGCAAGGGGATTGCCTGATTGCCAGTGTAAATTAAAATCCCCAGTCCTGGCAGCCTCCATCGAGTGAAGAGAACTGGTAGAAGCACTCATTTCTCAGGCAAGGGACAGGCTGAGAGAGAAAGTGTCAGAGTACATTGTATCACTCCAAGATTATGATGATTTGTCTTCCATGAGGAGTACGCCAAATTCTTCTTTTTTCCCCCCCTTCTAACTCATGGGTTCCTATATGATCAAGAACATATTCTCATCACCTGTTACAGTTTCTGACATACTCCCTAAACTTGTCTGGCCACTGTATTTGGCAGCCATCTATTAGCTGTCTAATAGTGTCTATTGAAAAAAAAACTAAATTCCCAGGAATAGGAAGCCTGAGACTTGATTATATTAGCTTTTAATACTCGGGATAGGTGCAGGAATCCTGCCTAACATCAGATACAGATACCACAATTCAGTGGACTTCACTATCTCAGTTTCCCAACAGAAATGTCTCCAAAAAACATATCCTTTGTCTGGAATTTTACTCCCCTTCTTTGATACCTTTTGCCTTTAAACTAGCAAATACTCACAACTGTTGAGTCACAAAATGCATTGCAAACAGTGCAAAGGAATTATTTTAGTCTTCATTTTATAATAGACAAATTTTAACTCTGTAACAATAGAGATATACATAAGATTGAAATAGTTTGACATACAGTGGGGTTTGCTACTGGAAATACTAGCAGCAAATTATTGCACTCATGAAGGACTGGCTAGAATACTACACCTTGTTGTGTTGTAATCTTCCACATATGAAAAATGAATCATTTTAGGGACTAACAGGTTAAGAAAACTCAGTCCTTTTACTCTGTGTATATATCTGTCTAGCACTTGTTTTTAATGATCTTTTTATTTATTCTCCTTACTATTTTCTCCATTTACCATCCTTCACCATAATTGTTCTAAATAAATCTTTTCCTCTAATGAATATTTTCCCTAGAATACCATTTTATTCTCATACCAAGTTCTTTTGGATGTGTAATAACTTAGTACCTTCCAAACTAAATGTTTAATTTGCACTGAATTCTTTTACATTCCAAGGAATTGCCTATGGTCATATACATAAAAGCCTTCTTAAGAGGTCCAGAAGAGTACATTAGTGGACTATTATTTGAACCAGTATTTTCTACTTTATCTGAAGAGCACCATACTATTTACATTAAGGAAAAACAGCTACTTAGGAGACTCCCTGGCTCCAATCTGTTCAAAGTGGCAGACAGGTAGATGTAGTGTAATAGCAAAGCCCCTAGTTATGCAAATTGGCTTATTGAAGTCAATGATTGCTGAGTGGAACCTTCTCAGCATTTTCTCCAAAAGAGAGTGAAATGTAGCTCAGAATCTGTGTAAACTTCCTGCTGTGTGTTGAAACATACCCTTTGGCCACCAGCCGAAGCTGTAAAGACACAATTCGTATTCTAGGCTGTAAGGCAATGTTTCAAACTTTGTCTCCAGAACAAGAGGAAGTGTATTATATTTTAGCTAAGCCACAGAAAGAAGGGAATACTCCTTCGACAAAAAAAAAAAAAAGTCAGGAGAAACATACACAATAGGGTAAATATTTTCCATAATAGAAAATTTACACATGCCAGGCAAGGAAGTGAATAAGATGCAAGAGGCCTATTGCTATATCCAAGCTATCTTTTCCACTGGCCATGTTTGCAGAAAAATGACTCTCATGATTTACCTGAAAGACAAAACTGAATGCCAGATACATAAAAAACAGACAAACAAAAAACCCCACCAAAAGTGAGGGAAAAGAAGGAAAAGCACAATTTTTGCCTCAGTTATTTATAACATGTTTCAATCTGTCAGTGGTGAAGTGAAAAAAGTTTCCTGGGTGTCAGGGACCTGCCCACCCTACAAGATCTATGTGGCTAGATAGGGCAAGGTTAACAGTTTTCACCTAGTTGCAGATGATGTCCATGAGACTTCCCTGCTGAAGGGAGCTGGGAAGTGTTCTTCTTTTTCCTCTCTCTCTCTTAAATTTCCATCTTTCACCTGTGGGTTTGCAGTCTGTGCCTGAATGCAGAAACAGAGCCAGTTTGGAAGCAGGGCCTGGGGGGGTACTACAGGCTGTCTCTCTTGGTAAGATGGCGTGTTGAGGGGTGAAGGCAGCAGTGAGGCAATCAGTTCAGCTGCCAGCAAAGGGAGACAAATGAAACCTCAGCATTATTTATCTAATTATTAGGAGATCCAGAATGAAGATCTTCTCAGGAAGAGAGTTCCGCAGGTGTAAGCACATATCCAAGTATGACCTGGTCTGCAGCTGCAGCATTTTTTCTACATTCATTTTCTTACTCTTGTCAGCTCTCAGTTTAAAATGACTCTATGGTTTCTGTGCCAGTCAGCCTTCCTCCACCCCCCACCCCCCAATCTTCACTCATTAAGCCCAGTAGCAATTAACTAAATTAGAGACAAACATCTTGGGTAGTCTGTAAGTGTCCATTACTCACAAGAGTTGGTCAGCATCTTTTCACTATATTTTTATGAGCTGCTGAATAGGATTTGGTATGCTGAAATGGTATGCCCATTCATGAAGCCAGAGAACTTTACTGCTTTGTATGGCTTTTATGATTAATAAATCTTAGATGAGAAAGGACTATGGTGTTTCACTGATTTACACAGCACAGGCTATGAAATTCCTACAGTGGATTCACAGCTTCACCTATGCAAGAGTTTATTTTCTAAAAAGGCGTCCCAGGCATAGCCAGTATCTAGGAGACAATGAATACACCACATCACGAAGTGAATTGTGACCAAGATTAATAATCTCACAAATCAAACCTCATAATTTATTTCTGGTGTGAAATTATTTGGCATCACCTTCTCACGGAAGGTGAGAAGAAGTGAGACTTGCAGAAATGAGATGAGACCAAGAGAAGTGAACTTTAACCACAGCTGCCAGACATGCTTATTTCTGACACATTCCTTGTACACGAAGTTTGAAGGAATAAATTTCACCCTTGGTGAGAAACAGAACAATCCACAGAATCCCTAAAAGTGTTAATGAATATACCTGCAAGTGCTTTCAAGATTTAGGAAGGAACATGCTAGAATATTCCTTATAGAAAACCACTTTCTTCTTCTCAGTCCAGTATTACAATTCACATATTTTAGTGCCAGAGTAGGTACTTTGCTGTTATTGCACTAGCAGATGATGTCAGTTTAACACATATTAAACACGCTCTCTCTGACTCTGTAGGCACGTTTTCTCTGGGTAAAACATGACCAGTATCTGGTTGAACAGAATTTGGAAGGAAGGCTTAAGACCCTTTTGACACCTTGAAGATATTTTGGAGAACAGGAGCTTGATATTGTTCTTTCCCACTTATTTTCAGAGAGAAGAGCGAGCAAGATCCTAAATACAGTTTAGGTCACACACACACACAAAATACCCAAGAAAAAATCCCTTAAGATTTAGGTAAGGTGCTAATAGACCATTATTATAATAACAAAAAGGCAAAACATGAAAAGGCTGTAATGCAAATGCTATTCAGATACAGTTTCAAACCACCAATATTTACTTCATTGTTTCCTCCTACTAGTTGAAGAATCCTATGAATTATCCCTTGAAAGAAACTTAAAAATCTCCTGCTGTCCTGGTATCAAAAATGTCTCTGCTACTATATGCTTTATATAGTCGCAAGGCCTTGGTAACTTCTGTCTAATTTTTTTTGAGAACTGGGGTTTGTAGTTATTTAAAAATTGGTCTTGGTTAAAACCCCTCTGGCTTTCAGAACAACATATCAGGATGTAACACAGCAATAACTTAGAGGTAAAGAGCCATGATCAGATTTGAAAACAATGCAGGAGACACTTACGGAGATGAAAGGCAATCAATAAAAAGCTCTTGACATTTTTCCATATTCCAAAACAAAAAGTGATTTTTCCAAAACAAAACTATAATGGCTTTGTGCTAGGAAAAGAAGGAAGTGGAGTTTTCCATTTTATATAGGAAAACCTTCAAAAAACCTTCCATTCTTTTCCTCTTCCTCCTGTTTTTTTTGGTTGTTTTTTTTTTTTAAACTTTGTGGTGAATATTTTTATGATCAGGTCTAGAAGCAACTATCAAATCCCAAGCACAATTAGTGAACCTTTACACCCTTAAATGTCATGATGACTTCATTAAATGTATCATCATCAAGGTATCTGATTTCTGCATTTACTTGAAAAGATAGCAACTCCAGTAGTTCAGCTGGAAAAGACTGTTGATTCAGTATCGTCAGTTCGTGGTGCACACTAGACTTTCTGGGATGGGTCCCAGAGAACTACTGATCAAATTCCAAAAGCTGCTTATTATGTCTGATCCGGTGAAATCCCTGCCTGAAGTAGCAAGGCTGTAGACATTGTAGGAACATTCATTCATCAGCTTTTGAGAAACACACGGGCTCAGTTTTGTACCAGCTTGCAGCCTGTCTTTTCATACTCTGGATTACATAGCAGCAAACTCCAATACTAAATCTCTAATTTGAGTAATCTTATTCTTTATTTACTGGGAACACTTGATGCTACATAAAGGCGCTAATGTCTAGAAATGCCTATCGTTCCTCACATTTAAGAAGAAATTAAAAAAATACTTTGAGTACTGAAACATTAATATAATCTTCTAAGGACTCCATACAGAGGAAAAAGAACATGATCCAGACTTAGGCATAACATGGATAAGTACTGCTCTGTTCACAGCAATGGAATAGTTTGGTCTACAGAGATAACACTGTTAACAGAGCCAGTCATTGCAACACTAAATCAAGGCTAGATATTTGGAATATAGTCTTTGACTTGCTTATAGTCCATGGTGAATGACTAATATTAAACCTCTGATAATCTTTTATTAAAGAGAAAGATTAAAGCAGTTTCTAAACAAATTATTAAGTAAGGCTTATGATTTTAATAGTATCTTTTATATTTTTCTCTTTTGTGGTAGAGAGAAGCTATAATGAAGAAAACCAAAACTCTTATTATACTTTGGGTAATAACTATCACTTGGAGGAGGAAGAGGAGAGGAAAGAGAAATTATTAGTTGGAGTAACTGATTTCTTCTTTTGCTGTTCAAATTTGATCCTGTTTTCTTCAAGATAAACATGAATACATATAAGAGAAAAGAACAGTACAAATGGGAAATGCAGTCTGTTTCCTCCTTGGCTGTCAATCCTGACTTCATTTGCAATTGTGCTGCTAGAGAAAGCAAAGCACATGGCTTTTAGCTTCCTGGAGATCTGGAAAAATTTTACCAGCACTGAGCTAAGGCGGTGATTTTACTGTACTTTTGGGTCACAGGCTTGCAAATTTTTGCATGCCTGCAACTCTAGCCAGCTAAGCATAATGAAGTAGAAAGAGGGCGTGAAGCAAATGAAGTGGAAAAGGAAACACAAAGGTGA
>NW_008825614.1:6483337-6529815 GCF_000699105.1 Pygoscelis adeliae
ACCTAGTTGGTTTTTTACTTCTAGCTTCAGCAGGTAAAAATACCATCTGGATTCCTCTCAGGCTCAGTGCCCCTAGGTCAGCGAATGGGAGGTCCCATGGCATTATCATGAAGGTGAGCACTGAGAAGATAGGGACTAAGGAAAGCTTGTGATCCCCAAAAGAAAAGATGTGCAGAATGGCTTGGTCCACTTCTCGGGGATCAGGCCTAGGTTCCAGCAGATCAGTTTTGGTCATTGCTCTCACACTTTGTTTTTATCAGACATGCTCTTAACACCAACTTTGATACGATAGCTAGACTCTTCTGTTAACACTCATTAGCCTAACTTTAAATATTTTGCTGGCTTTTAGAAGTTTATTTAATAGGTGCAGATGTAAGGCATGTAGTACATTAAAACATACATGAAATGTACATCACTGCACGTAAGAGGTCAGTTTGAATTTTGGTTACCTTGGACAACTTTGAATGTAGGCTTCTCCACAGAATGACTAATGGCCTGGCAAGTTCCAACTAGCAATCGGTAAGTTGCAGTTTCTAATATTACACTAGTAAAAGGATTCTGCAATTGTTATGAAATTAGGGTGTGCCGAGAACAGAGAAGCATCACTCTTCAGTTGAAGGTTTCCTGGCATAAATAGGTACAGAGAAGTAGAGAGTAAAAAATCTGAATCCTTTACTGTTATTCAATAAATCCGATTTTCCTTGAGGAAGCTGCTGGTTCAATGAAGTCCAAATTTGGAAATATCTTTAAGTAGAGGAATGTTTTAGATCCTTTCCAGCCAGGTTTTCTGAACAGTGTGCAGAGGGAGATGTTTCTAAGGTAGATGTTGATTAGTAACTACTCATTCTTTTCATCATCAACAATTAGTTGCCGTTAAGAGTGTTAAAAAAAAATCATGGGATAAATGACTATATCCAAGGGAGAAGAAGCCTACAAACTGTGTTTACCTTCTCCCTTCTGCACCTGCGTGTTCTCCCCTGGCCCTCCAGCTGCTTAGCTTTTCCTGGCAGCTTACAAATATAATTGCTGTTTCTTTGTTTGCTGTTCACGAAGTTGAATAATGGTGAAACAACAAGCCTGGCATTTGGAATCCTGCATTTGAACCACCTCTGTGTTTGAAAGGCTGCTGCAATCTTTGTGGTTGGTTCACCTTTTTGCCTCTCTGAGCACACTGCAATCGAGAAAAGCAGATAGAGTCAAAAAGAAAGAGGGGAGAAAAATAAAAAAGGCATCTCGGAGGCCAGTTTTTTCCTCAAACAAAATGGAGAGAGACCATCGTTCCACAGCATACCTTAGCCCACCCCAACATTCAGATGGCAGGGCCCTTTGAAAGCATCTGCATAGCACCCCCAGCTGCATGTCGCAGGTCGGCCACAGAGGGGTAGAGCAGGACCCATGCCCCGATGTGGCTGTCCCCTCCGGGAACCTGACACAGGCACCTGTGACAGGACAGACTCCTGCACATCCCTCAGTCTGCGAGGTGCTCCGCAGTAATGCTAACAGTGCTGGGCATTAGCCAATGAGTCTAAGCTAATTTTAACTGAGGAATTAAATAAGGCAGGGTCTATGATTTTGTCCATTACTGTTAATTATAACCTACTCTTCTTATGACAGTATATCATTTAAGACAACACACTATTTACACAAAAGACAACAAAGAACTAAAGCTTAAGGAGGGAGCAATGAAAGTTATTGGAGCCGAGTAGAAAAGCCATACACAAAAACAATTTTTTAGGCTTTCATGAAGTTCCTTATTTTCCCTTTTCTCCACAGAAAAAGTTGGGATTAAGGACAACCGCTATCACCACCGCTAACTGCAATCAGTTCTTTCACTCCCCATATTTGAATCTCCAGATTAGTTTTGGGAAATGCTATGTTTTATTTACATTTTTAGATCACTTAAATTTTAACTTGTCATAATTACCTTATAATATGACTGAATATGTAAACATCTGCAATATGCCAACTATAACAGTTCATTAATACAAACAAATAGCAAAATATGTGTTTTCTGATAATACAACTTGAATTAACATATTTTTAAAATAACACTTTACCTTTGTTTGGTGTTTCCACACTTTGAAGTGAATTCTATAAAGACAAAACCCAAGGGAAAAAGTAATCAGTTAGTTCAGAAAAGACCAGATAGCAGTTATAATGGTTTTAGGAATAGCACACATGGAAAATAAGGTGAGAAAGGGGAAGGATGTATCCTAATGTTATGATGACAGAAGACATGACTGGGATTCAGAGTACCAGGACCTGCTTTCCAGCTCTTCCAACTACTTCCTCTACCATCTCAGACAAGTCACTCAGAACCTGATTTCTGACAGTATTTAGGCATGTCAGGATACAAAGAAGCACTTATCAACATTTGAGGTGCATTCACATTTTCAGCCTCTGCATTGGTATAACAGAAATAAGAATACCCTCTCCGTCCTTTTGCATGCCTTATATATTCATACGTGAATCCCACAACCACGCTGAGCAGGCAGAGCCTCAGCATCCTTTCAAAGCTGAGGAACACCAAGTTAAAAGCAGGGATTTAGGGGGTGTTTACGTCCTTGGTGCCCAAACACAGCTCTTGATGCTTAACATTAATTCAGTATCTGGATTCCCACCTCTCATATCCCACTGCCATCAGCATGAACTGCTGGGTGCTTATGACTATTGAAAGGTCAGGCTAGTTATTTAGACTTAACAGACCAGCCTAATTAAACTTTTTTTTTTTTTTTTTAAAAGCTGCTCTATTAAATCGCCAAGTTCAATAACTGCCATCAATCAGACCTTGCTCCAGCCTTCTCAGACACTGGGCAAAGCTAAATATTGCTACACTGCCTGGGCCTCCCGGTCTTGACAGGAAAAACTGCCATCACAACAGGTAGCTCAGCAGGACAGGCAGCACCCGCAGCCACGGGGCCGCAGGTGGGACCCGGCCTCGGCTCAAAGGCAAGCGCAGGCAACTGTCTTCCCCTGCCAGCTGCTCAGTCTGACCCGTCTTCGCCTGGCTCTGACATCAGACTCACATGTACCAAGGTGACACAGAAATAAGTTACTAAGGTGCAAATCTTGACCAGAGAGACTAGCAAGTTAATTCTGTGTTTCAGTATTGCCCGGGGCTTGCACTGTTTGAACTCATGTCCCTGAAAGGTTTACTATCCTTTACAGTCATTAATCCCTTTGCAGTGGGTTGAGGATGCTTTGTGCTAGTACATATGTATTCAGCAAGGTGCTTCTTAAAAATTACAATCCATGCAGAGGTGACGTAAGAAGTACAACGCTGGATGTACATTCTCCCTCTGGTACCCAGCTTGGAGCTGCCAGCATTTGTCTGGTAAATATGAAGAGAAGTCAAATGCTTACTTGAGGGGAGAAAAGCAACCTCCAGGCTGAGAAATATGTTTTCACAATCTTCATAATGCAGTGAGACAAATGGGAACAGAGACCTTTGTTCAATTATCTCAAATTTTGGAAAGTAAACAACCTTTTGGAACAGCGCTTATAATTTCAACATAGTGTAGCCCATTTAATATATCGCGGATTAGTGCCTGTTCTGGCAGGATTTGTTCTCCTAGGACTTTTTGTGAGCTGCTGTAAGAAAGGAAGGGGTAAAAAAAAAAAAAAAAGATGAAAAAAATTAATTGTGCAGCAGGCCCAGAGTTTCCCCTGAAAGGATTTTAAAATCCCAGGGTTAGGTTGGTTAGAGACTGAATGAATCACATTGAAAAGAGATGCAATCAGTTAAGAAGAAGCTATCACTGATGCCAGTTGCTTTCATAATCTTTTAACCACGGTCCAGGAACGCGCAAGTACTGGCAGTGAGGAGGCAGTAAGGAGGTAATAAGTACCGTTTAATTAAACACAGAAGATTGGCAGTAAGTTTCTTTTTCTTTTTTTCATAAAACCAGAATTAAATAGAAGCACGTTGAGATTTTTTTTTTTAAAGTATGCAAGCACACACGTACAGATATGTATACACATATACCGGCACCCTATATAATTTATACTGGAAGGAGTAAGTAGTAGTTTCCCTGAGGTATTATGTGCACATGGAGCTTGCCAAATGGATGTGTTAAAAGGTATTCCACACAAAACCACACCATACATTACACTAAAGCATCGGGAAACCGTGGTGAAAAAGCAATTAGAACTTTTTTTCTGGCATTTCTCCCTTACCTGATGTATAATGCTGCAGCCCTTGAGATGTAACAGGTAGCCTCAAAAATTTCACTTTACTTGTGGTGCAAGTTACCTGCTTGTCTGAAAAAAGCCTCTCTTCTACCTAACAAAAAGTCGTGGGGGTACTATGCTGATGAACATAATCAAAACAATTCAAACAGACTGACAAGATACGCTAATATTGCAGTATTTAATCCTTTTGTCCGTACCCAGAAGTCACATAAAACACCCCTACACTTCAGTATGAGTTTAACTCAGAAAAAGGTTTGGAGGAGTTGGTACTCCATCAAACATCCAACTGCTGAGCACTAATTTTGGCTACATATGTTGATACAGTCAGGAGAAATGGTCCATTGTCTTTGTATAAGTATTGATAAATACAGATAAAATCTGATTTGTTATATTTATATACTATTCTATACATGAGGTAGTTGCATATAATGTATAATCTCTATTTTCATAAAATGGAACAGTGTTCGAGTTACAGAACATGCAGAAATATATTTTACTGCTTTTATGACATTTATAGTTCAGTTGCTGTTGAGAAAGATAAAGTTCTTCATAAAATCAAAACTGAACTTCTTCTAGGTTGCTGAAGTCTAATCAACTGTCTTAGCACTTATTTCTCAAAGGAGGAAAAACCAAGCTGCAGCAACAGCATTTGCTGGTACAGGAAGAGGTTTACTTTTTTTTTTTCTTTAAACCCCCCCATTTGTTTGAAGTCAGTTGTTAGTCAGGGCTGCTTCACCAAGAAGAGAGTAAGGGGGAGAGCGATGTCAGTCAAGGTCATAGACAGCCTTTACAGGAAGGCTTGAAGGGACAGACAACTAGTTCAGCTAACCAAGCCTGAAAGGGAATGTTAAGGGAACAAAGCCTCAATAACTTAAAAACTTTAAAAAATGAGCAACAATCTAGTCAGTATTCTCCAAGAGAAATGTGGAGACAAGCAGCTTCTTATGTGAATATTAGGACAGAAAAATATTTTGAGACTAGTGACAAAATATCCAATCAGGACAGAGTCTTTTTAACATTCAGAAGAGGGTATTCAGGAACAGTATCATTTCGCTCATTACAGATAAGCAAACACCATCATTATCATCACCATCACCACCACTTATCATTTTTAGCCTCTGGAGATTACAGCCAGGGCCAGCACTCTACTGTGCTGGAGACCGTACATATAGATAAGGAGAGGTGTTCCTTGCTCTGAAGAGCTTATAATTTAAATAGGTAAA
The DNA here is from genome assembly GCF_000699105.1 of Pygoscelis adeliae. Taxonomy (NCBI): domain Eukaryota; kingdom Metazoa; phylum Chordata; class Aves; order Sphenisciformes; family Spheniscidae; genus Pygoscelis; species Pygoscelis adeliae. The sequence continues at coordinate 6,488,752 of NW_008825614.1, forward strand.
ACAGAAAAAGGAAAGTGTATTACTCCCTCTGTGCGAGGAAGTACATGGAAGTTGATTCAGCAGAACCTGTATATATTGGAGACTGTCTATACAGTGGAGTTGGAAATCGGACACATGCTGAAGAATGAGCGATGGCAAGCTGGGAACACTTGGAGCAGGGTTTTTTGTTTGTTTGTTTGGGGGTTTTTGTTTGTTTTTACAACAGGATAGAACAGCTCATAATTCAATTATTTACCTACTAACAACCACTTCATCTCTAAAATAAAAACAGTATTTGCATGACAGTGACTCAGAAGAGCAGCAGAAGCAAACATGAACATCAACAGAAACCTTAGACTTGAAAAAGATGACCTGTACTCTTTGTTTTTTATCCCATTATCTTATTCTTCATGGCATGACGTGGGGTTTTCTGATTGCTCAGGACAGGCCACACTAATAGAAACTGATTTGGCTCTTTGACCACTGTATCCACCTCTCTGCTGGAATTCAGAGAGAAAGGGGCTGAAAATGGACTCAGGGATGCTCAGTAAATATAAGCCAGACATAGGAGGCAGTTTACACGTTGGGTTCACAGAGCTGCCCTGAACACTCAGAGAGAAAATACACTAAATTTCTCTTAACTCCAAAAGAAATCTTTTAACAAATTAGTCCAAATACATTTCTTCTGCTCTAATTCCTTCCTAAAGGAGAACACTTTCTGTTACTGTCCTCTATCTTTATACCGGACCAAGCTCTTTATCTCTTAAGAAAGATTCTGAGTTGACAAAATACTTTTCTCAAGGGGAAGATGCTGATCTGCCTGATGCCTCTCAGGACAGCCCGGGGTTTAACTGAAAAGCAGATCATGTGAATACCTTGTTACTTCTTTTATCTCTTTCTCTACTGTATTTGCCCTCTAATATACAGGAAGAACTTTTCTTAAATGGAGATATTCTTATTTCCATTTAAATCAACAACATGCCAGATAAAATGTGTGCTGTCACAGACCCATTTATGCTGGAATTTACCCATAATAGTGACTTCTAATAATTGATGCTGAAGTGGGCATGAAAAGATTTAGGATGCTATAGAAACAAGATTTACAGTGAGTCATGACCTAGAAGGGAAGCAAGAGAAGGCGCTTAAGTGAATCAGCTGGTTAGCTCTGAGCAACAACAAAAAATCCTAGAGCTTGGTCCTTAACAATACTTGCCAACTTTCAGAGAGACAGCACCAGTATAACTAATTCCAGAAGGCCACAGCTGGTTCTGCCGAGAGCCATGCAGCAACGTCTGCTCTGTGATCTCTAGTGTCCTCTGTTCCAGAAACATAGTGCAGGGATTTACTTACAACCTAGACCTGCAGAGGGCTACATTGATGTTCTAGAGTTTATTTGCTTGGGTCCTGTACTTCACCTAAGTTGGAAGCTATTCCCTCCTGCCCCCCCACATCTAAGAGGAATAAACAGAGGCTAAGAATGCAGAGATTTAAGACAAGAGGTTTTCTAAGCATCACTGAAGCCTCTTCAACTAACATACTTTCTGCTCTTTTCACCTCTCAGGAAGAAGTTTGCTCCTGTAAGATGAGTATTTGGAGGTTTAAACCTGTCAAGAGGAAGTGTATATGGATGACAGTATATAATTAATTTTGCTATATATCACTCTTATGATACAATAAATGGTATAAAAAGATTTACGCTAGCTTTCCCCAATCTTATGTTTGGGACCTCAAACTGTATCAGGCATAATTAAATAAATTCCACTTATGTAGCTAGACATGTTTCTAATTAACACTCACTAGTTACCTCAGTTAACACTAGTTATCCCATTGTTTACTTTCCCGTCCTAGGTGTTCTTACACATATCACAAGCCATAGGCTAAAAAAAACAAACAAACAAAAAAAAAACAAAAAAAAAAACAAAAACCCCAAAACAATAGAGAGAAAGAATAAAAGTTTTTTAAGCAGGTAATGGTCTGAGAACACAAGCATCTTGCCCAGTTTGGCATGTTTTCCTGTGAGAAAGAACAAGACAGAGACCATACAAGGAAAGAAAAAAATTCCTTAGTAACCTATTAAAGTTTCAAAAAAAGTGTGAAGAGAGAATTTCATTAGGGTGGGAAAGAATTAGCACGACTTAAGGTTACACCAGACTAAATCCAAGTGATTAATAGCTAAATTTTCAAATTTGCTGAACACCTGTATTTCCAAAATGCTGACTTCAAAAGAATTTTTGGGTCCTCAGAACTTCTGTAAATCAGGTCATAGTGACTTGTCCAAGGTCACACCAAAGCGGCTGATGACAAAACTGAGCACAGATACTGCCCTCCAAAGTCCCAGTTCACAATTATACAGTAATGCCTGGAAAAGTCACTCCAGTGTTTTAAGAGTGAGTATTCCAGCTAGAATCAGGACTATATGATGCTGGTACTTCTCTGCATAAATAGCAGACACATTTCTATCTGAAAAACTCATCATTTAAGTGACATTTACAGCAGGGATGTTTTTTATTGTTAACAACCTATGCTAAATATATGAGAATCAAATACTTTGAAATCGCATGATTTGGCAAATAGGTGATGTGGCAAAGCAGAGATTTGTATGTGGAAATAAGAAAGAACAACCAGAAGAACACATCAGTTACAGTTAAATGCAAGACAAGTCCTCTGTTGCTCTTATGTCATACATTGTCAACAATCTTTTCTTTTTTTGTAGTGCCTCTACCTAATGCTTGTCAGAGGGAAAATAAGTAGTAAGACAGTAGAATGGCCTTGATCAATCAGAAAATTAGTGATACCTATTTTAAGATCCAGTTTTAAAGAGAAAAATAGGACATCAACTTGCATCTTTTACCTGTGCTTTCACCAACGGCACTGCACGGAGTTTCTTGACTGCATCAGTAATGTCTCTGGTTTCCACAGAACAGAGGACGCTGCAGATTGCTTTAGCTACTTCAATCACGTTATCAACTTGATGCTGTTGATAGCAAAGAAAGAAAAAAAAAGCAAACAGTAGACACATACCATTTATCAGAAACACCTTACCATAAACTTCATGCCAGTAAGTATGTAGAAAATCGTATCTGCTCATGCAAAATTCAAACACACCATGCATTAGCCTGGCTATGTTGAAATTGCTAGTGACCAATAGTTTCCTAAGGATAGCATAGTTTTTGTTGAAGTTCAATTATCTTCCACAAAATGTGCCATGTTGAAAACTGTGACAAACTTGGTATCCAAGACTGATCTTGAGGCAAAACATTGGTTTGTCTGAACTTCATGAACACAGAAGCACTGTAAAGAAACTTCTGAGGAAACCTGAACCCAAATGATTCATAAACTTGCTCAGGTTTTTTATGATACTGTGAGTTTATCCCCACTATTATCTCCTACCCATCTCTGTGAGAGCTGGCAGACAGCCATGTTCCTCCTAAAAACAGTGACTGTGTGGGAGGCTGCATAATCTGACACCTGTGGACTGAGTACTTCTGCAACTAGCTTTTCTGCAAAAAATACATATACAGTTCAAACTATTAAATCTTATTGACCATAAATTTAGATCTTTAAATATTAGCATATGAAAAAAAATCTCTAGGTGAATAATCTCAGAAATACTTTGAGGAATTCAAGAAAAAATATTTGGATCCCAGAGGAAGGAAAATGCAATCTTCAAATATCAAGTATTCTATGTTCAGGAAAATAAATAAATAAATTAAAATTCATGGGTTTCCTGCATAGTTATATCACTTCATTAAACCTTAAAATACATTCTCTGAACAAGTAGAAGCTTTCCTATAACTATTCTCTATGTTTCTGTACTGATAAATGTTCCTTTTAGTGCGCTACAGCATGTCTGTGTATTGATAAAACCATTTCTCTAACTCATCCATTTCATGCCTGAAAAAGAAAAACTGTACCAAGATGAACTTTCTATTTTTACGCTTAAGATCTATATCCAGACTGTACTGAGAAGGTTACCACCTGTCATTAATACAAATAAATATAAAAATATATCGAGCTTACCAATTCCACATTACCTGCCTTGAGCAGAACTAAAGTAGGAATGAATTACATAAGTATCCTCAAATACTTGGTGGTCAGAATTCTTTTAAATATAAGTTGTTGTGGTTTTTTTTAGTAATTAAAGACAGCAACAGCTTTTCATACTAGAGGTTCTGGAGAGAAAGAGGCTACGGCTGACTGTGATCGCTTGAGAACTTTAGACCTTCCTTTGGTCTGAGGTTGATTCACCCTTCTGCCAATTTACAAGGAGTGCATTTCCTTTCTTTCATATTTCTTTCCTACCAGTTAGATTTTTTTAGAGTTTTTTTTAGAACTCTTGCAGGATTTACACTCTATGCACACATACATTACCAGCAGAAGTAGAAAGCTGTAAAAATGGCATGGCTTTGTTACTATGTATAACATTGACAAAACCAAAGCATTATATGTGCCAGTTTACTGTGCAGTTGTTGAAGAAATACATATGTATACAGACACATACACATACATATATAATTTTAATTACTATATAGTTTGTAATTAAAAATTAAATATAATTCTAATTTAGCATTTAATTTAAATAAATTTTAATTTAGCATTTTTCTGCACAGATGGATATAGATTATTAGAACAAGGGCTTTTATGTCTATAAAGACACATTCATGCAGGGCAATTTCTGAGCAGTACATGGGCAATAGACATACACAAGAGTAATCCTTGAGTAGAGAAACAGCTATACTGCTGAACAGGAAAAATAAAAAAACCAAACAGTTTCTATATTTTTGTACATACATATATATGCTGTTCCACAATGAGAGTTGGGTATCTTGAGGAGTGTATTCATTTCCGTATAATACACTATTCCATTTAGAGATAAATTAACAAAGTACTTAATATTTTATAGAAGCTACTATACCATAGACTTTATTTATATGGTAGCTACTTCTAAGGAGCGTATTGCAGATCAAGAAGAGTAAGCATGTAAAAAAAATTGTGTAATACTGTATACTATGAATGATGACTTCTTTCACACTATTTCTCTTTTTGGATATTATCGTGTAAAGAGTTTTCCTTTTCCATATGTAGACATATGATATTGATTTTTGTCCCAAAGAAGGGAAGACAGAGATTAATTTCTTACAGAAGTTTTACATTTTCTGAAGGTCCAAAAGAATTATAGTCAACATCTTGTATGTGTTTTTTTCCCCTCTACATATTTAAATACCAGCAGAACCTTCGAAGGATATTTTTGTGTTTAAGCTATTTGTGATAAAAAAATGCTACTTCATTCTAGAACTTCTACACTCTGTATTAAAAATTTACAAAGTGTTCTCTCTACATTAATAGTACCTTCTGAATAGATTTAAAAATGAAGTGCATGTCAAGTGATTATCAGGGCAATCAAAATGGCTAGTTGTCTGACTGCACACACTCTCTGGGAATACTCTTTACATTTCAATACCAACAGCACCAATCCCACTCCTGCCTTGTGCCAAATATCCTAAACTTTTTTTTTCCATTTTCACTTATGGAGGCATTATCCATCATAAAATGAATTTTCCATTTATTGATCATTACTAATAATAGTGATAGTGGGCTTGTCACATAAGTCAGAAGTATTGGCATCTCCAAGGCTTTTTATCAGACATTGTTGGAACAAGTAAATTTGGAAGTAGGTAGACAAATGTGCAAAAAAATTGATTTTTTTTTTTTTTTAACTGAGAATCTCAAGATCTGTCTGGTTAAAACTGAATGCTTAAGGAAGTTCCAGCTGAGTACAGAACTTAAGCAGGTGTGTGTGTACTTAATTTAGTATATGTGGGTAGCTCCCAGTGGCTTAAAGTTCAGAGAGTGCTGAGGGTGGATTGTGGTGAATCAGAAGGGTAACAACCCTCCCAGTGATGTGAGTGCTGGCTTTGAAAAGCAACATAATTATTCCCATGTAACCTTGGGATAGGGGGCAGTTATAAAGATCCCAATTTTAAACTTTCTTAAAGGAATCTAATCAGATGTTAGAGAAAATAAGTAAACAAGGATTCAAAGAACAAATAAAGGGTTCTCATTTTTTGCTTTTTTTACTATATATTTATGACTATAACTTACTACATTACAGCTCCATAATTTTTCAAGCCACTTATAGAAGCAAAGCAGTAACACTAGCTTTAATTATTATAGGTTTGAAAGCTCCATACACTCTGATACCTCTGAATGAAAACATCTGCATGGTGATCTGACCTATGTCAACTTGCAATCCTGCTCTTTTAAGCAGTTCATATGAACTTTATTGAGTGTCCCTGTGTAGACAAGACCTTGTTAAAAAAAATAAACTACAGAGAAATTTAGCTCTAGAGTAACACATGCATATTTGTTGCATAGCATGAATATTTGAAAAATGTCCTCTCTTCCCTTTATAAGAAGTTAATGATCTCAAGTAATTGCTTACTCAAGGTAAAAATCTTTAGCAAAAACAAATTTAAGAGTGCTTCATTATAGGTCTGAGGAATATCTACAGAGCGCCAGTTGCAGAGGGTGGACTGTAATGCCTCATTAATGTTGAGATTATAGCTTTCTTTGAATTTGGAATCTTCTGACTTTAGGCCCTAAAATTTCAAGTGAATGTGAGTAACTACACTGATGGGTCTACTTCAGTAAAGAAATATATATGCACATTTGAGTTCGGGGACCTCAATTTTCCAAATGGTTATGACTGCATCACATTTTATACACTAAATAGTCCCCTTTGAGAAGTTGCTTACAAAGGAAAGTTCAGTGAATATCTACACAGTATCAAAACCAGAGCTTTACTTTGTAGCTAGGTACAATTCAACAGCTTTTAAATTTGTATGCATTTTGCAAAAGAAAAGTATCAAAGATTTACACAAAAATGTAGAATATTTTTATCTACATATATTTATCTACATACATATATTTATGTATGTATTGATATATATTCATGTATTCGTGTACATGTCTGTATGTATATATGCGTTTACATATATGTGTGTATATATACACACTTGTGTGTGTGTGTATGTTTTCTGACTATTCAAAATAGAAATAACCATGGATCAAGAATATCCAGAAAGATTAAAATCTGGACTTGAATACAGGTGACCGATTTCTGAAGCAAAATAAGAATGTTACATTTTAACATATATTTGAAATAAATCCATACTTCAGCATATTGACTTATAACTCTGGAAGGGATGCACTGGAGTATCTCCATGCTACATCAGTATTCTTTGATTTTTACTCATGTCCTTTGTTTTCTTTCCAGTTCCAAACCATAGAAAGTCAGTTAGCATGACAACCTGAAACTCAGATCAAATAGCCATTTGGTTTCTTCCGAGCTATCATTCAAATATGCGTTTGTCCTTTAGACATCTGTCCTTAAAACATTAGTTAGCAGAGAAGATTTACTAAGAGATTTTTCCTTCAAGCATGTAACATTCAATTGGCAGCCCACAGTACTTTAAAATAAAGCTCTTACGAGTTTTGCTGCCTAAAGCTAATCCTGCAAACTATCACATGCTTGGATATATATCCTGAATGTGTAAACATTTATATCCTAAATGTGTAAACACTTGGCTTGTGGGTTTGCAAAATCAGGGACAAATTTTGAAGATACATACAATGTATTATACCTCTACTAATTCCAAATACACTGCCATCCCAAAACAATCCTGTTTTTATTTACAGGTTCCTTGACACTTAGAAACAGTCACCTTTGATATTTTCAATTTGTAGCACTTTCTTCCTAATCTCAAGCCAAGTTTTATTAAGAGAATTTATATCCTTTCAAAGTCAGGTTAAACAGCCTTAATTAAAAGTCTTCCTTAATTGCATTTGAGACAGATTAATAGTTAGATACCTTTCATGTAGAAGTTAATACTTTTCTGGTATAATAAACTGAGAACAAATACCTCATTTTGCAACAGATATTCCACTTGACCTCTGTATTTCATAATAACTGAAACAAGGTTTCGTCTGGAAATCAGAAAAAAGAAAACAACGTTAAGTTAATAATAATTGGATAAAGAGAACAGGTTTGGTCGTCGTCGTCGTCCCCCCTTCTATAAATTGGGAATAATTTAATTGACGGTGATTTTATGTTGGTATAAAATAAGGACAAGTGTTTATGCAGACATCATGTAATGGAGCCTTGATCTCCATGTTTTTTTTGGTAGTCATTTGCCACAAAGCATAGATGTAAAAATCTTCTACTTACACCTGGAGGATACATGTTTCCCAAGTGAAAGAACTCCAGTAAGTGACTTGCTATTTCAGTGTCTATTGAACTCCAAATCCCATTTATTTTACTCTTTAAGGTTAAGCAAGTGCTTAAATATGACTTTGAAGAAGGATGGACTTAAGTACATGCTACAATGCCATCTTTCTCAATCATTTCTCAGACTAAAGCTGCAGAGAATCAGGCAAAACATCTGCAAAACATCTGGAAAAGCTCTATGTTTCAAAAGTCCATACTAAGTCACAAGTATAAAACTGTATATTAAAAAAAAGGGACACCATTGCTACATAATTCATTAAAGTTTATTTGCTTACAGTTCTCAAGTTCACATGCTCAAATTGTTTCAGCAACTACCTTTTCCATAGCATTACCTAAGCTGTGAATTTGTTTTACTTCTGTAGATAGACATATACCACTCTGTAGTCCCATGCCTCTCTCATGCTACAGAAGTTACCACAAAGTTTGCACAGGCAGATTTCTGTGCCTTAGCAAAGCTTCACTAAATTAATTAGGATTATGAACAGAAGTATATACCTCTCTACACTGAACTCCAGGACTGATGCTTCAGCTGTAAATCTCACCATTTTAGAACCACAGGCTCTGAGTGCTATCCCCAACAGATAACCAGAATCAGAATTTTGCTTTTAAGAAGCATTTGTGTAATTTTCTGTGTTTAAAGCACAGTGAAATTCTAGCTGTCATTTATTTGTCAGCTGGAACAAAACAAAAAAGGTGCCTATGAGACCATGGCTAAAGTTGTTACACACACACGAATACACCTTCCTTTTGCTTTGACAGCCTCCTCTGTAGGGTCAAATCTCCAGGAAAGGGTACAGAAACCTTAATTCCCACTTCCACACCCTGCCTAGCCTACTGACTGGTAAAACGGACACATTATTGCCTTGATGGTCCTCAGTGGTAGTTAGGGTTTGCATGTGCTTTTATGAAAAAGTGGAAATTTCAATTTATATTCTTTCTTCAGTGTTTATTTGTTTTACTCTATCACTTTATCCTTGACTTTTTTCCTCTTATATTTCGAACTGACCCTTTGTATTAGAGTTCTCTCTCTTCAGAAGCCTTAGAAGGAATTTCCCCCCCATTGCAGTCTGGTAGCTGAAGTCACAAAAGTATTTTGATTGCTTCAGAGCAAATGGACTATTGTTTACAGAGAAATTGTGTGTGTCCTCATGGATCTTCGTTGGGCTAACTGAGCAATCAGAGATTAGAGTTGCAACCACGGTCCAAAGTACAGGTTTCACAGTATGTGGTTAGACTTTCATTATATATATTGTATGGCAAGAGAAAGAAAGAGTCATTGCACTGAAATCATCATACAGAAGAGAGGAATGTTAGGTGGTCTTCCCTGTGCTAATACCAGAGTGCACTTCCCTGTAGATACCTACTGTTCCTCCTACAGATGGTTTTGCCTTTACAGCTTTTTATTTCAAATCTGCGCTAGCCTTATCTAGCCAGGCAGTTTGTGTGTTGAGTAGCTGTCTGGCAATTCCTCCTGTAACCCTGTTAAATCATAGCTAATATAAGTTGTTGCTCTGCTTTGACCAAGTCTCCATGCATAACATCTTTTTCATAGCATTACCCAGCTCAGAAGTAGTTCTGGACATATGAGCTTGCCTTGTTGCCTTGATGCATACAGGTAAGCATGCTTATTAGCATGCTTGGCCTAAATGCAGGTTTCAGAATAGTTTCATAAGTTATAATACTAGTTAAAAAAATTAGCATATTTTCAATTAGTTTATTCTACCCTAGAGAATTTTCTGTATAAAGTAACCATAATTTTACATAATTAATAGGAAACAAATCCAGCAACTTGTAACAATGATCAGAATACCTCTACTAATGCTATCCTGAATCTTTGGCTGCTAGATAACTAATAATACTCATATGTTATCACACAGACGTACTTCATACATCTTTGACAGCTGTGTATAAATATGGCAATACTGACCAACCCATGAATATTCAGTGTTTCTTTGACAGTGAGGAAACTTTTGGAGCTTTTAGCAAGGCAATATGGTACAATAGTTTTGAAAAGAAAAAAAAGAAAAGTACAAACAACTTGAGAGAGTCAGTCTTAGATCCCAGCTGGTCTATATGGGAGGAAGACGACAAGTATATAGCATTACTTACAGCATTCATTTTGCAGTTTGCTGGCAGCAGCACCTACTGTGGAGCAATGCTAGGTTTCCTTTCTAAAATGCTGTTTATCACCATGTTGCCTAACTAAGCTGTGCCTAACTGCATGGATCAGACTAGCCATCGTGTTATAGTTATTGGCACATTAGTGTCAGAGATTATGGGCCAATGGACTGCAGTTCTTCTGATGCACTTATTGATTTACATTGTGTTTGGTTTTCAAGCTATGAAAATCAGTGCATGAAGCAATATAGGGGCTGCTGGTTTTATTTGTTCACATTTGCCTGTGAGAGAAAATCTGATCATTGCAGATGTAAGGTTCCAGTTCATTCTTTTTACTTCATCTCAAGCCAGTGCAAACAGTTCTTTTTCCTCCTCTGCTGGATCTAAGCAGACTGAGCATCTCAATCAATATGTTCTCTAAAACACAAATGTTTGTGCGCTACAATCAGAAATGTAACTACAGCACATGCAGACAACCCTGAGCATTATTTTATTTAGCTAGTCTAAATACTCACAGCTGTGAAGACACAGCAATATCGGAAAGTAATCTGCTGGCCTTCCTAGGTGCCAGGCAGATTTGCACAGCCTGTGTTGAGCCCATTCTGCTGCATCTCCATTCCACTGCATCTGTCTACTCCATCTCTATTAGACCCCTAGCTAGATATAGAATTGAGGAATTACAACAGGTTGCAAATGTACATCTCAGTGCAGAATAAGCACAAAGATGTTGTTGCATGTTATGTTAGAAACAGCTGTTATGACTAGGTATGATATTGACTGTCCTACTGACAAAAAATACTAGGGTGGTACTGCTTACAAGAATAAGAGCTTTTTCTTCACTGTATGGCTCACCTTATAACTTTGGTGGTGCTTCAAATCTAAGTGCCTTCTCAACATAATTGTGCCAGTGCTTTCAGCTCAAACTAGTTGCCTCTAATGGGGAAGAAGAATATGTGAACACCGCTAAAGAAGTTTGCTCCAGGGAGTGATTTTTTGATCCCTAAGCTAAGGAGTGCATGAAGGCTTGTATTCACAATACTTGGAGTAGCCACAGTTAGAACCAGCTGTGCACCCTGCGTAGCACGAAGTGGGAGTCTACTTCAGGCCCCCTATGACTTTACAGTGCTGCTAAGACACAGGTTTTTTATTCATTAAAAAGGGGGGCTTCAGTTCAAAATGCCCAACATAACATGAGGCAGCCCGCCATGGTGGTATTTCCATACCATAACATGGAAGGTATGTAATGCATATCCTGGAGCAAGCCTTAAGCACAACACTGGAAGACTGCATATGTACAAGGAGTCTAGTGTGGTATTGTCTCATGGACATGGCCTCCAGGGAGCAATCCCTGGAATGAACAAGGAAGTGGATGAGGATCAGGTTAGAGAATACTTAAACTGGACTTATACATAAGTCCATGGGCCCTGATGGGATGCACATACAAATGCTGAGGGAGTTGGCTGATGTCATTGTGAGGCCACTCTTGATAACCTTTGAACAAACATGATGATTGGAAGAGGTGCCTGAAGATTGGAGGAAAGCAAATGTCACTCCCATCTTCAAAAAGGGCAAGAAGGAGGACCCAGAGAACTACAGGCTGACCAGCCTCACCTCGAACCCTAGGAGGGTGATGGAGCAACTAATCCTGAGAACCATTTCCAGGCTTATGAACTACACGAAGGTGATGGAGAGTAGTCAGAATGGATTCACCAAGGGAAAATTGTACTTGACCAACATGATAACCTTCTATGATGAAATCATAGGTTTTTGACACTGTCACCCATAACAACCGCATAGAGAAGCTAATAAACTATGGGCTGAATGAGCAGTGAAGTGGATTGAAAACTGGCTGAATGGCTGGGCCCAGAGGGTGATCAGTGGCACAAAGTCTAGCTGGAAGCTGGTAACTAGCAGTGTACCCCAGGAGTCAGTCCTGGGTCCAGTACTGTTTAACATCTTCCTTAATGATCTGGATGATTGGGTGGAGCGTACCCTCAGCAAGTTTGCTGATGACACAAAACTGGGAAGAGTAGCTGATACACCAAAGGGTCATACTGCCATCCAGAGGGACCTCAACAGGCTGGAGAAATGGGCTGACAGGAACCTCATGAAGTTCAGCAAAAGGAAGTGCAAAGTCCTGCACCTGGGGAGGAATCACCCCATGCACCAGTACATGCTGGGGGCTGACTGTCCGGAAAGTAGCTTTGCAGAAAAGGACCTGGCAGTCCTCGTGGACAGGAAGCTGAACATGAACCAGCGATGTGCCCTTGCAGCAAAAAAGGCTAGAGGTGGCTAAAGGTATCCTGGGCTGCATTAGGAGGAATATTACCAGCAGGTTGAGGGAGGTGATCCTTCCCCTCTTACTCAGCACTGGTGAGGCCACGCCTGGAGTACTGTGTCCAGTTCCAGGCTCCTCAGTACAAGAAAGACACGGATGTACCGGAGAGAGTCCAACAAAGGGATGATGAAGGGACTGGAGCATCTCTCCTACAGGGAAAGACCGAGAGCTGGGACTATTTAGCCTAGAGAAGAGAAAGCTCTGGGGGGATCTTCTTGATGTATATAAACACCTGAAGGAGGGTGCAAAGACAATGGAGGCAGGCTCTCTTCAGTGGTGCCAGGTGACAGGACAAGAGGCAATGGGCACAATCTGAAATACAGGAGGTACCGAGGGTGACTGAGCACTGGCACAAGTTGCCCAGAGAGGCTGTGGAGTCTCCCTCCTTGGAGATATTCAGAAACCATCTGGACACAGTCCTGGGTAAGCCGGGCTGTGTCCAGACATTACTTAATTAGGTCTTATACAAAGAAATAACTACTCTTGCCTGTTTTGAATCTGCTACTTTCACTTCAAGCTCCCTTTGTCCTCCATTGGAAGATACAGTAAGTGATCCTTTTCTGCAGACATTCTGTGTTGCTCAATTTCATAGACTTGTCATCTATAAAATACCCACCTCCTATTATCTCTTCATCAGGATGAAGAATATTGTTACTTATTTGTTTCTCATATGGAAGGCATTTCATTCCTCTGAGCATCCTTGCTGCCCTTCTCTTCACTTTTTCAAGTTCTACTACATCATATTTGAAATGGGAGAAGAACTGCCAGCTGTATTCAAGATAAATGAACACCCTACACTGATACTGTGGCATAATATTGTTTTTTGGTTTTTCATTTCTGTCATAATAATTCCCAACATTTGTTTTCTCTTTTTTGCAGCTGCTGTGTACCAAGCTGACGTTCAGAACTATTTATTATAACCCCAAGAACTCACTCCTGGTGGTAAAAGTCAACTCAGAGCCTATGATTTCATTAGCGAATTTAAGACCATTTCCTCCCATCTACATTCATCTTCTCAAAATTTCATCTGCCACTTTATCACACACTCACCTCAGCATTGTAAAATCCTTCTGCAAATCATCACAGGCACCTCCTGTGCACATTATGGACAGCAAACTTTTGTCACTTAGCTATTACCCCTTTTTTTCTCAGGTAAGTTAGAAATGCAATTGAGAGCACAGGGCCTGACCACAGATCTTTCTGGGTCATCACTGCTGGAAAATGTTTTCTCCTACCTGTCAACAATCCATGGAACAAGCAGGAAATAGTGATCAAACGCAGTTCAAGCTTTTACTTTTTCAATATTTACTGAACTTGTGGTTGAAGAAAGAAAGTATTTATTGCCTATGCTATCAGTTATTCATTGCCCTACAGTATCAGAGGAAATTTTGCAGACCAGAGTTGATTTGCAGCACCACATCTTTTTTCACATATCCCCTCTGAAGACTCTCTGCAATGGAAAAGGCCACACTCTTTACATCACAAGGAATAAAACAGTCAATAAGTAGCATGTGTATAAACTGTATGATTGGTTTGATCTCTTTATAGCAAGGATCAGAATGGAAATTTGGGCCATGCTCCTAGGAAACCAGATGGGTCCTCAGTAAGCACCAGATATTCACCTTGAACAAGTCACTACCTCTCTGTTTTCCTCCATCTGCTAGATGACAGGTGTGGCTTTTACCATTCTTGGCAAAGTACTTTATAACACATTGATGAAAAACATTACAAAAAGTGTTAACAGCTTCTTTATCTAAGTGCATGAAACGGAACATAATGAAAGTTGAATGAATCTATCTCATTTAGTGCTTGTCCATGGTAAGTTAGCTTTAGAGTCAAATGCACTGTGGATGCCAAGTTAAAAACTTGTCATAGCTAGCCTCCATTAAAAAAAAATAATAAAAACAAAATCACTCAACTGTGAAAATACAGGCATAATGAAGAGCAAATTATTATTTTTACAGTATTTACTCTTAAAAATTCTCTAAGAGCAATGCACATGTGAAAATTGTGACTCCTTCAATCCTGGGAATCTTTGGGAAACATGAAAGCTCTAATAACACCTTCAGTGACATGAAAGGCAGAGAATGGGGAAAAATTACACAGATCTATAAATGATTATTGATTTTTGCTAAGCAATCAATAAGGTCTGAAAATAAGAGTCTAAAACATTGAACCAATTTTCTTTCTCTTTGGTATCATTCCTGTCCCCAGTAGGTCTCGGAATTGTCCTTTGGGGCCAGGAAGCTCACTACAAATCTGAACAATTTTAAACAGAAATACTGTTATATACCAGTGTTCTTACCGAGTCAGTCTCCAGGCACAAGTGTCTTCTAACAGCTGATTCACACTGAACAGTCTTTGGTCATCTTCATGCTGTGGAAGAGAAGCATATAGTGAGATACAGTATTCTGACAGGGAGAATGTATATTGGAGAGATTTGCTTGGTATTTTCCAGATTCAGCACGTTCTTTTAGGAGCTCCCCTTTCAGAGTGTTCAGGATGTTTTGGTCTGAAATTTTATTTGTGAATCTCCCTCATGTTACACTGGGTTGTACTATATAGAAGGCCAAACCAGATTGTCACAGTAGTGACATTAATACAACTATTAAGACTACAGCCAGGCCTCAGTAAACCCTGCCTCCGCTTTCTTGTTACAGTCAGCAGAAGGCACCCTTTTACAATGGCAACATACACTAGTCATGAATCAGAAATCAGTCTGCATCCACCACCTCTCTGCTGCTTCCTTTTCTGAGGGAACAGAATGGAGAACTTATGTACCATCCTTTGCAACCCCTCTGAAGGGACTTCTCTCAGTGAAGAGTCACAGAGATGATCAAGGCACTGAAGCATTTTTTTGTATGAGGAGAGGCTGAGTTGGGACTGTTTAGTCCGGAGAAGGGAAAGCTCGGGGAATCTTATCAATGTGTATGTATATCTGATGGAAAATAACGAAGACAAGGGAATCACTCTTTTCAGTAGTGCTCACTGACAGGACAAGAGGCAAAGAGCACAAATTAAAACACATGAAATTCCACCTTAACACAAGGAAAAAAAAATATTGTGAACATAATCAAACACAGGAAGAGGTTGCCCTGAAAAGTTGTGGAGTAGGTTTGAATATCTGCTGAGGTATTCAAAACTTGACCAGACACGGTCCTGAGCAACCTGTTCCAGCTGACCCTGCTTGAGCAGGGGGATTGGACTAAATGATCCCATGAGGTCCCTTCCAGCCTAAACAATTCTGTGATTTTGCCTTATTTAACACATTCTGCTGACCAAACCTGTTCCCATTAAGATTCAGTCCTTTCTCCAGCCCCATGGATTTGTTGCCTTTGATGCCTTAACTCTTCCCACCCCGTGGAGGTAGCTCAGCCCATACTAGGCATGTACTGCCAGCTTGTAGGCACCACCATGTCCTGAAGATTCTGTCCTTTTTCTGACTCATGGTTGAGCCCATATCCCTATAACTCACAGGGAAAAGTTGTTTGTCAGAAGGCAAATTCAGTGGTCAAGGATTACAAAGGGAATGACACTTATGAACAGGTATAACCCTGGGAGGGGTGGGGGATGAGAGAGAAAAGAATTAAATAAAAAAACAGAAGCAGGAGAGCAGCACAGCACATAGGCATCTAGTGGTGATGAGCTTCTGTTTCCATAGTGGCTAGGACAACTGCCAGACATTATTTTTCTCAGTATCTCTAGAAAGACAAATGATGGCTGGGATGGGCACAGCTTAGGTGACCAGGCTACAGCCAATTTATTTACGTGTGTACTGATCTAAAATATTTGTTTGCTCAAAGGTGAAGCACAGGACAGAAATTACATCTGGCCAAGGATACAGAAGAATCTGAAAGGTGATTCCATTTTAGGCTGGACTAAACTAATGAAACTTACAAGTTCTTTGTGAAGGGAAGACAAAATGGTTTAACCTTAAGCAAAACATTTCAGTAAGAAAAAAAACACCTTCTGTTCATCTTTTCCTGTTATAACTTTCATACAATAAACAAAATTTCAAAAAGAATGAGAACAGCATAATCCAACAGTGATGAAATATGATTCATGATTTTTTTCCCCCTCTTAAACAGAATTTTAAAGAAAATTTGTATTTTCTAAAGAAAACCCCCCACTCTTTTACTTGCTTGGCTAAAAATGCCTTCTCCTAGTATTTTGAATGTTAGTGAATTCAAATGTTGAAAGCTTGTTCAGAATAAGGTGACCACACTAGCAATTTTTTCTACTTAATTGAAGTATGGTGGTGGTCTAAAGCTAACATTCCTGAGCAACTTGTGTCTCTGCTATGGTTGAATTCGATTTAAATATGTTAATTGACATGTGAATTAATTCACACTAGTTCTGCTTTAGATCACTATATAGAGATTTAGCAATAACACCATTTAAGGAGCAGGATCTTGCTGAGCTAGATACATTATAGATGTTCTGTAAAGAATTCCCATCTGGAGCGCTACTATCTCTTTTATCACATAGTGGCAATACATGAAAGATGAATTAGATGAATGAAATGGAAGGGGGTGAAGGTAAGAAAAACAGTCTCATGCATTAAGCCTTGTATGTATGTGTCTTAGACCTAAGCACTAAGCTCCACTTTGTCTGAGCATTTGATCTTATACAAACACCTGTGTTCCTTATCTCAGTGTACTGACATGAGTGCGTTAAACGTTATTTTAGAGGACAAGACAGGGTAAGTATTTGGGGGTTAGGGGATGCATTTGAGAGTAGATGGTCTTTTCTTTCTTCGGACAGATTTCAGAATCTGTCTCTGAACCCCACTGAGTTGCCTCTACAAAAGTGATTATGAGACATACAAGAATAGCTTATGGATGCCAATTTCCTGTGTGCAGCACTAATTGTGCTACATATGGCTCTGACCTAATAACTGCTGGTTTTGCTCACAATTTATGTCTTCTGCCCACACCATACTCTGAGGCTTGGAGCACCTGACCTCTGACAGCTATCATGCTGCTTCAATGCATGCTAGAGGACTGGTATAACATCACAAGACTTGAGAATATTTTGTAGTGCTACCATAATCAGAAGCATGCATTCCAGGAAGGAAATAGCACCAAGCACTCCACAGTTGCTTGCTATAATATCATGATTTGAATTTGCTACTTCTAGACAGAGCAATAGTCAATCACATCCATCTTGACTTTCAGTAGATCATATCCCCCCCCCTTTTTTTTTTTTAATTTTTAAAGTCGTGTTACCCTACAGGTGAGTAGTGTACATGTTCTGCAAAATCCACCCTGCGTTTTTGTAATGTCATTGCATGCTTAGTTGTCACACTGCCACCTCTGGAGACCTTACAAATAGCAGAGCACATCTGAACTGAGCAATCACAGGGACAAGGCTTGAGCTACAGAACAAGATTGATAAATGATAAACTTCCTCCTTGATCTCATATACTGGCAGGACTAGAGGACAGGGAGGGATGAACTTGGAAACAATGTGACACAGACTGAAGGAGGGACCCCTGAAGCTTAGAGAGAAATTAGGTATGTGTGATTGATAGGAACCCAGAAGCTTAAGGGGATCTGATGGACTAGGGCAAAAGGTGGGTGTATGTGAATTATTTAGCACCTGAATACATGTGGGTGATTATTATATAGAAGGGCTGTCAAGATATGAATATGTTTCTGTGGCACTAGTTAAACTACAACCTTAGTGGAGATTTCTAGAAAAGAACATATTCCAAAGTTCAAAATTTGGAAGGATCCTATAGATCACAGGTCAAATTCTCCCCACGAGTGAGCGCAGATTAACTCACAAAAATAAACAGTAGCTGCATGTGTACATAACTGTCTGAGATAGCTGAAGAATCTTAAAAGTCTCAAAGTTTGTGCCTTTTTTTTTTAAAATCACACTATTTTCACATCTTTTTGTATGAATTCTGAGGGAAGGAAATTTATTTTCCATAAACTGCTTCTAAGTCTGTGACTTTCAAATACATTTTACGACCAAAGCCGCAAGTTTCAGAGAACAGCAACAACAAAATTGACTGAGCTCAGTGTAGACTACCTCAGATCCTTGAATTCAGCGTGGCTGGAGCAGGTTTCAGTAGATCCAAAGAGATCTACAGAACTGGGTCCAGAGCAAAAGGAAACACTGCAGATTTCAATGCACCATAGTCCGTGTCTCCTCCATTAGGTTTCATCTGGTCCTGACAGACTTGCTGGTGCTCCTGCCTGCGAGCAGAACCTCTCCTTTCCGATACAAGTGCTCTGCCACAAGCATGCCCTGGAGCTGGAAGAAAACTCTGGGTTTCACACTCATATGACTTATGCCAGCTCAAGAGCTGCTCATGTTCTTTGCTATTATTAGTAACCTGAATAACTTCATGGCCTGAAGCTTTCAGAGTCGTGTCAGTTACCGTAAAGGGGTGATCAATAATTCACTTGAAGATATCTTAAAATGTCACCCTTCCTGGTTAAACCCTATTGTGGGTTATTAATTATAGTTCCACAAATTCTTTGAGACAATAAATGTTACCTAATGGTCTGAACACTGCTAGTTTGTCCTCCAAGCTTGTTAGTTAACTGCCTGAAAGACTATTTTTGTTTGTTTGTAATCATTCTGCCTGGTAATTGTAACCATTTCCAAAATGTGAAACGTCAAGAGACACTAGGTCTCTGCTCCTGGCCTCCACAGTGCATTGCAATATATTAAACCTCATTTAGACCTGTCAAACTGCAACAGAGTTGAAGGAGACTTTGAGGATATTAATAGAACATGAAGCATTTCACAGCAGTACAATTTCTAGGGATACTTAAACACAAGTAAAGGCTCCCTTCTATTTGAGGTACTACACAATCCCTCTAAAAAGTCACAAACATTTAAATCATGGAAAAAACCCCCACCTTCTTATCATGATGGACCACTGACTTTTCTTGTCTGTGATTATGCTCAGAAGGTTAATGCTTAACTCATTATGCCCGGTAAAATATTAACACCGGTATATATGAAAATAAAAGTGTTTTTTAATTGTCAGGAAATATTGCTTGCTGGCTGCTTTAATCCAAAAATCCCTGTCTGGAAGCAAGTGAGGCTCTTGTTAGAAACCCGTAAGTGTTCTTTGCTGCTTCGCCACTGCAAAGATTCATGCTTTACCCAGATAATCAGTGTGTGGGAACAACTCTGAAAAAAATAGGTCTCTTGGATCAGCAGAGCACTCCCTGGAAATGTTATCTGGATAAAGGTTTCTGCTTCTACACTGTTCCACTGCGCATTTCTTCCTAAACACCACCCAGCCACTAGGAATTTAACACTTCTGACCCACTACAACTTGTGGAGTTTGTGCTTAAGAGTTGCCTCTTAAAGACCACCTAGGTTAAAATTCAGAGTAGGACAGGTGTGCAGTCAAAACAAATCTAGCAGTCATTATTCAGTATTATTGTAACCCATGTACACTGGGCCACCATTTTACAAGAGGACTATTGGATTTTCTCCACATTCATTTCATTCTCAAGATTTCAATGTGTGAAGAAAAATCTGCAAGGTGTAGAATTGCCACTCCTGTCAATAGAAGCTCTTTGTCTGGCTAGACAGTATAAAACTGAGCTTCAATATGTTTCTGTATCATAAAGATAACGTTACGTTCTCTGTATAAGCTTTATTTGGAAGTTTACTAGGAATCTAGCATCTTGAAAATTCAGGTCTTACAAGACTTTTGTTCAAGAGTGTTAAGGCTGCTAAATCTCATGTCTCAAAAAACCCAAAATCAAATTAAAGGTCACCCAGTGGCTGAAAGACCTGTGATTCCATGTAAAGCCCCAGGCCAAATTTCTTGCTTGTAACTGCTGAGTTCAAGACAATCTCCTCTTTCTGAATACTTCATAAAAGAATGCCAGCTTCCCACAAAAGGAAAGAAAGCAAGTGTTCACCTTAAAAAAACATGTTTTTCAGCTGAATTCACAAAAGAATTGTGAACATTTAGTTATTGGCCAAAGTTCATAAGCTGTCTGGTTTAAAAAAAAATTAGTTGCACATTACTTATAAGTATCCACTTATATTGGTTATTAAGCATAATAGTAAAATAATAGTAATTTGCATGTACAGAGATTTTTAACTATGCATCCCGATTTCAACAGTGTTATGTAAGGTAAGCAAGAATCATGAAGGCAGTCTCCAGGTGGCATTAGTATAGAGTTTTGCTTCCTTAGCACACAAACAAGCTTTAAAGCTTCAGAAGAGACTCCTGAACATATCATTAGGTTCCAAAGCAGATAAATTTGAAAATCTGTAGTAATAGCAGATCTATATACAGCAAATAGGTCATTTGCTCTATATTTTAGCTTTTCTGTTTGAAGACAAAGTAACTTGTAAAGAATGAATCATTGGCTTGCAATTTTGAAGACGAGATTGTCAGGAAGTTGTTTGAAGCTACCTCTTTTCAGTACATGCATGTAAAAAATACCTTCACCACATGCTATATGCATATAAGTAGCAAAACGCATTCGTATCAAACTTCTAATTCGTGTCACTGATTTCTCAGGCCAGAAAACGTTGGAAACCTTCAACTGCCCAGCAGAAGGGTCAATAATATATTATTCCATTTAAAAGATAGAGATGCTGACCTAAAAAAGGTAAATAATTTTTCCGCCATTACACACACTTACGTGCATCCATAATTATATCTCATCGCCAACACTCCACCCTTCTCAAGCCCTTCTTTGGCAGCACTATATGGAACAATGAAGTTTTCCATCTCCTAATACAGGATGTCTTGTCAGAGAACTAACACCAGAAAGGACTATGGTGACCATATAATCTGTTTAATGCAGGCAATGGAAATCACATGGTGATTTCTGCCTCAATCTCAACAACTTGCAGTTAAATGACAACAAGGTACCACAGACACTTTCCCAAGACAAAACTCATTCCAGTGGTCACTGGATATGTTCTTTTTGCTGCTGTGATATGGGGATGGGGTGAGAAAGGACACGAGATAGACACTTGCTCACATCCTTCTGAAGATATATTCAAACATCAACTTATTTTCTCTAGACTGAGAGCAAGCAGTTGGCAATTCATTGATCTGAGTCATTTTTGAAGAAGTATCTGGTGATGAAAGCTTCCACGTTTCCTAATTTACTTTCTTTTGGACGATGCTATACCAAGAAGAATCAATGTTTTTTAAAAAATAAGTGAATAATATTGGCAAAGAAGAACGCCAATAATTTAAGCCAGGATTGTACATATGAGCACTAAATTATTCTTTTATCTATAAACTGGATAAAATGTTAAAAAAATAAAATATATATTTTATATATATATTATATATAAAATAATATATATAAAAATATAATATATATTTAAAAAAAGGACTCATTAGAGTCCTTTTTTAATGCTCCAGGTAACATATTGTATTGAATTCGATGTTTCACATGATGACACATAACAGAAATTAAAAGCTCCTACCCTTTTATGTCAGAAATCTGCCATCTGACTGATATATTGACAGACTCAGGCTGATAGCATACCTATGCAAAGCAGGTAGTTGGTACTATCTGTGAACAGAGTCAACACACTGCCAGTGAATACTGCCCAGAACAAAGCTTCTGCTGTACTGCAAACTTTGGGTTAGAAGTAGTTCAAGGTGGTCCACTGGGAATAAAGCTCACATTTAGTAGCATAGGTCAGTGTCATTAAAGCTCAGTAATCCACTGCAAGATTGCTTAAACTCAAATAATCTGAATAGGAATCTCCCTGGATTTAAGATGATAAAACAATGTTTTCTGTAAGGACTACATGTCCTTACCGACAACATTTCTGCATGTCTACGTACAAGCACATACACACATGCACACAAGTATGCATCACACATGCACAAACACATCAGCTGTGATTCTGGCTTTTATCAGCCTACCCTGGTTTTCAGTGATAATGATAGGAATCCAGGTCTAATTCATTTTACACAGTACTTTGAGTGGTTGTATTTCAAAACATAGAAAGACCGATCAAAACCAAGATTTCTCTGACCACCTGAAATAAATAGCATTAAATTCTGACAAAACTGATTTTTTTTCTAAAAAGGTAACCTTTGGTCTTTTTTTAGTTGTGTCTTCTCTACAGTAACTCACTAGATACAAGTACAGAAGCAAAGCAGAGATGCTCACCAGCATGCTTCAACTGGAGATCAGCAATAATATATGCATTCTCAGGAAAGCAAATAATCTCTCTTTGATTATTACTCAGGTTATTACATAAAAGGATTGGTGGAATTTTACTCCTTCAGGGATGCTGAAAGAAAGAGGAGGAAAAAAAGACGACATACCGTTCGAGCCAAACTTTGCTTCAAATTACTAGTGTTGTGTAGTCGAAGCTGAATGCAGGTTGTTGCCTTGCGAAGACTTTCATGGCTGCCCAAAGTATGATTACTGTGGTTTGGGGAAAAAAAAAACCAAAAACGACAAATGGTTATCTCTGCTTGCCACTTCCTTCTTTTTTTCCTCTCTCGTTCTCCTAAAAGCACCGGTGGACTAAATCCTAAGTGCGAAGCAGATTGAATAATATAAAACCTGTACTTGGCACCTACTTCCATGAAAACTGATGGGGTTTGGTTCTGGCATATTTTCTGGTGAAACAATTTAAGAATAATTGCTTAGTTGTATCTTTATCCATTAAGTTCTGTAATAGAACAACAATGAAACAGAGAAAGAATATTCTAACCAAACTGCACATGCGCCCAAACCTTGAGATTATTCATGAGTATTCTTCGAACCCAAATTATTGCAATTTAAACAAAGTATCTTGGTTATGAATGCTCAACTGCAGAATGACTTGTAGTGTTTGATACCCAGCTTGAAAATCAAATATTAACTGTAAGTTTGAAAATCAGATACATTAAGACAGGTGACCCTTGGTTCTCAAAGAAATCAAAGTCCTCACCCTGTGCAGCTCACAGAGATGGTAAAAGAAGCTGTGAGTCGGTCTTCCTCCTTCTCAAATCATATGCCAGCTAAGGTCAGATGCAGAGCTCTACTCACTCAGCTGGAGTGGTTCCTACAAAGTACTCTGCTGGTCAAGGATGCTCTAGCACCCCATGACAGGGGAATTCCTTATTCTTATTTGCCTCTTCAGAGTAGCTTCTAGTCCACTTATCACTCTTGGCAACTTCTTTAAGTTATAGTTTATCACTCTCTTAAAATTACTTGGAACAAAAATAAATTTCAGTGTTTCCCTTCCACTTTTTGTTTTAATCAGGTGAAATAATGCAAAAATTATTTCAGAGTTAAGGCAAACATCTTTTTACATTTAAAAAAATCCATTGGGATTAATGGGTAGGAAAAATGACAGATTTTTCCAAAGGCAAATTCATCACCAAAACAAGTTAATATGCATCATCAGTTACAACTCTAGTGTGTGTTCCATTAGATTCATGTTGCTTTTTTCAAGCCTCCAGCCACACAAGTGCCAAAAAGGATATTCCATATTTATACAGATTTACAGCATGGTAAGTTGTTTCAGAACTCCCTGGGCCATGAAGGAGAGATGATTCTTTTCTGGTTTGTCAAGTGCCATGGAAAACTCAAAATTCAGATGTAAACTGTGTTTCTTTCTACCTAAAAGGGCTTTTGATGGAATGTCTGAATAAACTGGCTGGATTTAGTTCCAAAAAAACACTTGCCTTATGAATAAATCATGGAAAGTGTGACTTTGGGGAGAGACTCATATCTCACATGGCAGCAGAGGTCCCCAGCGCAAATGAGTGGTTAAACTTAAATAAATGTGCTGTACATAATTGCCATTCAGCACAATTACAGTGAATTCATATATCTTGTAAATGTTCTGCATCTACACTACACCATAGTTAAGTAAAATACACACTCTCCGTTAGAGGTCACAAAAGGTGTAAGTGTAGATAAAGGACTTTTTTTTAAAACAAATACATTAAAGGTCACAGAGGACAAATCCATTTCCATCTGACATTACAAATACCTAAAGCAAGGTCCTCTGATAGCGCTTCCATACATTTGCATAATTCCTTGATTTTAAGAGCATAAAGTACGGATGTAAGAGTGAGAGAAGTTAACACCAACACAGTGAAATACCTGTACTGGAGGAAAGTGTATATCACTGTTATGCCTCAACCCTTCTCAAATCCCTTTACAAGCAAAAGTCCAAGTGACTGATTCCCAGTTCCTGGGACTGTACCAATGCATAGATTCTCTTCTGTTGCTCCTCAGCTCATATCTGTATTGTGCCTACCCATGGCTTTCTTGAAACTTGTTCCTCTCCTCATTTCACCTAATCACATCTGCCTCGTGACTTTAATGATGAACTCTCCCATGATCCTTGCATCCCTTAGAACTGCCTCACACCTGTTTTTTACCTTTTACCCTGCCATTATTCCTGCTCTTTCCATTCTGCCTTACCTTCAACCTTAGGACAGCTGTAGTAACAAGAAAATTACAAAGAAACACATCTGTGAGTCCCGAGTCACTTTTTTCCTGATTCCTCCAGCGTAAAGATTCCTATTGCAATGCCAACTTTATACCAAGCCAATTGGTATAGCTATACCAATACAGAGGAGTGTTCTGCTAGTGTAAATTGGTATAGCTATACCCTCCTCTGTAGTTACAATTTTGTACCACAGATGTATAAAAACTATCTTTTGCCAGTATAACTATTCCACGTCATCATGCTTCCAGGCAAAACAAGCTACACCAACAGAAGTTGAATTTTGTGGTTGTAAGTACATTTACACTAGTGGTTTGTGTTAGCTCTGCTGTGTCAGGCAGATACTATACATCATCAAATCTTTTATTGACATAGCAATGCTGCCTGAAAAATCACTGGCCATACAGCTGACTTCATGAGGGGATTTTATTTGCACAAATACAAAGAAAAAAGTTTTGACAGGTATTGTGACACAAGAGACTAGACAAAATGGATTAATGCCTCAATAAAATAATGTGGAAACCTGGTCTAGATGAAAAGTGAACTACAAGAAACAGGGGTGTAGCTTTGCCACAGATTGACAGACTACCTTTTAGCCATACCCCAGGCTGTAACACACTATGCAGATCTGCTACTGTACCTGTACTATTAAGATAAAATTAATATAGCCCCCTTTGGAGGACAGCATGATTATTAGTAACTGGTTTACAGCGCTCTGAGCTCTGTAAAGGAAACACAAATAGAAATGCTATAACGTTATTAAGTCAACAGTTTTCCCCCTATTTTTTGCTGGAATTACTACGTGGAGAATACAGCTTTGATGAGAATGCCATGACAAAAGACAAAGTGAAAGATAGTCTTTGTCTTTAAGAACCATGGTAATAAACTGGTCAAAGTGACTTGCCTGTGGTCCCACAATGTATCAGAAGCAGAAAAAGGGAAAAATCCCTCAGTCTCTTGAGAATCCCTCACCACTAGATGATTTTGCCTCCCCACAGCAAGGTTCTCTGATGTACTATAAGCTCCAAATCCTAATGCAGTTCAATCAGACTTTTTTTTGAAAAGGGACTCAGCTGAGCTACATCTCTGAATGAGAAACTTAATCTGCAGCAACAAGAGAAAATGAAGTTTATTTTTTACAAAGAACATATTCATACAAAAGGTGCTTGCTTCTTATGATCCCAATCTGCATGAATATAACACTGCCCAGTGTATAATTAATAGCTTAAAACCTCACTTTGAGTGAAAACCAATTCTTATTTAGATCTCAATTCTCAGAGAATAGAATTAGTAAGGCAAAAAAATGTCATCTATAAGGTCACAGGCAAGCATGTGAGCATAAATGATAAGCATTTAGACTTTTCTATTCCAAGCCCCTGCTCACTATGTTGGCGGAATTGCAAAGCAGTAAGGTAACTGTGTAAATTACACTATGGTGGAGCATGGATGGAATTAAAAATACATATGAAAAGATCCTTTAAAAAATCCGATGCCTTAAAAAAAAGGCATGTTTAGAAATAAAGCTTATAAGTATCCTTGGACTACATTCCTCTGCTGGGTCTGTATTCCTGCAACCTCTTGCTAACAGACAGATCAATTAAAAAAAAGAGCGCCCCATATTCTTATATACAGTCATGTGCTTTGTTTTATTAGGCATTTCAGGCTGCTCTGAGCTTGTGGCCTGTAGCTCTAAAGGCAAAAAAGTCTAAATGGAGGATGAATTCATTGCTGTCACATGAGAAGGGTTGGTTTTGGCTTGCTGCTGGCATTGAGAGTTAGGAGTTATTTGACACGAGTTGCTTAACCCCAATTTAATTTTTTTTATATAATATCTTTCATGAAGGGCATCATAAAATTATTTTTAGGAGCACCCATTCAAATCTAAGGAAAGATAGGAAACTGTGAAAGCAAGGTTTAAAGGTAGATGTAGAAGGTTTGGATGATGATAAGATAAAGCGAATAATTTTTAGAAACAGCAGACGGCCCTCCAAGAAATAAAAGATGATCATGAACAGAACAAGTGTAAGGGAGTGGAAAGCACGCCCACAGCTGGGAAACCCAGAGAAGGAGGGTCTATAGATACGAAAATCAGAAACATCTGTGAATAGTGGTAAAATTTGATGACACAGATAGGGTTTTATTCCTCTCTTCTTTCACGGAGTCTGTCTTTCAGACAGGGTTCTGCCTCCAGATGCGCTTACAGTGAACATCTAAAAAAGGAACTGCAGCAAATCAACTAGGCAAGTAACTAACGTACACCTCACAATGACAGAAGGGGCAGGGACAAGGTGGCAATGAATCCTGATAGCTTCCACAGGTGCTGTAAGAAAATCTTGTGGGAAGAGGAAGCATAGGAAGAAAAAGAAAGCCTGCAGGTTGAGGCAAGGACAGGATTTCTGATCAGTAAACAAAATGAACTTAAAGACCAGAAACCAAATGAGATTCCAAATCAGAATTTTACAGATGGCTCTATTAGTTATGGACTGACCTGTAGCCTATACGCAGCCTTCTGATTTTTTTTTAAATTTGGATATTTGAAATCTGATATTCTACTTGTGAGTCAGATAAGATGTGAGCTCAAGAATATCTCCTTAGGAAGGTAATAATGGATGATGAAATCTTGTGGTGCTGAGTGTAACAGTCATTAGCACACAAGTATTTTTTCCCCATCTCATTCGAAGCTAAATGGATTCCAGAAATCATCAAGTCTTTCAGGTGCTTCTGCAGGAGGCAGGGTGAAGTGCTCAGTGCTCATTAATACAGTCCAATATAATAGTAAATGAGAGCTTTTGACAGATCTTCACAATGTTGTCTTGTTCGCTAAACCACTCTGGTCTGAGAACAATTCATCATGTCAATGTTTTAGCTTCACTTCAGTTTTTTCTGGATTACAATAAGGCAGGAGCAGCACGGTATTTATTCCCTTTGCTGTCTCATAACTTGGGGAACTTCTACTGGAATTCATCCCTGAACGATTTCCAAATACTCTTCTGGGGAAGAACTCTGCACAAGTACATCAAATCACTCTGTTAGCAACATTGCGAGGAAAGCAATATGCGCTAAAAGATAGCCCAAACACAGGCAAAATTTCACCCTGAGGCAACTCCGCAGACCATGTTAAGCTAGCTGGGGGATCATTATGATCTGGGGTTTCAAATTTCAGGTACAGGACTCTGATGAGAAGGCAGAAGAAAGGGAGCTGAAAGCATGGCATAGTATAGAATTACAAGCTGCTGAGGCCATAAGTGCAGCTCAGTGCTTTCTGCATGACAGTGAAGGAGCAAAGCAAAAAAAGCTGAGAACATTTTTGACCTTGTTTCACTGCTAATGAGACGTGCAGAGATTCTGCAAGTGCAGGAATTTAAACAGTCCACTATTGATGCGTTTTTCCCAACAGTGAAAATAAAACTGTTTAGAACATACTGTACACTGTACTGAAATGCACTGAGCTCACCCTCAATACAATGACTCATTATTTCCATTTTCTTTAGCAATTAGTTTGAAATGAGAAGAGAGACTTGAAAACAAAAAAAAGCCCTGGCCTTCTTATGTAATTAACAGATTTATGTATGACCTGATTCTCTGCTCAGCAGTTCCAGCGTTGTAACGCTTTCCACAGCGCTCTGCTGTGCCACCTCCTGCTTTATGGAGATTTGAACAAGAGTTAGCTCAGAAATGCCGAAGTCTTCATCTTTAGTTGCAAAGCATAATTCACCATAAACATGTGAACATTTGACCTGTGTACCTGTGTAAGAGTAGAAGTGTCCAAGCTGGCTATAAACCAAAGCTGATTTACAGTGTGACACTTGCTGTCACAACTGCATTACTTTCATTAACCAAGCTGACTTGCTTTGGGCTAGTTCAGGTAATCTTTATACTGCAAATTTGACTGCTGCTAAAAATTTCCTTTTCAATTATAGATGTATACTATTTTATCTAACACTTTTTATGTCTCTAACAGATGAGCTGTGATTTCTACAGCTTAACATGTTACCACAGAGAACTGCCAGCTTCTCCCCTTCTGCTGAAAGTCACCGTCCCTACAGCACAGCTGACAAGAGCCTGCACTTCAGCTGCTTCAACACAAAATCTGCTCACTTTCACTGACAGCTGAATTTAATCTGCCAGAGGGCAAGAAACAGCTAGCCGAGTCCAGTAGTGCTTTCAACAACCACAAGAATTTACTTGAATGAATGTGAATCCAAGCATTTACTTCCTTACTTGTAGACTACATACATTCAGAAAGACCTGTTTGGATGTATAACGTGTTTTTCTGCAACTTGCAGTCAGCACCAAAGCGCTGACTTCATTTGCTTTACTACTGTTACAACGAGATACAAAGACAAATCACCTGCTATGCAGCTGTATAATACCGTTTCTCCTCTCTTTGGTGATTTCCCCCTTTGAGAATACGCATATCCCCTCATGCTTATAAGACTCCTATGAGATATTGGAAGCAGCATCATCTTTGTATTACAGATGAGAAAGACCATAGAATCATGGAATCATTAAGGTTGGAAAAGACCTCTAAGATCATTGAGTCCAACCGTCAACCCAACATCACCATGCCCACTAAACCATGTCCCTAAGCGCCTCATCTACACGTCTTTTAAATACTTCCAGGGGTGGTGAATCAACCACTTCCCTGGGCAGCCTGGTCCAATGTTTAACCACTCTTTCAGTAAAGACATTTTTCCTCACATCCAATCTAAACCTCCCCTGGTGCAACTTGAGGCCATTTCCTCTCATCCTATCGCTAGTTACTTGGGAGAAGAGACCGACACCCACCTCACTACAACCTCCTTTTGGGTAGTTGGAGAGAGCGATGAGGTCTCCCCTGAGCCTCCTCTTCTCCAGGCTAAACAGCCCCAGTTCCCTCAGCCACCCCTCATAAGACTTGTTCTCCAGACCCCTCACCAGCCTCGTTGCCCTTCTCTGGACATGCTCCAACACCTCAATGTCCTTCTTGTAGTGAGGGGTCCAAAACTGAACACAGGATTCGAGGTGTGGCCTCACCAGTGCCGAGTACAGGGGCACGATCACTTCCCTACTCCTGCTGGACACACTATTTCTGATACAGGCCAGGATGCCATTGGCCTTCCTGGCCACCTGGGCACACTGCCAGCTCATGTTCAGCCAGCTGTCGACCAACACCCCCAGAAGGACAATACAGTGAAACAAATTATTCAAGGCTGCACAAAGCTTATATAAAGGAGCCAGGATCTGAATCCTTGCACTAGAGCACACCATCATCTCTGTAGAACATAAGTACCATGTGTTCTGGGGGTTTCAGATACTATATGTTAAGGGTTTGGAACATAATCTAACTCTCCCTATGGTTCTGTTTACATGGCCCATGAGCAGAGTGCATTAAATGCAGAGCTTATATTACACAATACATACCCAGCACTGTCTCTTAATGAAGTACTTACTTTTGTAAGAATTCATCAGACCCACAAACATTTAGAAGGCATTCCTCCTGGTCTGGGTATCGATTTGTGCAACGGAGGATCTCTACAATTAAGTCACGAGTAATACAGCCAGCTGTAAATAAAGATAGCAAGAAAAATTAATAGTAGCTTGCTAGAGAATTCCAGGCTAGATACTCAAGCAAAGAAAAGAATTACAAAGAAATTCTTGTTAACTACTGCTGCAGACTAGCTCCATCAAGAGGAATTGGATCAAGCCACACCTGATTTTTTTTTTTTTTAATTTTGCTTAAATTGCTCAAAAAGCCACAGAATCTATGTCCATTTAGAGGAAATTAGCAATTTGTTAGGTAGCTGGAATGAAGAGCCGAGCAACTTTCCCAAGCAGAAGAGACAAATAGCAATTTTATTTTTTTTCCATTTTCCTGGTTAATATCTTGGTAAGTTTCCCATGTGTGAACATGGCCTGATGCAAAAGTTGACTCTGTTGCCACTCATGACTCTGTTGCTGCTCATGACACAAGAAGGCTCCAGAATTTTACTTGCTATTGTTTCTGCTGTGCATACCTTTTTAGCCATAACCAAGAAGTAAATTAATGCTCATATGCATTTTATATATATGTATTATATTAATATTATTTAATATTATGTATAGCAACATTATAATAATATATATTATATAATATTAAATATAATGCATATAAATTAAGAAGTTCTATGTCCATTTGCACAATCTGCTGTTCAGAAATATTCTAGCATTTTGAGAATTTTCTCTAGTGCTACTTCAGCTTTTAAAGCCATTTCCCAGCCCCGCCAATACACCTCGTCTCTGTCCATTTTAGAAGAACTGACCAAAAAATAGGAAAGAATAGCTGCATAATCTGGCAGTCAAATTGCATACATGTCTGATAAGCTTGGTATTTACAGGCATGCAGGGCATACACCACCAGCATTGATGCTTCAAGTCTGAGATACTTCTCTTTAGCAGAAAGAGAATCATATCTGACTCTCTAGAGAAAAGATTTCATATAATGTACTGAGATGGTTTTACAATGCAAAATAAAGTCTGGACGTCCTCCGTAATTCTCAGGCAATCTCATTGTCTGTAACTGATAACAGAAAAGCCAAAGTAGATTTTTCTTTCAGTTTTTTATTCACGGTATTTCTTTATTGCTTCAAAATTAGCATCTGTTAAGATCTCTTACTACAAGTTTTAAGTGAACTTTTTGATATAAAAAATGGAAACTACCTACAGTTAAATACAAATCCCCAGAAACTAAACATGTAACCCAGACTTGTGTGTTGACTAACTTACACTGCTCCAGGTTCAGACAACTGGTTCAAACTGAGCCTAACCAACCAGTTTCACTAGGTGTAATGGTGTTCTGAACTACTCAGTCTCCCAGAGCAGCCAACTCATACTGGCAAATCTGGTCCAGAGCTGCTATGCTATTATTTTAGAACAAACATAGAAATGTAAAGTTGTTTTTGCAGGGAAGTTTAAGGGAATGTGATACTGAAAAAAACTTCAGAGGACAGCTGACGTTTTTTAGGGTGGGGGCTGTGACAAAAACAAAGCTGAAATAAAACAGCATTGATTACTAGAGATAGCTTGGGTTTTGTTTTGGTTTGGTTTTCCCCAGGGAAAACCAAATGTGTCAACGGATTCAAAAATTCCTTTTGAAAATGTTCATTTCTTTGCAAAGCCATTTTTGTTTTCCTCAGAAAGCCACATGATTTTCTACCAGTCATACTAGTTTTAAAAGTCTAGCCCTTTGACAACTCGCTATTTTAAGCAACTCCTCATAGCTGGTTTGACGTGTAAAATGCAGTGCTTACTTGCTAAATTTATGTACACCAGAAAAAGGAGAATGGTACAGAATCTTGAATTAAAATTGTAACATGCACTTTTTCAGGTCACTCAAAAAAACCTGAAACTTGCTAGTATTGTTCATTTGCACTCCACAGATCCATTTTCCTTTCCTTGCTCTGCAAATGTTTTTGCATGACTGAACAATTCTTTATGCTCTTTATGTTAGATGGGGCAAAAAAGTGTACTCCCTCCCTGCCTCCCCTCTTTGAATGTATCATATAGTTTACTTAGCCTGTAAGCAAGTTTAGGATAGGGACTGTTTCTCATATCCCCTTCAGTTTTAGCTGGGCCTCCTAAAGCATTTTTGTAAATAAAGTTATGCAGACCAAAAATCAAACAATCTGTAAGGTAAACAATGCTATATGATAAAAATATTTGTCAGTAGTTCAGACTTCTGCATTACAGGGAGCCCTCGCTTAGCTGACAGAAGTGCTGGAAATACTACCTTCTGGTCCAAGTGTCCAGAGATCTTCGGCCCTTTGTTTCATGGAATCCACAAAATATTGATTCAAGATGATTCAATCTACTACTTTGCCACGCTTTCCAATAAATATGTAGATGCTCCCAATACAAGTAACCAAACTTGTTTGAATAAATGTGGAAGTCTTGGCTACTGTATTTATGAAGATACATTTTTTAATATATGTTGACTGATATTCTGTAGAGCTTTGGATTTTCAGCTTTCAAACTGTCAAACAAACTAAAACTCAGCCTGTTACAGCCAAATAATTCCTTGACAATTGAAGAAAAGATTCATAAAAAAGTCTATCACTTAATGAAGCAGCAGAGGAAGAGAGGGGGAAAAAATATTTTAAATGTATTTTATTTTTGCTTATGTGACTTAAGAAGTAAAAATTACCAGAGCTGGAATCAAATATTCTCCCATTCACCACAGATACAGGATGCACTGGAGCACTAGCAACTTCCCACAGTCACTAGTGACAGAATAATTCAGGTTGGGAAGGATCTCAGTAGGTCCATTTAAGTCCAGCCTCCTCCCCAAAGGAGGGTCAACACTGAATTCAGAGCAGCTTGTTCAGGGTTTTGTCTTGTAAAATCTTAAAAGCCTCCAAGGATGGAGACTTCACAACCTCCGTGGGCAAACTGTTCCAATTCTTAATTATTCTCCTTTTCCTTATACCCAGTTGGAATTTCTCCTGTTTCACTTATGACCAACATGTACTTTCCCTGACCTGTACATAACCTTGGGTGCAGAGGAGTCTTAGCAACTGCAGACTCTGAAGTCTTGGATTCAGAAACAGAGTCAAGGCTGTGAAAAGTTCCACAACCATATGGGGATTACCCCTACACTTTAAATTAGGCACAAGCTTAAATTCCTTCTGAATCAAAGTCTGAATGTTGGCCCATTTTGAGACTGCCAGAATTGGTCCCAATTGTAACTAAAAAAAGTAGAGGTCTAGACATCAGCAAAGTTTAATATTTAATGTGACTTTAATTTTACAGCAAATATGCTAAACATGTTTGACAAAGTATGCACTCAAGACCCACGTAAGGCTTGCTCTCCAAGTATCTTTCCAGATAACAAATGCATTTTGTCATCTCCATGGAACGAATTGTGGAAGGATATGGACACCTCAATCACTTACCGCGTTGCGTAAGAAGCAGAGGATATGGTGAAGAATTGGTCCAAACGCTGATCCTGAACTTTGATTTACCAAGGATATGGTCTGGGAATCTTGTTGCAACACTCCAGATTTTCCCGGTGTTTGTCTTCAAGTCAAACGCAGGATAGGCATTTCTTATTCTGAAAAGGACATGTGATGAAATTATGTCTAAATAGGTATGCATTTCAGCTCTCTTTTAAGAACAAAAAAAATTCTACAACATACCTATAATAATAGTACATAGAGAGCTGTTAGGAATAAAATTTTGTGCAAACAGAGAGAAAAATGGTAGCAATTCAAACTTTGTTTTCATGCGTTACTGAGATAACTACATATCAGATAGCGTACATATAACTATGTCTTTTACTTAATAGGAAACCATCAGTAAAATCTTCATGAACTTCACAGAATCACTGCTGAGCTTGACCTCAGTGAAGCCAAAAGGAATTTAAACATGGACTTCAGTGTACACCGAGCACAGTAGAAATGACGGTGCTCAAGTATGTGCTTAAATAACAGAGTTTTAACATAAAACTAACCAAGAGCACACGCACAGACATCTGCGATTAGGACAGCTAGTCAAGATGAATACAAAAACATGCTTTCTATGCAAAATCTTAAGTTGTCCCTATTTTCAGTGTTCTAGAATCCAATCTGAAATCCTCATTACTAAAACCCTGGGTATTTATGTAAATGTCTGTAGAGAGCAATAACTGTTACAGTCATTAAGTCCCTCTGATATATCATTACCTATAAAATATATTGCCCCTCCTCCTTCCAATTACCAAAGGCTTGCAGAAACTAATTCCTCCTGAGGTACCATTTCCTAATGAACACTGGTCACAGGTATTATGTCTGTCAGCTGAGATTAAACTTGCTTTTTAAGCAAATACACTTTGCAGCTGCAGGTAAGGGTACGTATTGTACCAGCTGAAGCTTTACATTTCACTAATTGGCCTGAAAATTTTACTAGCTAAACTCAAACATCCTGTACTAAGCATACTGCATTCTTCTTCGTTTGTTAGTTCAAGAAGCATTTTGTAGCTTCTGATTTGGCAGCACTTTATATAGTCTCTGATTACAATGTATTTTGAGCCATAGTTCTCTCACATGAAGTTCTTCATTACTATGTTACCTCCTGCCTCAGGGCCGCTGCCCAAGTCTCTTAAACAACAATATGAACTACTCTTTTATGCCATGTATTTCTATAGCATGAGAAAGAGAAAAAGCCTAAGCTTCCAAAGTTAATAATCCAATGAAGCAGCCCATTTCTTATAATGAAAAGCCAGGGGCCATGATGTTTCAGTGGGGTAGGAGAAAACGAGGCTTGACAATACCTCCAGTACGAGACAGATTTATACTCATAGTGGAAAAAAAATCATTATACTACAGAGGCTGCTTTGGTGACCTATGTAGTTGATGTCAGTCTATTTTCTTTGCGAACAACGTACACATCAAGCTTTCCCCCATCACCAAATTCACTCTTGTAACCTGTTTCTATAAGAAGGCCAAGGAGTGCGTAAGACTGGAAACTTCACTACCCTTTCTCCAGCATCAAATTAATGGGCTGTGTACATACACGAGGCATGAAATCACCTCCCCGGCTTACTGGCAGTCATTTCAAAACTACGTGAACCTTATCTCCTTCTCTACCTCCACACTATCTACATTTCAGGATAATGTAGGGACAGAAATTTGCTTTTTATGCTTTTCAGATAAAAATGCATTCAGTTCCAGAAAGTGTTGCTCATTTATGGCCATCTATTGTTTTCAGGTGATTAAAGGGCTTCTGGCCTGAGGAGGTGGGCAAAACATGCCCACCTCAAAATTTTGAAAGGTTAGGTCTTCCAAGGCATAACTGAAGTAGTACACAAGTTTTACATGACGAAAATCTTGTGTTACTTGCTTTCTGTGGGGCAACAATTCAGCGTATGCAGAAAGTACTAACATTTATAGGGATTTGCTATTTCACAGCATTTCATAATGCTATGTATTTCTCTGCAGTGCAGAGCACATTCTTGAAAGTCAGTAGGAGGTGGAGGAACTCTTCATTTTGCAGCATTGATCCCTGAGACTATCAGCTTGGCATCTTCTGGTATCAAACTCGCTTTAGGATGTGTTCTGAAGCCACCCATGGATGAACGTTCACTATAGCTATATCCATAATTGTAGAAGTAACCTGATAAATGGATTTTGAAAACTGCTTTACAGTTGTGTACAATGAAATGTTTCAATTATAGATTGCTAC
The DNA here is from genome assembly GCF_000699105.1 of Pygoscelis adeliae. NCBI lineage: Eukaryota > Metazoa > Chordata > Aves > Sphenisciformes > Spheniscidae > Pygoscelis > Pygoscelis adeliae. Next base: position 6,525,069 of record NW_008825614.1, read on the forward strand.
CTGTACAAATATTACCTAAAGAAAAACATGATGGGTTTCTATTTGAGCTGCGTGCTGGAGGTGCAAGTCTGCATGACAGAGTTTGAATTATACCTCTTGCCTCTGATGCATAAAACTGCCAGTTATTGAGATTCTTTGCGGACTGGAAGGATGCTCATTTGGCAAGACTGAATATGTTAGTTATTTGCAAATTTATGGCATTTTTTTGTCTTTTGTTTGCTGTGACATTTTGTCCTAAGAATGTTTTCCCTTTTTTTTGATAGAAGAAAAGCAAAGGTGGTGGTTCTTTTCTTTTTAAGAGTATTTGCTAGTGATGCACACTAAACAAGTTACTGCAAAACAGGAATGGCTTAATTCTATTAATCTTTTTAGCCCTGTAAATAAATTCATTTATTCACCAAAAAAAAAAAAATCAATAGAAAGCTTTTCCTATAATTAGAGTGTAAAGTTAAATGTAGAATGTTTGGACATTAAAAAAATCTCAATATCTGAGAAGAAAGCCTGTCATGTGGAATGTGCCTTCATGAATCTGATGTTAGTAGAATTGGGTTGGGGTTCAGACTGATGAACTGTGGAAAAAAAGGAAAACTGAGACGCATGTGAATGAGTATGTTTTGAAGCTGACCATCTACCCCGTATGAATATATAATATATTCACTAGTAATTTCAGGGCAACATCAAACTTTTTTTCTTTTAAGAGAAGCAGGCTTGGCTGACCTTGAATACAGTCAATTCATTAAAGTCTAATTAAAAAAAAAAGCAGCATCCCATTTTCCGATGACTTTTCTGGGGGAAAGAGCATGCATTTGTGCTAATAACTTGATAGTGTTATCAATTAATATGTACAAAGGAAAATGAATCTGCACAGATGGTCTAAAAACTTGTATTTCTTAGTGCTCTTGGATTTCAGCACAATTTCTTTTTCTGAAGAAGATTAAGAAAGTAAAAATGTTCTATCCCATTAAGCCACGCTATTAACTGTAACGGTAAACAATAATTAAAACGAGTTTTTGTTGCTTGTTAAGTCTCACTTTTCATCATGACAGTATGTAGTGATTCTGTTCTCAGCCAGTCAGTTCCTCCAATTCTTTTTTCCTGCTCCGAGCTACACAGGCACTAATATTGTCCAAGACAACGGCATAAAATGGATCTTAAGTTTCACACACTATAAACTGTCAACACTGAAGAGGTAAATGTATTTATCACTCATAAAGGGGACAGCTAAGGGAGAAAATATTTTTGGAATTAACATTCCATTGTGGATTTTAATCTTTAAACCAAAATTAGGAGCATTTCCATACTTAAATAAATATTGGAATTATGGCACTCTTCAGGAATGCAGAGGTAACCAATCCAATGAAAAGAAATAAGTGAAATGTCATAGTTGGCTGAATAAAGTTTTTTTTCATTACTTACTTCTCCACTGCATTGCAAAAAGCAACTGTGTTTTCATTACTTCCTTGATTTGCTTCAACCAGCTGTATAGACCAACCTGTAGCCTAAAAATACCAAAATGACACCAGAAGAAACAGAGCTCAGTTATTTAGATAACAGAAGCAGAAGGAGCATAAGGCTAACCTTGCATTTGGTTCCGTGAGAACTAACTTTCATACCTTATCATCATCCCTCCCCTGACTTGATGGAGCTTCAAATAAGCACAAATAACCCCATTTTGACTGCACTCTAAATGCTTTCAGAGAAAAAACGCAAAGTCACAAAGCATCAGCTACCCTGGGTTTAACAATTTTTTTTTTTCCCCTCCGTGTAGAATATAAGGAATTCCAGACAAAGCTTTCAAAATTCACCTAGTGTAAGAGCACAGATAACTAAATGCAGAAGATGTATGCTTAGTTTACAAAAGGGAGAGGGGACAAAATGAAGCTCATGCTGCAATGAGTTTTAATCCTTATTTTCTCTCTTTCTGCCCTGGAAGGAAGCTCAGGATCCCTTCAAACTCCATAAACCTGTTAGGTAAGTCCCTAAGACAGATAACAGGAAGCCAGTGTATTCTGTTGAACATGAAAAATCCCCAGATACTTTCTCTAAGCTTGGAGAGCACAGGTCTGAGCCACTATTTTGGGTGAAAGCACCCCCTTGTCTGTTTGCCATAGTACCCTTCAGTCAGAACATTACGTCCAGGAAAGATCTTAATACTATTATATCTGCAAGGGCATTCTACTGTTGTACAAAGAGACATGTACAAGGCTCAGCTGAGACACCAACTTTTAAACCCATTCAGAAAGAGAAGCAACTAATGACATGTCACAGAAGAGATATGGCAAAAGATGTATTTTATCATTTAATAATAATTTATATACAAGTTACGTAAATTTATAAAAATTAACAGTAAATAATAAACCCAATTTAAGATTTTTTTCCTGGACAAGGAAGGGCAGTATGCATGAAAAGATGCAGGCTGCGGCATTTTAGTTACAGTTTAAAAGATGGGATGAGTATAAAAGATGAAAGATCTGTTGGGAGCTGGCTAGTGGGAGGATTGCGATGGCAGAACTGAAAGCTCAGAACTCACAAACCTTTTATAGATACCATCAGTCTTGGGTCATTGTATGTAGTATTTTCGTTAACCATAACAGCAGAAGCATTAGGAGAGTGCTTACAAAATTTAAAGATAATAAGGGGGCATCATCAATACAGGAAAAAAATGAAATGTCTGGTAGAAAAAACAATGGATAACCCTGAGGGTTGAAATAAGGGAGTGAAATTAAATTTAGCAATATAAATTAGTAGTCCATCACCCTTGATTCCAAAGACTGCTGAAAAAGCTCCTTCAAAAGTCACTGAAAACATAGCACCTCCACTGGTTCATTTTTTTCCACCTTGGTGCGACACCTACCTTACAATTTACCTCAGCAGACAGTAATAACAACTTCTGGTGGAGGTTCACTATTTAGAAATTATGAACGATTTGGTAACAGGAATGGCCTCCCAAAATTATATAGTCATAAGAACCCCACAACACAACCAAAACAACAACAACAACAACGAAAATTCTTGATCACACTTACATCAGGGTAGACAGTTTTATAAAAAGATATATTGACAAGGCTCTAGGAAGTTTGCATCTGGGATGTTGTGTACCCCTACGCTCCAGATGGAGGAATTCAAGCCGGAACAAGTTCAGAGAGACATTGCTGTGTTTGTGGGTGAGCTCTATAGCCAGGAGCAGGAGCACAGCTTGCAGAGCACAGCAGGCGGATAAAGCTACAGCAGTTGTTGCAGCAGGGTGCAAAGAGAGCCCAGAACCTGCACTGAAGGCTATACAGTGATGATGGTGACATGCCACATGGCACAACCTTCATCACGGGGTGCAGAAACCGCCCCTGTGGACAGCAGAGACTTTGACCCACACAGAGCTCCAGAGGAAGGATGCTGCAGACCAGGTCTCTGGCTGCAGGGCTTGTCTGGTGTCTCTCCCTGGGGTTGGGGACAGCAGTGGCCGTGCTGGTGGGAGCTGTTCTCTGGCTGCAGCGCCAAGCTGCTGGTGAAGGAACTGCAGGAGGAGGTGAGCGGCCAGAAGGAGCAACAGGAGATTGACAGGGACTCTACAGAGCTAAGGACCACCCAAGCCCTGTGCTGCAAAGGAGGGACAACTTAAGACTACCTACAGGAGCAGTGGATGGAGACTCCCACGGGAGGGAAGGCTGGAAACCTGTTGCTTCCAGCAACACAAAAAGGCTCCTTTTCCATCTGCAGTTCCGTCATTACAGAGCAGGTACAGTGCCCTCGAAAAATTGCATGGAAAAAGAGAGAGAGTAGATAAATGAACAGCTAAGAAAACTAGGCCACAGGTGAGAAAAGGTGAGGCTGGGACATGACATTGAATGGGACTGAAGATTTTAAAAGAGCAAAACCGCATTTGGGAACTGAGGATGGAGGAACAGAGAGGAATTAAGCAAGGAGAGGGCCAAGACTGGGAAAGGATGATTGGCCACAAGAACATGGGTATGGATCCTCAAGTTCATGGCTTGAAGAAGAATGTGATTAAATAATTACTAAAGGATGGAAAAAAGGAGCTTGACAGACAAAGCTGGAATCTGGACCCTCTCCTGCAGGAGACAGAAGTAACACAGGAGCCCTCTGCCTCTCTGCACATTTGCTGGCAGCATTTCTGAGTGAATCCTAATGGCAAACATGCATCCTGTGTAGAATCATGGAATCATTAAGGTTGGAAAAGACCTCTAAGATCATCAAGTCCAACCGTCAACCCAACACCACCATGCTCACTAAACCATGTCCCTAAGCGCCTCATCTACACGTCTTTTAAATACTTCCAGGGGTGGTGACTCAACCACTTCCCTGGGCAGCCTGGTCCAATGTTTAACCACTCTTTCAGGAAAGACATTTTTCCTCACATCCAATCTAAACCTCCCCTGGCACAACTTGAGGCCATTTCCTCTCGTCCTTTCGCCAGTTACTTGGGAGAAGAGACCGACACCCACCTCGCTACAACCTCCTTTTGGGTAGTTGTAGAGAGTGATGAGGTCTCCCCTCAGCCTCCTTTTCTCCAGGCTAAACAGTCCCAGTTCCCCCATCCCCTCCTCATCCAGGCCCCTCACCAGCCTCGTTGCCCTTCTCTGGACACACTCCAGCACCTTGATGTCCTTCTTGTAGTGAGGGGCCCAAAACTGAACACAGTACTCGGCGGCCTCACCAGTGCCGAGTACAGGGGCACGATCACTTCCCTGCTCCTGCTGGCCACACTATTTCTGATACAGGCCAGGATGCC
>NW_008825614.1:6531716-6532245 GCF_000699105.1 Pygoscelis adeliae
ATGTGAACAAGGGCTAGCGATTGTGAGACTTCTGCCAGCCACTTGTAGAACGCTTCATCCGCCTCTTCATCCTGGCTGGCTGGTCTATAACAGACTCCCAGCAGGATATCTGCCTTGTTGGCCTTCCCCCTCATCCTTACCCATAAACACTCAACCTTATCCTCATCACAATCGTTGAGCTCTAGACAATCGAAACACTCCCTAACATAGAGCCACCCCACCGCCTCTCCTTCCTCACCTCTCCCTTCTGAAGAGTCTATAGCCATCCATTGCAGCACTCCAATCGTGAGAGTCACCCCACCATGTTTCTGTGATGGCGACTAAGTCATATCTCTCCCGCTGCACAATGGCTTCCAGCTCCTCCTGTTTGCCGCCCATGCTGTGTGCATCGGTGTAGATGCATTTGAGCTGGGCTATCGATTTCGCCCCCAGCATTGGCATGCCACCCCTCGGCTCATCTCTAGTGAGCCTGGTTTTACCCCCTTCCCCCTTCAAACCTAGTTTAAAGCCCTCTCGATGAGCCCTGCCA
>NW_008825614.1:6532288-6554541 GCF_000699105.1 Pygoscelis adeliae
CTGAACTCCATCTGTCGCCAGCAGGCCCGGTGCCGTGTAAACCTCCCCATGATCAAAAAAGCCAAAATTCCGCTGGTGGCACCAGCCCCTGAGCCACGTGTTGATTAGGTGTGTTTTCCTGTTCCTTTCAGTATTCTTCCCTGCCACATTGTAGGGATTGAGCAAAACACTACCTGTGCTCCTGATCCTTCAACCAATCGCCCCAGTGCCCCGAAGTCCCTTTTGATCGCTTCTGGATATGTAATAGAAACTAGTAATAGTCTACACAGAGGGAATTAACATACCATTGCTAACTAACTCAAATTAGTTCTGGTGGCAGAGGTGTACGTAGTAGATATGTAGTTCCAACTCCTTTGGTGAATCATGTGGATGAGAGATTTAGTTTTGTTATTTCTCTTTTCAGGTGTCCAGAAACTTTGATTTCTTCCCATTGCACATACAGGTAAGATATTAATTACACGATCACACATTATTTTTCTATAGGACTCCAGTCTCCACTCATTGCAAATATCTGAAAGTGTGCAGTGAATGAGACAAAGAATTGCATATGGAGCGAACTGATGACAACAGGGATAAAGTAACAGAGTGCACCCCTGGACGACTGGAATCTACCTTCTCATCTACAGATTTCTCACATTACGCTAATCAAGTCTCCTGAACCATCCTTCCCAAATATGAACATTAATTGTGTATTTCTCATTTCTGGAGCACCCAGACTGAAATAATGAAGTTTGGTCTGATGATTGGGCTTGGGTGAAGAAGTGAGTCTTGTTAGTTATTCTGAAAACACTAGGTCCTAAATATCATAAATGGAGCAGCCAGATCTATGGGATATTTTTTAGGTTGTATTTCAGTTTTCTTTCTAATACAAAGAAAATAAAATCTCTTTTCACAGGGATGTTATGAAGACAGTTTCTTTAGTATTTCTGAATATCTGACTTGGTGATGACAAGGCCAGAGAAAATCAACGCTTCCTTTATTACACTGGACGTATTTTGATTAGCACGCATTAAATAAAGCCTAGGGCCATAAAACTGCATCCAAGAGCTAAGGATCAGAATGACAGTATGATTTCAGCTGAGTATTTCATCTTGCATACCTATGACCTATCTCAATGCTAATCTCCATGTTTCAGCATCCTTTCCATTTCACTCTGTCTGCAGTCCTGGTTCTCATCTCCTACTACTCAGATGTATCATCTATTCATACTGGACCTCACCAATCCAATCTCTGCTCATTGTCTTTCTTTTGCTGTGGTGCTCCACTTTTCCAACTGTTCTGACAGCCTGTCACCCCGCAGCCCTTCTTATCTTTTCCAAAACTGCCAGCCCCATAGCAGTGAGTTACTTCTCCACAGGCTTTTTTTACCCTTCCCTCTCTCAACTTTCTTTCATTCTCATTTTCCCTTTCTTACCATCTCAAGGTTCAGTTGCCAGCCCCTTGCCTTGGCTCTCTTCCTGTCCTGACATGGCTGTTTCTCCCTGAAGGAATTCCTGTGACCACAGTGATTTTTCTGCTACAATTCTCTCTTCTCTCCCATTTCTTCCTCTTCTAGCTAAACAGCTCGAATACTTCCCTGACTTGATCAAATCCTCCCACACATTCGATTGTAGTCGCCCTTGACTCACTCATCGCTTCTCTTGCCTCCCCTATAATTCTCCCCTCCTCCGTCACAGAAGCGTTTGTGCCTGTTCTTATATGCCTGCTTTCTCTAGCACCTCTTCTTCCCATATCACAATTTAATCTCCTCCTGATCATTTGCATCCCCCTATTTTCTGCTTTTCGCATGAGAAGGCTCATTCTTTTCATCATGATGTCAGCATACTTCAGTTTTCCTATCATAAGTAAAAAGCAACAACAACCTTTTGTCTCTCCACCTATTCATTCTCGCCTCTTTTGTATTCATCACTGAACTTCCAAAATGTGGTGCTCAGGATTAGTCTTAAGAGTTCCTGTCCTCAGATATACTCCCCCCCTGCCCCTGCCTCCCCATCCGTTTGGTTCTGCATATGTTTACTTCTATAGTTCTCCCTATTTACATACATAGGAACAAGTCAATCAAGTGTCTCTTCCCCTTTGCTTTATGATACTATGATCACTGGGAGTTAAAAGCAGAAGGTGAACCTAAACTGTCTTTTAATATTCACAGTGCAGAGGTATCCTGTAGGCTATTTCAGGATTCCTATAATGATTCAGAATGCTAACAAGGACTAGAGGTAAGGGAGAATTTATCATTTTCTTTTTCCTTCTCTATGTCAGGATTTTGAAAGAAGGAAAATGAGGAGAGATATAACATCAGAGAGTGTCTTATGGGAATCCCATAAGACATCATTATTAAAAACAGCAAAGCTACGAACGGAGCTATGAACACCTAATGGAATGAGGAAAAAAGATAAAGTACTTGCTTCAAAAAGACAGCTAAAGACAGAGTGTATGTCATAGGATCCAGCTTCCACAGTTATAGTATATACATCTATTTTTAGAAAATAATTATATATGCATGCATAAGTGCATGCGGAACATGGTGAAGGCAGGACATGGTATGTCTCATCTCTCAGGATCAGGATATGCCAGCCACACTAGACAGGGAGACAATAATCTGGCTCAACAGAAAAACAGATTCAGTATAATGTATTATTATTTTGAATCTCAGGTTTCATATCAGACCATACAGATTTATCTTATCTCTTTCAAACACATCTTACTCTACACTTCTGTACTTATCCCTGTGTGGTAGTTTTATGGTTCAATGAGCCATAAAGTGAGCCTACTGGAGCGTTCTAGACCATAAGCTAGATTCTCTTCCGGTGTAAAATGGCAAGTTTCCATTAGAGTCAATGGAGATACTTCATTTTCACTGAAAGAGTGGTTAAACATTGGACCAGGCTGCTCAGGGAACTGGTTGAGTCACCATCCCGGGAAGTATTTAAAAGACATGCAGATGAGGCGCTTAGGGACATGGTTTAGTGGGCATGGTGGTGTTGGGTTGACGGTTGGACTCAATGATCTTAGAGGTCTTGTCCAACCTTAATGATTCTATGATTCTATGATTTTATACTAGGTGAGGAACTGGCCCTATTACTTTAAAATGAAATCTTTTTTAATAGGTAGATTGCAGAAATGTGTTGACATTTCAAGTTGCTTAAAACATGAAACAGGTAGGACATAGATTCTGCCAGTATAAAATCCTCATTAGCTAGCCAGAGTGGGCACCTTCTCTTCAGAAATCATTTTTTATGGTCTGCTGGGTTCTCTTCTGATATTAGAATCAAAGGAAGAGGATGCTTGGAGGTTTTCATACTATAAAAAAGTCACTTAACTAATCGTGTACTGTTTGTTTGAGGGCATCCTCCTTGTAAAGATACAAAAATACTGTCGGAAATTCTGACTGCCAAGAAATCAAGTTACACAATTATTGGAATATATACCCGACACTTCCATGCATCTCTATCTTTGGAAGTAGTAAAGACCAAATAAGAAGTGAATAATAAGTCTCTCAGTTGCTTTTGGCCAGCTGAATCGTAAGACACATGACAAAAACTCTCTACAGGAGCAAAAGCTTTTGTTTCCCCCAAGGCATAAATGTTTTCTTTTTCATCAGGTCTTTAAATCAAGTGCTTCTAATCCATGTTGCATCAATGTGAGTGAATACACAAAGTGTAAGGACACAAACAAGAATAAAGAACTTTAAGCACTGTTAATATGAGAAAATTTAAATACCTCTCTGTCATGCCCAGAGCTGCTGGGCCAGGTAGGTCCTACACCGAAACTTCTGGGAGCGTCGGTTAAACAAGCTTCCTCATTTCCACTTTCATCTCTCACTTCTTGCCCAAATGGATAGTTGCCGAAGAAAATGGGACATTGAGCGTCTACATTGTCAAAGCCTACCTGAAAACTCAGATTTGTGTTGCCTCTTTCCACATTTGAATCAAACACATTTGTGACTGGAGTTATACTATTCCCTCCATAGATTTCTCTCTCTTGACCGTAGGGATAGGGATCCACCAGAGAGAAGTTTCTGTAATCAGATAGTAAAAAAGATCTGAAGCCAACCGTTGGTGACACTGTGCCTTGTTGCCAGTGAGAGATAGGATTTCCAGGGTGAAGTTCACCATGAGCAACTAGAGGCTGACGACAAAACTGCTGGTCAGGCACATTCAGACCAAAGACGTCTGATGGGAAAAAAATTTCTTCATGATGATGTGGATGTGATGAACCATAAAAAAAAAATTCATTGCTGACTTCATCAACTATTCGATCAAATCCTAGACGGAGCTCTCCAGCAGAACCAGAATGGTACATTGGGCAAGATGCTTGGTCTCCAGCCTGTCTTTCATAAAATTCATTGTGTGAGAAAGGCACCATCCCAAAGTATGCCATGGCTGATCCTTCTGTTCGGTCTTATTAATCCTCAGGGAAGTCTTACAATAGTTCCAAGGTCAAGAGGAACTGGAGCTTCATATCCACTGAAACCAAGAACAGAATAAAAGTTAAACCCAAAAATATCTACTATAATGAAAGCAGTATACTTCTTTGGTCTTTTTTTGCTTTAGAGCTTTCTCCACAGGGTAGAAATATTTTCTTAATCTGGAGCTTGATCCTTATTTCCAGACATATTTGTTATTATTATTAAATTATTATTATTATTATCCTGGACTCCTAAAGAATAGCAACAGGATGCCTGAAACAACTGATCTAAATACTAAAGTACTAATTCTGACAAATATTAAAGAAAATCTCCGTATTCTTTCCATTATTTTACACTTGTATAGCACACAATGCAGAAATCTAAAACAAGCAGGTAGGAAAGTTTTAATGGTTGCTTTAACAGCCGTTTCATTCATATCTTCCTCTTTTTTTGTGCCTCAAATTTCTTCACATTCTACCACTTTTTATCCTAGTGTAATCAGGTCAAGAAAAGTTAAGTCAAAGAACATAGAAGATATGGATCTCCAATTAATATTCAAAACACTACACCCCAAAAGCTTGGATATGGACTATATAAAGGAAAACAAATATAAAATAAATTTCAGCCTTTTTGGGTTCTTTGTTTTTCAAAACAGATATATGTCTTCAGAGCCTGAGGTTGCATCTTTTTTAGTAAATTAACAGGCAAGGGCATGAGCTTCTGCAGCAGCTCACCATCATTCATGCTCTTACTAGCAAACTTCTGGATATGATTTTGGCATGTGCCAACAGTCCTATGGTTCAGATGGGCACCATGTACTGGAGACTGCCATCAGTAGGCATGAGGGTATATTTTTTAGGAAGAGAGCTTAGCTCTAAACCCAAAATCTGCTCCGGGCCACTTGCCCTCAAGGGCTTGGCCTGTTTCATTTATGTCCTGGTTTCAGCAGGGATAGAGTTAATTTCCTTCCTAGTAGCTGGTACAGTGCTGTGTTTTGGATTGAGGATGGGAACAAAATTGATAAGGCACCGATGTTTTAGTTGTTGCCAGGTAGTGCTTACACTGGCCAAGGACTTTCTAGTTTTCCATGCTCTACCGACTGAGAAGGCTGCAGGTGCACAGGAAGCTGAGAGGGGGCACAGCCAAACTGGCCAAAGGGACATTCCGTACCATGTGACGTCATGCTCAGTACATAAACTGGGGGAAGCTGGCCGGGGGGGGCCGCTGCTCGGGGACTGGCTGGGCATCGGTTGGCGGGTGGTGAGCAATTGTACTGTGCATCACTTGCTTTGTGTATTATTACTATTATCATATTATTATCATTATCATTTTATTTCAATTATTAAACTGTTTTTATCTCAACCCACAAGTTTTCTCACGTGCTTTTCCAATTCTCTCCCCCATCCCATCGGGAGGGGGGGGGGGAAGCGAGCGGCTGCCGGGGCCTAGGTGCCAACCGAGGTTAAACCACAACAATTTACCAATACAGATGTAGCCTAAAAAAACAAATGACATGGAATAGCAATACCACATAAAGTACACAGTTGTGCTGGGTACTTTATCACGTAAAAGAAATAGAAACATCTGATTTAATAATCCAATTAAAAAAAATGTATTCCCTAGCAGGAAAAAAAAGCTATCAAGATGAAAAGTGTGCTCAGAAATTGCTAAAGCTTAGCTCCACAAATAGCTTTTCCAATACGTCCCCAAGATCTATACTGTATTAGCTTAGATAATAGTGCCTTGCAATGAAAATCTATATTACAACAGAAGGTATTCATCACAACTTTATTTATTTTTGTTTTATTTGAAGTCAAACTCTAGGTGACATAGGCTCCTGTCACCCACAGTGAGGACTGAGAAGAGAAATGAAAGTTAAATAGGCTGAAATGAAATCTCAAGTTAGAGGCTGAACTACTCTTTCAAGCACCCAACTTAGTGATTCCATGTGTTGTGTGCTTTGGTTTGTTTTAACTATGCTGAAAAAAAAAAAAGCATTTATGAAGTTACACTAAGCCAGATAACCAAAACAATGCATACCCCTTTGAATGGTGATCTAAGCATGAACTTCAAGTCTCTGCACCTTTCTCTGAGTGAATCCTGAATTTCACGATGTTTTTAGATTATGATGATTTAACTGGGGGTACTGGTGGATGAAAAGCTGGATGTGAGCCAGCAATGTGCGCTCACAGCCCAGAAGGCCAATCGTATCCTGGGCCGCATCAAAAGAAGCATGGCCAGCAGGTCGAGGGAGGTGATTCTGCCCCTCTACTCCACTCTGGTGAGACCCCACCTGGAGTACTGCGTCCAGCTCTGGAGCCCTCAGCATAAGAAAGACACGGACCTGTTGGAGCAGGTCCAGAAGAGGGCCACAAAAACGCTCAGGGGGATGGAACACCTCTCCTATGAAGAAAGGCTGAGAGAATTGGGGTTGTTCAGCCTAGAGAAGAGAAGGCTTTGGGGAGACCTTATGGCAGCATATCAGTACTTAAAGGGGGCTTATAAAAAAGATGGCAGCAATCTACTAGGGTAGATTTAGACTAAATGTAAGGAAGAAATTATTTACGCTGAGGGTGGTGAAGCACTGGCACAGGTTGCCCAGAGAGGTGGTGGATGCCCCATCCCTGGAAACCTTCAAGGTCAGGTTGGACGGGGCTCTGAGCAACCTGATTTAGTTGAAGATGTCCCTGCCCACGGCAGGGGGGTTGGACTAGATGACCTTTAGAGGTCCCTTCCAACCCAAACTATTCTATGATTCTATGATACCCTTTTTTGCAGAAAAAACTAAATAAGCACAGCAATATTTTTTTTTATTAAATTGTCCTCATTTACAACTTTCTCTGTTTATCATTTCTACAGCAGGTGAATAAAAGAAAGAAAACAAGAAAGAAAAGGATATATCTATTAAATCAGGAAAGATAGCTCCCCCCCCTTCTTGAAAATTGGAATGTTTCAGGAAAAAGAGAAGATAAAAGAATGATGTCTCCCCTCCAGACCCACCCTCCTTAATAAAGTTTGGCTACCTAGAAGACTATTATAGAGGCACAGAAAATACAATACCTTTTACACCCTTTCAACTGTTTCTAAAATATTTTCTTTACATTTCAAACAAATTATGTTTATAATGATACATAAATGTCTAAAAGCTAATCCTGCTTTTAACACCACTAAGGCTTTTATGGGTAACATCCCACATTTCTCAGACAAATATTCACACACACAGCTCGCCCACCCCCATCTATCTGTATATGAATGCTTCTCTCCTGCACTCTCCATACTGTTCAGAAGAAGCATTGCTTTCCCCGTGGTCTTTAAAAGCAGGCAGTTTAGCTATGGTGCCAAAGGCCAGTCTGTGCATTCTGCTGCCCTGTTCTCCTTAGTGGGCTGGGAAGTCCACATGAGTAACGAGAAGTCTGCACGATGTAGCGGGCTCCCTCTCCCAGCCTGGACCATGGCAGAGGGAGAGCCTGGCAGGGAGCAGAAACTCTGGACACAGAGTACAGCACTGGAACACTGTGTTTCTTTTATATAGACTTGCATTTGAAACTAGCCATTTAGACTGGAAACTTTGCATGTCATACTGTAAATCTCAGTGGTTTAAGTCTTACCTGCTAGTTTGGTTAGTAGGGCTAGGCTCTGTATTTGGGCCAACTCCTGATCCTTTCCAAAACAGCATACAAAGTTCAGGAAAGGATTTGGCTCTTTGCCAGCCACTATTACTCCATTTGAATAGTGCAATGTGCATTGATAACACTGAATTTTCAAAAATCACGAATAAGGCAAAATTTATAATGCATTAAAAAAAAGGCTAAGTTTTTAGGTTTATTTTCTTTGCCTTGTGGTTTCTCAATTCACATTTTGGAGAGTTTGGCTTTTTTTCTCCTACAGCTATGAAGCCCTCCTTTTCCACGACAGCCGTGTTTTCACATAATCACGTGGTTCTGGGATCAGGGGTTTTAAAGGAGAATCCCACCAAATACTGTAAAATACTCACTACAAATCAAGAGATTTGACAGCATCACACAATGCTCACAACATTGTAGATGCCGCCCAAGCACACGAAAATACTTTCCTTACTTCAGCATGCACATACATTCTAGTATAAAAGCTTGGTACACTGTGGGCTCAATTTTCCCTTTTTACTGGAACCCAGGAGGAGACGACTGGGCCACTTGCTAAGCGGTAAGAATATTTGTTGCAACCTCTTACCTGAAACACATAATTTGTTAGAAGAATATACAGCCTCCTATGTCTTCCTGTTCACAGACACATTCAGATGACCTATGCGCTTTCAGTATCAAGGGGGTGTAACTTCAGAAGCTTTCCTTCCTGTTTAACCGGTTTACTGCAGTAATGATTCTTTCCCACGTCTTCCTTCAGGGAAATTTCAAGCAGCAGTAACAATAAAAAGCTAACAACTTATCTGTTCCCTTTCTCAATTTGGGAACCCAACTTTTTTTTTTTTTTAAACATGATGGTAGATGATCTCACACTTTTAGTACAAGTATCAAACATGCTTAAAATAACAAGACAACTCCAAGGGAAAGACTTGCCTCTTAGAAAGACTTCTGCACAAGAACAGGATTCAGAAATTTTACTCTACTCCATCTTCATGCAACTTCCATCTATCTGCATTGGTGGTGCATGCTCTGAAAGGAGCTCCTAGCTCTGCTCACAGGAGAAGGGGACGGTACAAATCTTGCATGGCAGAGAGGCCCTCTGGCTTTGGCTCCTCAGTATGCAGAGCTGGGACAGTCTAATGGGGGAAGAACTCCCTTATGCTGGGATCTTTCCCAAAGACCGACGAAGCCTTGCCCCTCTGCAAAGGGCCTGCTGAAGAGCTGGAGTAAATACAGCACTGGTCATGAACATCTTCCTACACCTCAAGGAGCCCAGGACCCTCCGTAAAAGTGAGCAGCAGAGGCTGCTCCAGGCACGACACAGAGGGAGTTCCCTCAGGGACCATCTGCATCCACGCTTCATACCATTCCTTAAAAAGGTATAAATTGTTCCACTGAAGTGGCTATTCAGAATTCACACAAAATCCCAACCCTAGTCTACTCCAAGGTTGTTACAGGCTGGAAAATATGCTCAAAAATAGCGAGGGAGTCAGTATCAACAAAATAATATTTGTTATAAAAAAACCATGCAGTAAGACTGAACAGATTAGGATAAAGCATTTAAAGTTAATAATTAATCTCAGATATCTTATAACTGATAAACTGAATGAAGTAATAATTTGATAAAGCATTACAGGGAAAACTCTGCCCTTCAAAATACAGCAAAAAGCTGTCAGTGATGTCATTGTGATTTAAAAGCAGTTAGCCAAGGACAAAACTTATTTCAGTTGGTGAAAGGTGATGCATTTTTTCTCGTATATTCTCCAACCCTTAAAATGTCAACTTGCTCCACGAACTATTTGGTGGCATTTGTGCTGTACTGTAGTCATTACCAGTGATTACTGTGAAGTGATCCTGAGAGAGAAGAACACACCAATTTTAGGAGCTGCCATTTCAGAGTTTATGGCACTGTGATGTTGCTTCATCTCACAGCGATTGGACACAGTAAAAGGGGGAGGATCAGGGAAACAGAGGAGGTATGCACGGGAAGAGCTCGTCTTCCCAAGCAAACACAGGCAGCTATATGCGTAATATGAATTAGGCTGGGACACGTCCCCCTCTCTTCCCACAGTGATTTCCAGGAGAAGATTATGAAGGTTTTTCTTGGGAAACTCTGAACATTTTCAGGATTTTATTAGGCTTTTAAGGCGGCCACTATTTTTCTGTTTTCTGTTTCCCATCGAAGTAGCAGGCAGGAAACTGCTGAGTCACTTTCTACCCTAATTTCTCCTAGAGCTCCCAAGAATTGTCTCCTCCTCTTTTGCTGGCATGCCGGACAAAATCTCTAGAGACAAAGAAAACTGGACACTCCCTGGGATGCCTCCTTTCCTTCTGTTAGATACTCTCGTGGCTCCACCAACCGGCAGGAGCCTACATCTCACTCAGATTAAAGAAGAATCATGTATTTGATTTAGTCATGTGTGAGCGTGCTTGTACCAGCTAGGTCTGATAAAAAGCTGTGGGTAAAGAGCTGGCAAAATAGTCGCTCTGACACACCCCAAGATGAAATACAGCATCTTCAGCAGGCTTTTGCTCTCAGTGTTGATTCACACACGGTTTGGAGCTTTCCCAAATCGCACCCCTGCATTTGAAGCCTTCAGGCTTCGAGTAATAACAGGCTTGCAAAGGGAATGCAGCAAAGTGTTTCAGCAATCCGTGGTGCCAGAAAACTGGCTAAACAGAGAGCCGGTGAGGAAACTGCTCCATTTCGTAACAGATCCAGCCATCTGTGTTACTATTCTCCAGTGCCACCTACTGTCATTTCCCCAGAACTGTGAGGCAAGGAACAGAGATCACTGTGTCAAGCACAGTGGCAATCAAGCTTTACATCTGGCTGCAGGGAATGTCATCGTATCTATCATCATCACTGACAACTATGGCCCCTCTCAGAAGGTTGCCCTTTATGGGAAAGATTCATGATTGTTGAGATCCTGCTTGAAGATGGTGTGATGCTAGTTCTCTTAGATCAGTGCTTCAAAGTGCTGCTGCACCAAAGCAATGACAAGGTATCAGCAAAACTACAGAGGTACAACAGGGTTTTTCCATGTGCTGGTGAAAACAGTGATCAATGTCAAGATTTTGTTGTGTTTAAGCAGCAGATGAACAAGAATTCTAGTAACAGATGTTAAGATCTGTTTTTTTTTGTATTACAGGCCCTTACTTTCCCACTTAACAAGCTTCATCAAGCAGGGATTGTGCCTTCTTACCTATGTAGTAAAATGCAGCAGAGTAGATGCTGCTGGACAAAATAGAAGTTGCAACAAACACAATATAGTGGTTGAATCATTGTCAAATGATTCATCAGTAAAGGAGACATTTGCCGTAAAGGGTAAAAAGGACTTTTCAATTCTGAAAACACTCCTCACCCTCTATTTACTCACACAGAACAAGTCAGGGAAAGGACAGAGAGAGAAGAAGAAAGGGAGGGAAGCAAAGTTTCACTTTTCCAAGAAAAATAAATAGAAAACATTTTGGTTTACATAGAAAACATTTTCACAGGCTCTGCTGACACCTACATATAATATACAAAGTTACTAAGTTACCAACACCCTCCTGAGGCTTGAAATAAGCGGTTGTGAAAGATCAACCTCCACAGTCTGCACGCACAGACTGCAAAGCTAGCCATGACTGAATGTAGACTACGGATTTTAATCTCTCCTTTTATTTGAACGTCTTTTGTACTTTGATCCTCTGAAAGGAACAGCACACTTTACCAGAGTAGTTTCTGGTAGAAACAATTACTCCAGCTTTAAAAAAAAAAATCAAATTTCTGAGAAAATTAAGTGCTGAAACTGAGAACAGTCTTATTGCAACCATCTTAAAATGTAGAGTTAATATAGGACAAACAGGCAGATTTTTATGTGTATATATACACATGTACACACACACTCTCATATATGTATGCTTTTAGATAAATATATGCATGTAAACATACGTGTATAAATATGTGTGTATATTTATATGTATATATAGATCTCTCTATAAAAGCCTAATATATGTGTATACATACATATAAATGCCTAATAAAATACATATAAATGCCTAATAAACACTATGTGACCGAAGAAAAGAGTTTAAGTGCTTCAGAAAAGAAGTCAAGCCACAAGTTTCAGCTGAGAGTCAAACATCCCAAAGCTGAGGAGTGCTTAAAGCCAAAGCTTTTGTTCACACGGCTTTATAAATTTCACTTTGTGCTATCTTCTTCCATTTCTCTTACCTTCTGCAATTTTTTCCCACTGTTTTCTTATGCTATTCTTCGTCTCCCCAGTCCAGTGTGCCTGCTCAATGGCTTTCTGTGAAAATCAGCTTTGTCATTCCAGTGTATACAATAGGGTTTGTTGACCTTCCAGAAATTGTTCCTATCATAGACTGTACAAATATAAAAACACAGTCTTGTGATACTAGCACACTGTTAAGACAAGCTCCCTAGCCACTACAGCAGGCTTTTTCCTATGGAAAATTTAGTGAGCTCACTCATCACCATTCCCAAGACCCTCTCCCATTGCAGCTCGAGGTGCATGGGGCTCTACAGGCTTGCTAGAGCAGAAGGAGAGCAGAGAACACCCCAAAGCACAGAGCTCAGCCCCTCTGGGGGACCGGAGCCTGGGTGACAGAGCCGGGGCGACTTTGCTACTGTAGCCTGGCCATGCTGCCTCAGGGAGCTGTTAATATTATGACTGCCTTGAAGAGGACCTAACTTAAGTATGGCTTTAAATTCAGCTCCTAAGTGACCACGTAAGAGGGAAGGGGAAATGGTAATAAAGACCCACTTGCGCTCCTTGTTGGGTTTTGGTGTGAGTGGACCCTTGGTTCACACGACTTGTCAGCTCAGTGGTTTGTTCAGTATTCAGACGAAGCAGTAGGACCGAGTCCTTTTCTCTTATTGATGCCACGGGTACCTTCAGTGAAACCAGTGAAATTACAAAGTTTTATACTAGGTTTATACTATAAAACAGTATATACAATACTATAAGCTAGTATATACTGTAAACCTAGTACAACATCTGAATCAGCTCTACCATCTTTATCAAACAAAACAAATTAATAACTGTTTAAGCATAAAAATACAGGCATCTAAAGCCAAAACAATAGCTTGCTTACACAGTATCAACCTTGTCTCAATTTGCCTTTTCACAAGGATGCTTGCTCACATTTGCAATAGTGCACATACTGCAGTACCACAACATCTTAAATAATGCGATATTTCTGAATTTTCCCTGAACTTCTTGCATATGGGTAGCTTCTTACATCTTTCTTCTGACTTTAATTTTACTGTTATAATTGCTCACAGTGCGACTGAAACACTTGCTTTTAAAAAAAGCAGAACCCATATGGCTTTTAGAAAAAAATATTTTGTGGGTGTATATATAATTTTTAAACCAACTGAACAGCATTCCTTATATGCAATTCAGGATATAAAGCATCTGCTTAGATAGCTAATTTGGCTGCATACTTAGGTTGCCTATGCATGCCAGCAAAGCATTCATTACTGTTTTCATTAAAACTTTACCTGCAACATGAAAGCCAACAATAATTTACTTGAGTTTTCACATAAATAATGCAAAGGGACTGCTTACCTGCAATAAAACATATTTCTGCAAACTGCTACGTGAAATTAAGCTCACAGCAGCCCTCCACCACAATTGGACCGGCCCTTGAATGAATGGCTGGCAAAGAGAGAGATGCAGCGCTGAGAATCCAGCTTCATCTATCACCCCAAAGTACCTTCCCCGTCAGTGGCACAGATTATTCTTACAACAGCAACTGCTCTCTGCTGTGTCAGGTCCTGTGCTAGCCTGCTCATGGTTTTGCTAATGATTTTTTGTATTTACGAACCAGGGGAGCAACAGGGAAGACCCTGTTCACTGGACCTGTAGAATTGACCAGGTGAGGTGCGTCCACTGGGTCTGGGGAAGATACTCGCACCGCAGCACTTCTACAGCGATAAACGTACACCCTACTCAATGACACCAAAGGTACTCATCCCACTGCAATAGCCATGACTTCGATTTGTGTTCTGCCTTGCACTATTTTGGGCAGCCCCACTGGCCTCCCCACCTTGCTCTGTCTTCCTCTCAAAGTGCAGGAATAAATCAATGCCAAGAAGGGAGTCAGCAGCATGGAGCTTCACATCAGCAGTGAGCTGCTATGCTTGTACAATCGGAGGGGGAACTATGAGGCTCAGGCAGGGAGGGCAAGAGAAAATTATGCTGAAGTACGGATACCTGAGGGGAAGATAAAGGAGAAGGTTTAGTATCCATGCACAATGGCCCCTACAGGTGGCTGGTATCTTCCAGGGACAGGTTCCCAACTCACAATGAGATCAGATCATCTGGCAAGCACTGGGTTAGGAAAGGAAGAGAGAAAAGCAAGAGAGAGCTCTAGTCATCCCCACCCATTCAACAGCCCATGAAAACCCCTCCTTAAAAAGTTTAACAGTCTCTACACAGACAGTAATTTTCTACTACTTTTGAGGGGGGTTGGCAGGTAACTACTATAAAAGAAACAAGTAGTACCATCCATCACCATGGCCTACAAGATGGCCAAAACCACCATACACTGATGACATGAATGCAAATAGGGAGAGGCACACTTTTCACCACAGTTGCCAGGGAAAGTGAAAAAACAGGAAGCTTTGGGGTTAGGTACACTCCATACATTCAGCAGTGATGTCCCACCAGCCTATGCCTAGCTCACTCACTCTCCTTTGAGGTTCATGCAAAATAAGAAACCTCAGTTTAGAAGAAGTTTTAGACTGAGGACGGTGACCCTGTTACGAAGAGACACATCACAAGCAGCACAACCATCTCCCTTCTTTCCCAAGGAAGGGCTGAACTTACCAGATGCATCTGATCCCAAGCATGGGAACACCAGACTGCTCCTTCCAGTTCTGGCAGTGTCAGTGTGAGAACTGTCCCGATGCAAAGCTCTGAGCCTGGACACCTGGCTGCAAACTTGCAGCGTTCAGGTCAAACATGAGCCTGGGGTATGCCTAAAAGCAAATGACTACAGAACTCTCTGTCATTTTGGTTTTCATTAAGGGATAGTTGGGTTTTTTTGGAGGAGGGAACAGGAGTTTCAGAATGTAAAACAGAGCAATTTGACGCCATATGCCAAGAGCCTTAAAAAAAAAAGGAAAACCGAGGAAGTTTAAATACACCTGACATTCATATACTGAGGTGTCATCTCAGAATGCTGTACTGCAGGCCTCCAGGACATGGTCTAAAAATAAGATATCATGTTGTACCACAGTAACATGCCCTTCCTTTGAGGCCTACTGTCACAGCATGGCCATGAAAAAAACACTATACTGGAATCTGAGAATATAAGCATGGTTTATCTTGATATTAAAATAAATCTCATCCAGAACTCCTTGAACATCCGCACTTACTTCTGACTGCCTCAATTAACTGTGCCATGCCTACACTATAGCAGCAAGTCTAGGAAAAATCCAGACATCCTAGACTGAGGCTGGAGCCCACTCATAATACATTGTTCATGTCTGCTGCAGACTAGGAACAGCTATCTCATTCTTCGCTTGGTTGATCTACTTTTATATCCTTGATTCAAATGGAGTTATGCAAACTTCATGTTTGCTATCAGGCTGTGAAGAAGCCTATTGTAACTACGATATGGTTCTCTTAGATGTAAATGCACATACAAAATAGAAAGAGCTTTGATATTGAGATTTTTTTTCCCCTGAGGTTCAAGTATTTTATCATTTCAATAATATTCCATTTTCCTGTTGCACTCACTTTTAAAACATCTTTTGTATTAGCTCCGAGTATTATAATTCCTTCAAAATTCCTCTGGAGGGCACTATTACCATAACTATACAATTAGCTACAGATGGCTGTAATAGAGATAAAGACCAAATAGCCTTGTTGGCAGGAGGCAGAGTGTCTTTTAACCAAGACAGCTTCTTTACTGCTGCCTGTGTTTTTACTCTGCTTTAGAGGATATGGGAAATCTTAGCTACAAAGAGAGAATTTAGAAGTTATTATTGTAGAGGTTTTGTCTTGCCAAAAGGTGGTGTGGGTTTGGTTTTTTTTCCAGTCATCATCTTTGTTAGCAAGTACTAGAATTCGGTATATCCTTCAAAAGCTTTTCAAAAGTTATATTCCCAAGGCACGGCGTGATCTGTGACACTTGGGGTTGGGAAGGGATGGAGGAACTGATTATCTTGCAGACTCCTCTTGTTCTCTGTGGCCACTCCTGTATCCTTGCGGCCAGACCCACTACTATGAGACTTGTACTCCACTCTCCTCCCATTCACCAGAGCCCCCCTGTTCCACAGTACAGAGCAAGGTCATCTATTCCTCCAGGATTTAGAAAAGCCTGTTCAACATAAAGAGAGGGAAGGATAATATTTTGGAGCTAGGAACGAGTTTGTGACATACTTGGGTTTCTTAGTAGCTACGTGTTTTTCAGAACTGAGAAAGAAATCAGAAGTGAGCCTTACAGTTGATAGGAAGGCTTTTCTGAAAACAGGATAAAGTCACGAAAGCTTAGAAAGGTCAACTTTAAAGCGAACATGTATGTCTAATCCAGTTGCCCTCTTGTGATCATGCAGCATATTGCATGATCATTTTATGTGCTCTGAAATTTTGTAGGGTGAACCACTGATGAACCGCAATCCTCAAAGTTCAGGTTTTGAGGGTTTGGGGTTTTTCCCCCTACATCTTCTGGGAAACATCATAATTATTAAAAAAAAATTTTTTTTCTTTACTTTGATTTTATTACTTGCTCCTGGTTTTTTCCTTTTATGACTTGCATATGTAGTTGTTTAATCTATTCTCCAATTAGACTAGAAATTGTTCAAGTAGGTGCAATACTCATGTGAGAGTTTTTATAGCAAGGTTATAATAGTGATGAGGGTCTTGGGATACTATATCATATAGAAGAAAATGATACTCATATAATGTGTTCTTAATTAGGCCATCAAGCAAAGAAAATAAGAGGGAAGGGTATATTTCAGTTATGGCAGGGATGATATATAAGAAACTAGTATTACCAAGAAAGAATCAGCACATACAGCTAGAATAAAAACTATTAGAATAAAAATAAACAGAGGTTTTAAATTAACTCCTTGTGAATTTAAGTTTGGATCTACATTGATACTTTCATTAGTAAAAATTATCTTTGTTCTTTTTCATTGATCTCTTACCCATTTCAACCTGAATTCTCTGTTATTATCACCTAATTCAAAGACAGTCCCCCCACACCTGTGTTTTATTGCAGGATCTTTCCTGCTTCCTGACGTCTGCATCATCACACCGAACACTGAACTCTCACAGCTTCTCCTCCTAATCACTAGCCTTCAACAGCAATTGAAGCATTTTGTTTTAGATTAAAAGATTTTTAAAAACATAAAAACGAATGACATGAACTTTTCAAATAGATGTAAGAGGGAGAAAAAAAAAAAGATAGGTCAGATTTTGGGTATACCAACCTTGACATTGTCCTTTTAAAGTACTCCCCAGGCAGCTTTAACTTTTGCAACCAGCACTCAAACAGCCGCTCACCCTAGGGCCCAGTCAGCTTGGCAGGATGACAGAGGTCAGCATTTCACATGAATGAACAATTTCTCCAATATATAAGGCAAGCATTCAGCTCCCTCTCTCTCTTTTCACCTGTCCTTTAAAGTTTAAACCGAGACTATCATAGGTACTGTGCACAATGCAATGAAAATCCCTCTTTCTATTAACCCTTTGAACCCTTATGACGAGAAGTGATAGTCTTACAATTTTAAACTGAGAGACAGAAGCCACAGAAGGGCTCCTCTTTATCCCCCCATACCAGCTTCTTTTTCTTATGTACTTTCCCTCGCAAACAAACCCCCATTACCTCTCTAACTCAATCACTGCGTAGAAGAAAATCTTGCTGTTCTTCCAGCACATTCAAAGTGTGTGCACATGGTGGGGCCAAGTGGGAGCAGTACTTTGACCAGATTCACTTTTTGGATTAATACATTTCTTTCTGCTTTGAATGTGACTGGGTAAGAATAACATGTTTTTCACTTACATGCAAAGTATTTTTATGGGGGAGAGGGAACTTCTGTACAGTGATGTGGTTCAGGAAACCACCAGGCAGAACTTGCAGTGAGGCCAAATAAAACTGACTACAGTAAAACAAAGTCTTTTTAGTGAGTCCAAATCAAGGCACTAGGCAATACACACGAATTCTAGTAAACTCAAAGGGGTTAGGGTTAAGTGATCACAAATCTACAAGCTATAATCAAAGACTTAACTCTTTAGTTCTAAAAACCAAAAATCACTCACCTTTCCTGTTATTAGTTGAATGGTCTGAACAGGCATGGAAACTCAGTTATCTACCCAAATTCTCTGGACAATTCTCAGAATGCACCTGTGTGACTTCGGTTCAAGCTCACTGTCAAAGGAAGTTCAGAAGAAGAAAGCAAATGGAAGCCTGGATAAGGAACCTTGCATTGGCTTTGCTGTGCTGTTACATAGCCAGCCGACTTCTGTGCTCCCAAAATTCAAAACTCAGATCAGATTTCTCTGGGGTAGGCTGGGGTTCTGCTTTAATCCAATGTGCAGTTTTTATAAAAAAAAGACATTCAGAAACAGTCTCTGGGCAGCTATTAAACATAAAATAACTGTTTAGCAAGATTCGATTAAAATGGACTAGATAGATTAAGAAGGCTACAAAAACAGTAAAAGTGAAGTGTAGAATTTACTAACTGCTTTACAGGGTTTAGGTTGGCCATAAGATAATTTTGTGGGCCCTGGAGTCACATGCTGATATGAACCATCCCAAATTTCTGCCCATAAGAGGAGCAACCCAGGGGGCTATTAACACAGTAGCAACAATTGTGACTGCGAAACAAACCCATGCCTCCTGAGCTCCAAATTGTTGTAAGGACCATTATAGTCACTGCTTTTGTACCCCCAAAAAAGCTTTAAGCTGAGGAAATCATGGAAGGGCCATGAGACCTGAATTTATGACAAGAAGAGTTAAGAAATTCTGAGTTTCTGACTATCCAAATTGTCCCTGCGTCACTGTCATTTAGAAGATAGGGTAACTAAAATGTCAAGATGTGGAGGATTAACCACAAAGCCTGCACTTTCTTTGCACAAAGTACCACTTTGCCTTTTCCAGTCAGAAGACTGAGTAGACTACAGCCAAGCACTGGATACACATTTATTTAGACATATATACCAAATGAAGAAACATGGAATTGCAGATGGTGCCCCTTTTAGATAATAAGAAGCTTAAGCCATCCTGACGCTGATAAGCCTACAGAGATAGCTGACAGTGAAGAAAATGGTCTTGCATTGCATTTTTTTTGATTCAAGCATTTTTTTTTCTTTTTATTGCTCTTTACCTCATCTGAAACTATAAGCTCCAATGAACTGCTGAAGTTCGGTTACTATCTTTCTCAGTCCCATATTGTTGAACCCTTTTGTTGCACCACTGAAATATTTGGACAAGGCGAGAGACATCTTCTTGCAGCTAGACACAGCTTGTTGAAAGAGAACTGTAATACTCAAAACAAGGATCCTTTATAGAAATATGCTTTGTTTTGTTTTTTCTCTCTTTTTGAGTGATATGTTTTAGAAAGTTTGCAGAAAGAATAGTGGGGTTTCAGGGCCCCCTTGTTCCTCCATTTGCCAGAAGGCAAAAAGCTTATGATCCATCCACATCTCTGAGGGCTGAATTTCAACTCGAATTCCCTGGAGCCTGGCCTGAAGTAGATGTTGCTTCAGTGAATTCAATTTTCCAGGGTATTAAGAACTGAGAAAGTAAAATAGATGACAGGCACTAAGGATGGAATTCTAGCTCCACTGGAGGTTAATGGGGCTTTCTGCCACCGACTTCAGGTAGGCCAGGATTTCACCCCAGCTTCGGGGAGCAGAGCAGAAAAATGTTATACAAGATTTAAACCTTTATCATGTAAGGCTGAGTTTGGTACTAAAATGTGAATAATGATGCTAACTTTGCTTGTAAAACTCTTCAAAAGGTATGGAAGGAAAGCACTATGTAAGAATGTGGTATTAGGGATATTCCACTGCAATACTGAAAGAAATCAAGGCTATTTCTAAAAATTGCTATTTTAAGGATATTAAGTCTTATAAGGGTTAGGAAAAAATAAGCCTTCTGAACAAGCTACAGATTTTCATATTCCTTTCAAGGTGGAAGGCACTTGAGCAATGCAAGATAATCCTAATCCTTGACAGTCCCAGTTTGTCCCATTCTAAACACACACTGTTTTCCTCAGCAGAGGCATAGCACCACAGCAGAAGGAAAACAGTTTTATTCAATGTAACGAGGAAGCCTCATCACTATGACCTCCCACAGTCAAACAGACAAAAAGCCACTGGGGCTGGAAACTAGAGATCTCGGCACTCTCTTTGCTCTGCCATGGTCAGTGCTCCTGTGAGGTTCGGAGTATGTCCATTTCCATCTCTGGTCTTCCTGTTGACTCACCTCCCTCTCTCCTTATAGCTGGGGAAGATTTTTAAATAAACATTTGGCTCTAAAAAAATCTCTGACAACTCGTCTCTAGATCTATCTTAGATATTAGATCTAGATGTGGGCTAGATCTAGATCTACTATCTAAGGGGTTACTTCTTACTGTGTTTCTTGTCTCTGTTTCAGGGATGTGTTTTCCATCACAGAGAGCCATATATAATGGTGGTCTCGAACTTCACTGTAGATTTTAGGGTGCTAATGTAACAAGCAAAGAAAATATCTAAAACTGATGTAGCTTGAGGTCAATCACAAATTTATTGGAAGCACATTTGGTCACTTAATAAGGAATTATCAACTGCTCAAATGCATTTTAACAACTAGAAAAACACTTTTGATGTACAAGAGGTTTTTGATGCTCTGTCTTATCCTCAGAGAGGAAAATGAGGAGAAATGTAGAAGAAATCTGCCTTTATATAATTTCATTGGTCTGAATATTTTACCTTGATCTCAGTGGTATGAAAACACAAAGATACAGGCCATCTTAATACCACCAGATGTAAAGAAGAAAGGAAATTAAGAAAGAAAAATGGCAATAAAGAAAGCAGGCAAAGCTGTGTGGCAATGGATCAAAAAAATCAGGAGCAAAGGAAAGAACAGCAAATAAGGAAGGGAGCAAAAGAGATAAAGTCATCAGAGAGGGCAGTAGAGGATGGCAAAAGAAATAAGCAGAGGAATGAAGGCATTATCTAAAGCAGAAGTGCAGTGGAGGCAAAAAAATGTTTAAACGGAGCAGAGAGATGTCAGAGAAATAGAAAACAAAGTTGTAGAGAGAAAAAAACTGATAAATTACAAAAATGGGATAGAAAAGAGAATAAGGAAAGCAAAGGAGCTGAAGCAGAGAAAAAGAATAGAAAGAGACACCACTTCACCTCTGGGAATACGTTTAATTCCAGTCAGGAGGTGGCTTGGGGCCTACATTTAGTTGACCAAATTCCCAGGGAATTAAGAAGGAAAAAAAAAAAAAATCTAACACCTCCCCAACCCCATAGACTACCATAGGCTCTGGATAACATCATTACAAGCTGCCTTTCAACACCTTTAAGCTTTCTCTGGGCTAGCTGGATTTCTCTCTTCTGTCTTACTGCTCCAACATTTTTGCCAGCCTTACTTTACCTCCCTACCTGCCTCCTGCACCTTCCTCCCTTTACACTTTTTTTTGCTTGCTATTTTTCACCTTGATTTAAAAGGACAACTAAAATGAGTGCTTGTTTCTAACCAACAGTAACTGACTGAAAGATGACAGCATGTCCACAAAAACTATAGAACAACTGTAAGGAAAGGAAAATATATCAAGAAGAAACAAGAAGCCAAGAAGTCAGTGCAATTCAGTATTTTGTCTTTTATACTGCCAACTCTAGGTAAACATCCTCATCCACACATTAAGTATTACAAGTTTCTCACGGGCAAAAATGTTAAATATCTTACAGTTTGAAGTGTGTAAATGAACAGCCCTGGTAACTTCAACTAAAATTGATTTTGAGGGGGTTGGCTTTTTTTTTTTAATAACTTTTTCAGCAATGCTGTCCCAGCTATGCTCTTTTAGCCCCTCAAAAGACAATTAGCAAACAGCTTCCAACTCCAGTACCAGGTCTGCAAAACTGGGTCCCATTTCAGTATTAAAATACTTCGCCAGAATGTAAAAGTCCTACAGCCATGACTGCAATGCTTTTGCGAGTGGATTAGATTCTATTGTTCCAACACCATTTAATTTGAACTCGAGCATTTCGTAA
>NW_008825614.1:6554569-6568563 GCF_000699105.1 Pygoscelis adeliae
GCTTTAGCAAAGCAGGCCCTTAGCAAGAACTCTTCCCACTCCATTCTTTGCTGTGAAGAAAGGAAAGCAAACCAAACCAGACTTGGAGCACTAATGAAGCACTTCAAGAATTAATGGTATGCATGTGAATGTGATGCTGTTAAATGTTATTCATTAGAGCTCCTGATTAGCAGCCATCTTGCTGAAAAGAGTGACAAGACCTTGACACTTGCAGTTCGGGATTTTCAGCTAAGCAATGCTATACCAATTGGTGCACTGTACTAATATAGCTTTAGCCATCACATTGTATTTAGTATATAATAGGGCAGATGTAAGGGGCAGGAGGGTAACTAATTAAGAGTTTCTTTCCTCCTTGTATAAAACTCTGATTGGGCAGCTCATGCTAGGACTCCACACAACATGGGTGAAGCTCCCTGTTTCAGTGACATCTGTTATGCATCAGTACAGCTAAAATTGATGTCTTCCTATGTGAAAGCAGCTTTATAAATAGGATAAAGCCTGTTTCACTCACTCAGCCCAGTTCTGGAAGTGCAGGAAGACTCAGCTAGGTTTTGAGCATAGGTGAACTTGCACCATTCTCATGGTGAACATCCCTGGATGGAGGTAACTATGGATTTTTCAACTCAATCTCTGTCCTCTGTTTAAGTTCTTAATCTTTCAAACCCAAAAACTTTTGTGAGAATATAAAACTTGCTAGAGTACTTTTTCCACCAGAAAAGTTTCTAAGTTCTATGATGGGTTTTCTAGTCAAAACCAGAGAAAGCAGCCCAAGTGACAATTGTGCTGAGCCAGAGTGGGAACCAGCAATGCAGTCTTTTATTCTAGGGGACTTTAAAAAGAAAACAAGAAAACAAAAGCATTTCAACTTAGTGTAGAAAAATACTTTTGAACATTTTCACATGAAGCAAGCATTTTCTGAAAAAGAAACCAGAAAAGGATTGCAGCCCTGATCACTGAACTGAGGGTTAAACAGGAGAAAACTCAGGCGAGTGAAAAATTACAAGCATGATCCGTAAAATATTCTGACAGCTGGACACAAAGTAAGCCTCACTACTCAAAGTCCAGGAAAAGGGTCCAACTGTGCAGCTAGAGCTGCTCAAATTGCCTGACAGGGATGATTCAGTGACCATTTTTTCCCACAAAGAAAACAGGCATGCAGCACCCACTCATACGCATTTCTGTTTGCGCTGCTGAAGTTGTCCAGCTGACCCACATGTGGCCTCTGAGCTAACATTTCTTAAAATGTAAGCTTCAAAAATATTACAGTTCTCTAGTTATAACATACCAGTGAACCATCAAAGCAATGGACAGAGGGAACTGCCGAGCATGAAAACCAATCATTGCTAAAAACTTCCCTTAACTTGGAGCAGAGAAGGAGGGCCTTATGCACCAGGAGTTACAGGTTTTAAATTCAAGCAAAGATTGTTCATAGGCCTTTAATAACTACCACATCTTTATAGTCTACGATTTCCACATAAAATGAAAGGACTATCTCCTCAGTATAGGCTGTGTAAATCTAACCTATTGTAAACTGCTCTCAGTGGCTATCAGTAGAAACAAATACCACGTAGGCAGCTGAGCACCAGAGAAGGTACTCTCCTCTCTGCCAGGTTCACCTAATCTTGAACAAGTTTCTGCTCATATATCCACATGCAAGTAATTTCAAAGTTACCACCTTCCAAGTGCAGATAAGCATGAAAAATACACACCAAGACATGCTCCATAAAGTGAAAGCTATTGTGTTAGCACAATTCTTTTGTGCACATAAGTCTCACTAATCTCTACCAATAAGTGTGTTTACATATATTCAAACTGCATATAGGTTAGATCTGGCATAGGTGTTTAAAATCCTGGTAAAAAGATCCCATTTGGAACCCATTGTCCTCTTATTAATAGTGCTTTGAGCTCTTGTAAAACTTAATTCTTATGAGAGATGTGAAAGGAAGCAAAGTGGCCACAGCCCAGTACTGTAGAATGAAACAGATCCCAGAAACAGGCTTGCTATGGTAGAAGTAATTGTCAGCGCTTGACAAACAAGGAGGGTAGAAGTGCAGCAAAGCACATCAGGGCACACCATCCCTGCAGTGAACACTAAGGTCAACAGCTTGGACACTTTCCTAGAAGTATGCACGTTTCTCAGCTCTCTGCTGAATAGGGATGAGCTGGTCCCCAACCCAGCAATCCATTACAGTGACAAAGTAGCTCTTAGTATGCCCAGTAACGGTGCATGACAGCAGCAAGTGTTGAGCTGCAGCCAAATTCTGTCTCTAAGTGAGATAAAATCAGATCCAGGAGGCTAATAAGATAAGGATCAGTGCTCTGTGTACATCTATTCATTCATCAGAGCACCGATTTAAGTACAGAAAAAATAAAGGGTATATAGAAAAAGGGGAGGAAAAAATCCACCCTCCTTAGATATTATATATATTTCAGAAAATTTGTAAGAACATTGAGTAGTTATTGTCATTGTCAATAATATTTTTCTGAAGATGTTGACTAGCATGATAAGGAAGAAGCTGCGTTAAAGCCAAGCTATTAACTGTCTTTCGCTCAAGTCCCATTCTACAATAGAGTGCTTTCACAATAGCTGCAAGAGGCAAGTTTATAATTGTAAATAAGACAGTCACGTATTGTACATATCCCTATTTTTTTTACTGTAAATTCCTTAAGGCAGAGACTATTATTAATGCTAAATATATTAAAATTCAAATCGAATAGCAGAAAGGAAAATAAGCAACAAGTTAATTAAACTTGCAACCAACACTGCATTGAAAAATGTTGCAAATACCCCTAAGGAAAATTCAGAGTACAGAAGAACCTAAAGAAATTGATCAAATGGGCAAAGAAAAAGTTTTCAGCTTGGAAGTAATACTGTATCTTCAATTTATAAGCATGAAATCATGTGCTTACTGGAAAAAATTATTTGCAAGGGATTCAGCCTCTGTTTTTACCTCTGGCTGAAGAAGAACTGACCTCCTGGGAAGCATGCTGCCAGAGCTTCTTAGTCCTTTGCCTAAGGTGACTGAAATCCTGATTGGATGTAAGCTGGCATATGTCTTTGCCCTTTTTGTCTCAGTTAGCCCTTACCCTCCTGTTTGTTGCTAGCTGACTCACAAGTCGAGTCTCTACCTCCCATCTGGAGTATTAGGTATGGGTGCACT
Source organism: Pygoscelis adeliae (assembly GCF_000699105.1). Taxonomy (NCBI): domain Eukaryota; kingdom Metazoa; phylum Chordata; class Aves; order Sphenisciformes; family Spheniscidae; genus Pygoscelis; species Pygoscelis adeliae. Next base: position 6,557,731 of record NW_008825614.1, read on the forward strand.
CTAGGGAAACAAATGTCACCATATGAATGAATACAAGGACTTCCACACCTTTAGTGTGGGAATTAGAGTCCTTTGCACACACAGGAACAATCTAGAAAATCACATTTGTGAGAGAATACAGGCTGACAGATGATTATAAGTGATGAATTTTCCACTAAAACATAGAACATAGGTTCTTCTTACAATAGTACCTTGTTAAATCTTCTGTGAAGAATAAGTCCCCATTACCAGGGGAACAGCCTTGATAAACTAAAAACTCTGTCCTGTGGGTCTGACTCAAAATACACCTTTAGACCCAGTTTTCATAACTGGAATTTTTTAATGAAATTTGACCATATCTATATGTCAGTTAAATTTTGTATATGCTTCAGGCAGCTTTTGAAAACCTATTACTATCATCAGGATCCCCATACCTCCAGCTTATATTAAGGAAATCAGTGCATATCTCATGTTACTGCTGATACTATTAAAAGCAACAGACCAGCACAGTGATGATCATAGCATGAACACTCTCCCGCAAACAGTCAGCATGAAAGCTTTGAAGTTCACTTAACAGAAATCTTCACAGCTGTGGTGCCTAGCTAATTAGTTGTGCCTAATTCATTATACAGAGATAGCAACTTTCTAAAAAATAACATAAATATCAGGGATTTTCATTTCTTTGTTAGTTTCAATACGGCTAGAAAGAGATTTCAGGGTTTTCACAGCTAGTGAGAGTATAAATCAGCCTTGGCCTCAGAAGAAAAAAAACAAAGTATATTTTAGGAAGATAGCAAGAAGATTCTTTGAAGTAAATTCATTTTCATGCTAAATAATGAAAAGTTGGTATAAAAATTGTTTAAAATGTTTCTTACTTAACAGAACTTTAGCATTTATAAAAAAAGAGCCAGGTTGGCAGGCCTAGAGCTGAAGTGCTTTCAACCCACTAAAGAGGCTTGGTGTGGACAATATACCCATACTATTGGCCATATATCAATATATCCTTAATATTGACAATTAAACTTATCCCCGTGCCGAGGAGAATCTCTTTTTGGAAAGACGTAGCTGTCTTTACTATCCTTTCAGTCTTCATCATCTCTTTACTGAGATGCCATTTCCAACACACTTCTAATTCAACTAGACTCAAACAAACCATATGAAAAGGACTAAGATTGCTGAATCATTTTACTTAGGCTAAATAAACTCCTCCTGGCAACAAAGTGCTATATTATCTTCAGAGAAAGGCAAATCACATAAGGGTCAAGGGGTGAAATCCTAAAAATCACCTAAGAGTTGTCATCCAAGACTGGCACCCAGTGGCACTGGAGAGAGCCTCAAGAGATCAAAGCTCAGCTATTGGATCTACTCTGTGAACTTAAGTCACTTTCCCTGTGCTTCAGTTCCTCCATTTGTTTAATCCTGGAGATTGTTGATAATGTGAAAGTTTAAAATAAGAACAACATACATATTGGGAGGGTGGGGAGAGAGAAGGGGAAGGGAGGACTTTTAAGGATTTGACTAGAAAATTCAGTCCGAGCTCGTTAGTAACACGTACATGATCAAAACACGAACCAAATGGTATTGGATAGGGTACCACTTTCCCCTGGTAAAGAAACACTAGAGATTCTTTACTAGTAAGAAGTGAGGATTTTTAAGAGATGAGCCCAAATACTACACCACATATTCACTATTGCCATTAACTATTTATAATGTAGAAACACTGAAATGTATGTATTCTTTATTTTGTATATCTTAATATTGTTATCCTTACTTTACATGTATTTACTGCTCCTCCATTCCACATACACAGAAAATTTATCTCTAGAACTTCTTCCTATCATTGAAGTGTTCTTTGCCATTTATCTTCTATAACTTTTTCGGTTCTGGTTCACTTTCTTCTGAGAAATCTAGCAGTGGTGCTTTTAGGTTTTTTCACTCCTCTGCCTCACTTCTTGGGCAACTCTGCATGTTCAGTGAAGTGAAATAGGTGATGTCAAAAAAACCTCATATGAAGATGAAAGTTAAGGTTAAAGCACTCCTGGTTTTAATGAAAACATTGCATAAACAGTGCACTAGCTTCCATGTCCAGATATATACTCTGATCTCTATATTAGAAGCATTATATTAGAGTGTGTTTGGATAGCATCTTTATCAATGGAGCTCACACATTTTGGAAAAAGATCAGAAATTACACACACACTTGCAGAGTCTCTAACAAGATATTACAATATAGAAGACTTTCCTGGCAAGGAATATAATTGAGAGAAGGCTCTAACCATATTCCTCCAAGAAAATCTAAAAATAAGTTATAAAGCTCTTTCTTTACAGATACTCACAGATGTACATTAGGAAGCAGTTGAAAGCGAAAGTTTGACAATTTAACAATCAAAACCCAAGACCTCTTCTGTATTGGCAAGAAACTGTTTTAAGATGCATTGTACTTCCCCAGATGAGTTTATGCGAGGATAATATATATTTCTTCCTTATGCAATACTAGTGATTTTCTTGTCCTGTGCTTTTCACTTACATCAGTGATTCTTTATTGCCTTCTGAAGAAATAAGATGAGTTGCATTAAAAGCTTCACCACTGTCAAATACATTTATTTTAACAGTGGAAAAAAAGTTTTTGAGGAACACAGTAAAACTCTATGCCTCATCAATAGCAGATGAAATGCAAAGTTCAAGCAACTCCTACATCATGTCCCTAGTTTCAGTTATATCCAGTTCTTCATTTTCATGCCAAGCAACCTCAAGTTCTTAATTTTAATTTGATTTTCTATCGCTTCCATTTTCCTGTGAAGGCCCAGGGTATCCTTTACCAACATGACAGATAAATGCCTAGCCCTTTTAGCCTTCTCATTTAGATTATTATAATTCTGATTCAGAGCTTGCAATTCCTTTCCAAAAGTTGCTATTTTATCCTCCAACTTTGGCACAAGAAGTTCCTGTGCCTGATATTTCACATTAATCCCTCCTCCTAATTCTTTAATCATCTCAAATGCCACATGAGATGGACCCTCAGAGGATAAATTCGCTGCTAACATTCCTGCCTGCTTGTGAGTCATCACAAGTTAGGGACTAAGGAACTGTAATTGAAAAATGCTTCTCTGCAACTTCTTCCCCTGAAACATTTTGTCTGGTCAACAAATGATGCTCAGGGGATTCCTGTCTTCTCAACATCATCTTACATACCAGAAATAAAAGACTATTGAATCAGAAAGTTGAGGTGAGGCCTATTTTAGGAAAAAAGAAGAAAAAAACAAGCATAGAAATTCCTAGGAAAGCAAACTCGCATTTCTCAAGCTATCAGAGTTTAATTCTTATAACATTCTACAGTGGCACCTAGATGTCTCACCTGAGATTTGGACCTCATTCTGCCATGTGCTGCATGAAAACATGGTGAGAAAACAGTCCCTTCTCTTAAGAGTTTAAAATCTATATAAAACCTATACAATAGAAAGTACTCAGAGTAAATGCATTTCTATAGAGTTTTCCTGCTCTTAGTTTAGGCAATATAGTTGAGGTCATTTCTGATGTATCTCAAGACAGCCCCACACCCCCCCTTTTGCCAGTAGTCACAAGCCAGGAAGGAAACCAACATCAAAAGAAGGTGCGAAGATTGCATCAGAAATGACACTCAAGCCAGGAGCAAGGTGAGGGTTAAAACAAAACCTCACCAGTTCTATAAACAATACCCCATTACCCATCCTGCCCATAGATTCTGCTACCTTTGCTCAGAACAAATGAGGTTGTACTTCGCCGGTGCAAAGCTGATTTGTATAGAACTTAACACAATGCACTATCGAGCAGTGGTGTACAGACAGAAGAACCTGTCCAGCCTGTGTTGTCACACAGCTGTTGTTCTGAGCCTCATCTTTCTCTGTTGTCCTCAGCCTTGATATTCATTCAAACTTTTGATAAAATACCAGCACTGAGACATGAGTGATTTGTCATCTTTATACCCTGTAAATGCAGCATAAAAATAAGTTAGACTGATTGAGATTACACTGTTGAGGCAAAACAAAATAGGGATCAAATCCAAACTGACAGCTACATGAATTTTATTAGTTTGAAGAGAAAAATTTATGAAAAAACTCTAATCCAAAAACCAATAAAGTACTTTGCCAAATATGATGTTATCTGAGACTCGTCATATTAAAAAAAGTTCTATTAAATCCCCCACTTTCAAGTTCAGCATCAAAACCACTCAGTTTAAATGATATTTCTGTCATTTTTTTTCTTAACCTTCATGAAAAATTTACTATACCATGCTTAGAATTACTTGAATAATACATATCTTGTTTTAAATTCAAGTTATTACATGCACTTGTAAAATGCTATTTGATTTGATTTTTCCTCCCACACCTTAAGCAAAATATGTGACAATTTTGTTTTCTCTTGGGTAGCATGTATACGAGCTAACCCATTCCTATGGGATTTTCAATTGCCAGCTAATCCAAAGCTATTTCTTTTAGAATTGCATGCAATGAAGTTAATGGACTCAAGGGGCTTTTTTTTTTTTTCTCCAGTATGTGTGTAGGGTGTTTTTGGTTTGAGTTTGGTTTATTTATTTATTTTTTTTAAATAAAAAGGTCCATAACATGTTTTCTCTTTTCTAGATCTCACACAAAAAAAATTAAATTACAAGACCACTAGCAGCATGACTAGCAACTTCCACTACCGTAAAGGTTCTGGTCTTGCAAGATGATCCATGCTAATAGATCTTCATTCTTTTTCAGAGCCTCTTTGCTTTTACCAGGGTTTCATGCAAGTCCAATGAAATTTGCTGTGTATTTTACAGAGATATAAAACTTGTTAAATTAAAAGGAAAAAAATCACGCAATAACATATGCATCACTGCTATTTTGCTCCTCCTACCACCTCACTCCTCTCCTTTCCTCATATGGACTTGTTCTCAGAATAAAGTTCACTTTATCATTGCATCTTTCCAAGACTTTTACATCTCATTTTTGCAAACTAAACCCTAGAATTGATTCTGGTTCTGATATGCTTGACTCAGTGGGTTTTTGAGAAATAATGGAGTTTTCATCTCCATATTGGAGAGCTGACATCAGTGATGGCCCTCGTTCTAAACAGCAAAGTAGGTTTTATCCTTTTGATGCCTAAAATATCACAAGGTCAAAATGATCTGGGAGAGAGGGAGGGGAAGTCTCTCATCTCTACTTGAAGCAGTTCTGTTCAATTCCTTAACTCTTAATGAACCCCACAGAAAAATGTAAGCATACAAACATATTCTGACTGATTAAGAAGAGGCTATCCCAAGAGCAGCTAATTTAATATTAGATCAAATGAACTGGAGTTGAAATTACCATGTTTTTGTTGACTATTTTAACATATTCAGGGAAGGCATAGGGATCTTTACATATTTCTGAGTCTCTTTGTAGTATCATTCTTCATATGTTATACCAGTCAGTGTGGAATACATGGATTTGAAGGAATGAGGGGGTGGGAGAAGTTGTGGAGTGGATTACTGATGTACCCCAAAGAAGTTTATTACAGTGATAAAAGAAAAATCCTATCATAATTAATTTTCTATTTTTTTCTGCACTGTTAAACTGTGGGAACCTCTAATAATAAAGCTATCTAGAGGACTTGTTGCTTTCGTAAGAATTAGTATCTCAACTTAATGTACAACTGAATTGTCAGAGAAGCCACAGTGCTCTTCCCCCTCCTCATTCCCTATGTGATCTCCGATTAAAAAAAAAAAAAATCTTGTCCAAGACTTGCAGAAATACTTTCTGGCAAATGAAGAAATCATTACAGATTTTTTTTTTTTTTTTTTTTTACAGCAAGATGGGACAGATCAGGAAATATTTTATGAAAAATTTGACAGTCAACAGTGCTTGGGGTGTACTTCAGTGGTAAAACTAGCCTGTGTGCTGAGCCACTCCAGTTCACTTCAACCACCTAATTTCCAGTCCAGGTTTAGAGCATCTCATCAAGTGCCTATGGCTTTGGACGTAAGCTAGAAATGTGTGGTTTCAGTTTAATTCTGGCTGGAATCCAACCATTTCACAGCAGGCCACCCTCACTTCTCCTACATTTCTTCCTAAATTGATAAACAAAATTCTTCTACATTTTACTAAGAAAAAAACATCTTAAATCCATGAACTATGGTTCCAGGAGAACAGAAATAGTGAGTACCAAAAAGCACAGTTATTGTTTTACTCTGAGTGCCCTCACAAGATCCCAGAGTCATCCAAGACTAACATAGCAAATGAGTGTTATGCATGGATGCAGTGCCAACTGTGGCTGAAGGTAATGGAAATGGATTTTTTTTTTTATTTTATGTGTGTTTTAAGCGACTGAAAAGAGCAGAGATATATTTACTTCTAGCTTTTTTCTAGAAGATTGAAAGAAGATGGCCTAAAATTCTATGATGCAGTGATGGTTCAAGGAAAAGAACAACATCTACAAAATAACTAGAGACACTGGACTCATTTTACTAGATAACAAAAAAAACCAATTCCAGTAAAAGTGAGATTTGTGGAGGACAGCCATGAATCTGTTGCCAGACTAGTTCTCATCTTCATCACACCAGCAAAGACAGACATTCCAAAAACTGCTTCCCAAAAACTACGCAAGTTTATCCATCACCATGCTACCAGGAGAAGGAAGGTGAGCAGTCAACCAGATCAAAGATGGTCAGTTGCTTTTGCTCAGAGACAAGTGATCAGTAAACTGAAAGTAGCTGGCAGAAGATGCAGTGGAAGGAAGCATTTCCTTTTTAGGCCCCACCATCACGAGTCATAAGTCAACACACAGAAGAATTGCTGAGGAGAAAGGACAGTGAACTGAGGCACCTGGCAGACACGTGTCAGTCTTCGCACACTGTTAGAAGAGAGGACAACTACACCTGAATAGCAAGTGTGATACTATATTCCTCTAATCTCAAAAACAACAAAGAGAATAAGAAAATAAAAATAACAGGCAATGATAGAAAAAACTTTTCAAATGCAATTGAAACAGAAAGGGAAAATTTCAGGAGCTGGTATCAGGCCTACACCAAATACAGCTGGTTTTTGAGAACACAGTGTGAGACAACATTGAGGTTACATGAGAGACCTGCAGTGCTGGAGACCAGAGTTACATACTGAGGTACAGAAATAGTTTAGGAAAAGAAATAAATAATAATTAAAAAAATAAATCAATGTAATGATAAACTGTACTAAAAAAAGTCTGAGGCTATGACTTCAGACGTTACAAAGCAAACGGCTCTAGACAGACCTGCGAGTTGTAAAACAGTTGAGTTTATTGTAGACAGTTGAGGGCCAAACGCTCAAAGAACGAACATGCAATCTTTAGCATGACAGAAACGTCAGCCTAAAAAGATGTCCTCCTTCTAGTGTTAATCCAATTTTGCCACACATTGTCAGGGTGTGGTGCAACCTGCAAACACACACCAAACATACACTTACATCACTGTACAGACAAAGGAGGAACAACCAACAACCATAAGTAATATTGGAACAGTCATGGTAGAGTTTTGTTTGCTCTTGTTGTAACATGGAGCAACATCTTCCACTATTTGTGCCCTCTCCACAGCTTACTGAAATCAGAGGAAGGACTACCACTATTTCACTGTGTTTGGTGTTCAACTCTACATGAATCTTAAACCAGTAACATTACCTCAGATGGAAAGCATTGCATAAAAACATCATTTAAACAGATTTTTCAGCTCAATATTATTACTATGCTTTAATTTTTTTGAGGAATCAGTTATGTGCCTACTAATGATCAGCCCAAGGAAATCATTATCTAAGAGGAAACAGACAGACAATTCCAGAAATTATTTATGGGGCTATTCAATGTACATATTATGGAACTATTCTTCCAATTGTGGAAGGCAGATCAGACACTTTTAAACTTTCTGAATTCTGCAGCAAAGTGTATACTGTTTTGCAAGGGGTATGCAGACTCTCAGTAACATCCTCAACAATCTAACTTATTTTATATCTTTGATGTGACATTGTTTTAGTCATAAGGCAAAAGAAACAGATGGAAGTTCATCAATTTACCTCTCAACTATTATCACTATCTTGACTCCATGTACTGGAGCAGGATTTCACCATACATAGCTGTGTAAGCTCATATACAGTTGTATTCAAACTCAAAATGTATCAACTGGTATTGCCTAATTTCGGTGTAATCTGAAACTTCTCCTCACCTTTGCCATCCTCCTCCAGAGTCTCACTGTTTTTCTTAAAGAGCACTATCCAAAATAATACAGTATTAGTCCTGCTGATGCCTCATGACCATTTGGGAGTGAAGAAGAACAATTACCTCCAGGGTCTAACACACCATTCTTGTTTTTAACTCCCAAATAATGTTTAGGCTTTTTAATTTTTTTTCTTAACAGTCTAATATTGACCAGTACAATTTGGAATCTACAACAGCCAGATTAAGCTTCTGAGTACTCTGGCACAGCCAAATATGCCCCCTGTCCCTTCCTTACTCATAATCTTGGTTTTATTTTCAGAGTATGCCACTTAGTACTAGTTCTTATCTCCTGGCCCAGATAATTTCTCCTAGATGATTTCTACAAAGTATGAGGAACATTTTTAATTTCATTCTGACAATATAGCATGCTCACTTATTCCCCCATTTAGATTATCACAGAATGCTGCCATTCTCGTTCAGATCTTTAGAAAGATGATCTTAGGAGTTTCACTTTTTTCCATTTTTCTGGCTTTATAGAAACCCCTTATAACCATTCTGCATATGATTTTTCAAACAGTCAGAATCAACTCACCCTTCCAATGGCAATTTCATTTGAACCATATTCTGGTTCTCTGTTCAGAATGACACCCAGGACAGAGGGTTGTTTTTTTTTTACCTCCTTTTCTAAACCAACGGGGCTGAGCTAGGAATCATGGATTAAGGGTGTTCTGACAGAACTGCTTTCTCTCATGGCTTCTTCCATCCCCACAGGAAGGAAGTAAGCAAGGATTTCGGATCGATTATTAGTTATGCTCAGGATGACAGAGGAAAGAGTCCAATATAGTAAGCATTCAAGGGAAAGTGGACTAAGAATGAAGGCAAACATTTCATGAAGGACCAAGGTAACAAGAGACAGTAACACAAAGCACTTAGACTGAAAAGCCTGGGGCATGTGGGGCACTTACTGGGTCAATGACCAACTGATTTCTGGATGAAGCAGCCCAAATGGGTTAATGTAACAATTTAGTAGAGTATAGGGCATACAAACACAGGGTTACTTTCAATTTCCGCCATCCTCCTGTTCACTAACAGCCAAGGTGGCAAGCAGAACATACTGGACACAATGAGCCTGCCAGGCTTAGACGACTATTTAGACTACGATCATCAACCAGACTGTAGAGCTGTAAACTCCCTGTATTTAAAATATGAATACGTTTAAACAGCAAAAGGTGAGAGAGATCTTGAAAGATAAGAAATCAAGAACATCACTGCTAGCAAGGGAGCAGGTAAAGCACAAAACCCCCACACAGCCAGAGAATGTAATTGGAAATAATCCTGGACATTTTCATGGGGCCTATAGAAAACAAGAAATGAGCTGCATTCAACGACCATATTGACCATATCTTAGCAAATGTCTTGCAGGTACATCACTCTATTTTGAAAAAGCCAAATTAAGCTGAAAAAAATGTTTAAACATGGGATAAGTGTCACACAGCCATTGGAAAAAGATGTGATGGTGATTTCCAAACCAGGCAGGTCACCGGGTTATGTATAGATTTCCAGAGAGTAAGTGTGATCTCATTCCCCAAGAGGTACAGGTATAGACCTGATGAATTATTAGAACAACTGTGGAAATCTGAGTTTACAATGGCATTTGAACCAGATGGTATTGGCAGATATCTCCAAAGGAAATCTTTTGCACACTATGAAGTCTCCGAATTTGGAACAAATGTTATTCACTTACACAGGGAAAGTAACAGCATTGATGAGCTGAAATGCTCATCAATCCACAAAGAATATCCAGCTCAAGACATACATGATATCATGATCTCCAATGAATGATGGAGAGATCACAAAGATTCTTTAAGTAACAGCAGGAAAAAAAAAGGAATGCCCTAATAAAAAACAAATCAAACAGGGATGATTGCAAACCCAGACAAGAATGTGGCCAGGATTTTGATGGAGTAAGACTAGGCTATGACTGGATAAAATTTTTGAGAGATAACATATAAGCTTGGTTGCAGTAATCAGTAACAGAGACAGAAAACAGAAACAGCGAGTGTGAATACTATATTTGGCCAATTACTACAGGCTCTGGAGCCCCTGTTTAGAAGTGATAGTGCTACTATTCTGATAAATTTTATCAAAAGCAGACTAGGAAGATGGAGGAAAAAAAAGAAGAGATTGGTAGAGATCTAACAGACTTCACCCGGCCAGGGAAGCACCATGTCCACAACCAGCGATCAGAGAACCGAACAGAGCTATTCAATTATTATGGCTAACAGCTACCAGTGGGGAAAGCCCATGCAGATAGAAAAGAACCAAGAGTTTCTCAGACTGTACTCTGACAACTCATCCGACTAGGGTGAGAGAAGTCATGCAAAAATTACACTCCTAAATACAGAAAGAATACAAGGGGGTGCAGGGGGGGGAGGAAGTCCAAGGTACTATCTAGAATCATAGAATAGTTTGGGTTGGAAGGGACCTCTAAAGGTCATCTAGTCCAACCCCCCTGCCGCGGGCAGGCACATCTTTTTCAGCGAAGCCACCGAGGCGAAGGGCTCCGAAGCGGAGGATCGCGCCGGGGGACCCTTCCTGAAGCGGCAAAACCGCGGCAAAACCGGCAAAAAGCAAAGGCGCAGGGAGTGAGAGGGTGCCCCAGCCCCCCACCCC
>NW_008825614.1:6573027-6577554 GCF_000699105.1 Pygoscelis adeliae
CCCCCAAGTCCTTCTCGGCAGGGCTGCTCTCAATCCCTTTACCCCCCAGCCTGTATTGATACCGGGGGTTGCCCCCACCCAGGTGCAGGACCTCGCACTTGGCCTTGTTAAACCTCATAAGGTTCACGCAGGCCTATTTCTCGAGCTTGTCCCGGTCCCTCTGGCGTGTCAACCACACCACTCAGCTTGGTGTCATCTGCAAACATGCTGAGGGTGCACTCGATCCCACTATGTCATTGATGAAGATATTCAACAGTACCGGTCCCAATACGGACCCCTGCGGGACACCACTCATCACCAATCTCCATCTGGACATTGAGCCCTTGACCACTACCCTCTGGATGCGACCATTTAACCAATTCCTCACCCACCGGACAGTCCACCCATGAAATCCATACCTCTCCAGTTTAGAGAGAAGGATGTTGTGGGGGACCGTGTCAAAGGCCTTACAGAGGTCCAGAGAGACGACATCTGTAGCCCAGATAATCTACTGTCATTAATCTACTGTCATCATTTTAAATCAGTGAGGCATTGTGTCCCACTATTTCTTTAAATCAAATTATTATTAATGACAGACTACTGAGGTGGGTGCCTCAGCCTCTGGCAACTTTTCCAGTAGATCATCATTAAGAGAACACTTTTTCAAATTTTTCAGATAATCTACTGTCATTAATCTACTGTCATCATTTTAAATCAGTGAGGCATTGTGTCCCACTATTTCTTTAAATCAAATTATTATTAATGACAGACTACTGAGGTGGGTGCCTCAGCCTCTGGCAACTTTTCCAGTAGATCATCATTAAGAGAACACTTTTTCAAATTTTTCAAAAACCTCCCTGTATGGAGGTTGAACCCTGCCTCTTTTTCCTTCTTTTGCCAAGGGTGGAACATGATGAATTTAAAACCCTGCAGTAGGAACAAAGGGACACTACTGTTCTCTATAGAGCAGGACTTAGCTCATAGCAAGTATAAATAACTTTACCTACTCTCTGCAAGAAAACAACTCTGCTATTTTGTGGGAATAATAAGCACACTAACACGTTTAAAAAAAGATTAGATACAGCAAGTATCAAAATGGTAGCATTCAGTATTGAACAAAGCCAAAATTCATCACAGTGTTACCATTAAAACATACAACTATTTTGACTTCGGTAGGACTTACCTATCGCTTTAGGTTTTTATGGCATTCAAGAAGACGTTACAACATGCTAAATTCAGTTGTAAAGTTGGAATTCATTTAGGCTTCTCAATGGGAGATTGAGTGTGTTTAGCTATTTTGAATAGTAGGACACACAGGCCAGAATGGGCAGTGTGATTTGGGATTCTTTCGGATAGAAAGGTGATGGCTGAACCCAGTGTGCTCGACTGTCCTGATATATGCAAGCCCCCTTAGAGGCTAATGGATTATAACACGATGCACACTATGAAAAATGTATTCTTTACTGTAACTGCACTAAGGTAAAAGAATTACATCAGGGATTAATTTGGCATTTACTCTTCAGATGTTTTTTCTGTGCTTGTAGCTATTACTGTTCTTTTGGCACAAACCCAGATTAGCCATTAGTGTGTGGATTGCCACTACTCTGCCAGGCTTTTAGAACATAAACAAAAAATAAAAGCCACTTTGCCAAGATGACAATAAACATTTAAAGCCCAATATCATCTCCTTGTAACTTTGGTAACAGTAAAAATATGGAGCCAGCTTTCATGTACAAACATGGAAAACAGGCTAAAATCATTAAGGCATTAGAGACTTTACATAATTAAAATTATCATTTTATATTTGCTGCAATAAAAATAGCTATTTTACTTAGAGTAATTACCATCAATGGTTGGTGTTATTGTATATGCTTATTAAAATGTTTATTTCTGTGAAGAAAAGATTAATTGAAAAGTGGCACAAGAAAGCTAAGAATAAAGAATAGGGCTTTAGCAATATTTTACATAATGGGACACCAAAAGGGAGCCTTAACCTATTTTTAATTTGATTTCCTGAGAAGTGTCTTAATCTAAACCGTGGCTGCCTTACTACTGCTTTGATTTAATTAGCCTGAAGAACTATTATATGTTTCCATTTTATCTTCCATTTTGCAGAACAACCCAAGTCTTATTGCTGTCTTCATGTGGATCATACAAATCTATCTGATGGAGTGAAGAATATTACAACTTAAAAAAAAAAAGTAGTTAATTTTCAACCCTAATGTTTCAAAAGCCAGGAGAATTTCAGGCATGTGTGAGGGAGGAAAGGGATAATGAGCAAATTATTTTAGGAATGTGGGAATACTTGCTTTCCTCAAATAAAAACACTCTTCATAGCAGAAAAAGACTAACATGATTTGTGGTGCACTGGTGGCCATAATAGATTGGGATATGAATATTACATGAATATTTGTGTGGGGAAAAAAATCCCTGTGACTTTAAACAAGATAGCTTATTTGCTAATGACAGCAGAGGATTAACCTCTCCTTCCCCCCTACCCAAAACCAAAAACATTTCCATGATGCCAGAGTTTCACCCTGCATAATAATTCCTGTAGCAGTGATGGTTCTTACTTTAATGCTCCATTACCATAACAACGTCTCTCAGACTTTGTTTTACTAGATTGAAAACACAGACCTCTTTTGGTTTCCCTTTCTTGGATAGGTTCTCCAAAAGCCATCTCCCTTCATCATCTTTGTATGATGTACTTCTCCTACCCCAGCTTAGGTTTATGATGTTCCTGGAGTACGGGCGACCAGAACTGTATGCAGTATTACAGGTGAGTGTCTTCTGCAACGTAGCTGACGTAATAGCAATGACTGTACTGTCTCTGTGGAAATAACTGCTTCTATTTCAGTTTCAGTCTCCTGTCCCACAGACACACCACAGTGGCGGCAGCTCAGAAATACTCTGTGAGTGCCCACTCAACCTGAGTTTTTCATCTCAGCTTTCCCCAAAAGTAGCAGTCTGCACTTTATAATGGAAATGGATGTTTTTAATCCTTCAAAAAAAAAAAAAAAAAAGACCTAAATTTTCTTTTTATTACTTCAAGGTCATTAAATTCCTATTGTAAAATATTCTGCATCTCAGCTTTCATTCTCTTTCTCCCTTTTTCTTTCCTGTCTTTGAGCCCACATTCAGCCTAATCATCCTTACAGGTTGTGAGGCACATTATTTATTTTGCCATTTTTACACTTTATCTTATCCCATCCTACAACCTAGAAGGCTTTTCTTTCTCTAGTCTTTTTATGTGCACAGCTGAAAAACCTTTTCCTATTTACTTTGACTTCCTTCACAAGGTCTAAGTCAGCTTGGCGACTTTTATCAAATCTTATCTGTACATAGCCTGAGCTCTAGCATGTAGCCTCCTGTGCTGCTCAGTGCTTCTTTCACTCTCCAAAGGTGTTTTCCCCTTGGAGCTTATTTTTGTCATGCTGGATTTGCAACTCTTCTATACCTGCATTTTCCACTGCTTGGTATTCTGGTTTCTGATGTCTTTTGTATCTTGGATGAAGAGAAATGTGAAACCCCTACATATTCAAGTCTCTGAGCTTTTCAGTGCAGGTGACTTCTCTAACCAGACCTTTTTACGTTCTCCCGAGTTTCCCCTTTTGAAGTAACAATTGAAGCAACAATAAGACACCTGGTGAAAAGTCCGAAGAAACCTTTTCCTTCTATTCTTATGGTCACTATATCCAGTTTATTTTCCACCAAACAATATGAACTGGAGACACTCCTCAAACTGAAAGTGTCTCCAGGTTCTTACTTAGCTGAGTAATGTTCTTAGTTAGCTGAGTAATGCAGCCCCATCTGCCCCCCATATAACGACCAGCGCCACTAAGAAAAGGCGACGGGTGACAGTAGTAGGTGACTCTCTTCTGAGAGGTAGGGAGGCACCCATTTCCCAACCTGATGCACTCTCTAGAGACGGGTGCTACTTACCGGGGGCTCGCATCAGGGATGTCACAGAGAGGCTACCAAGCCTTGTATAGTCCACTGACTATTATCCACTGCTGTTGTTTCACATAGGCACCAGTGACACTGCCAGGAGCAGTCTGAGGACTACAAGAAGGACTACAGAGCCCTGAGAGTGGCGGTAAGGGACTCTGGAGCACAGGTAGTTTTCTCAATCAATCCTCCTGGTCAAAGGGAAGGGGTTTGAAAGGGCCAGTCAAATCTGGCAAGTCAACAAACGGTTACAGGACTGGTGCCACAGCCAGGGGTTTGGCTATTTAGACCATGGGACTCGCTTTGAGAAACCTGGTCTACTGGGGGCTGACGGGGTCCATCTGTCAGAGGAGGGGAAGAGCATCTTTGGTCATAGGCTTGCCAAGCTGGTGAAGAGGGCTTTAAACTAAAGTTGCCAAGGGAGGGGAACCTCAACCCATCCCACTCCTACCAGTTTGATGCCAGGGCCAGCAATAGATGCCCAGAGCCTGGAGAAGGAACACAGGTCAGCAGGAGAGCGCCTGCAGAGCAGCACAAAGGAACTCCAGCCAGTAAGACAGCTTCATCGGGGACCCAACTTAAATGCCTCTATGCAAATGC
>NW_008825614.1:6579744-6579947 GCF_000699105.1 Pygoscelis adeliae
CACCTGGGTCAGGGCAACCCCTGGTATCAATACAGGCTGGGGGATGAAGGGATTGAGAGCAGCCCTGCCGAGAAGGGCTTGGGGGGACTGGTGGATGAAAAGCTGGACGTGAGCCAGCAATGTGCGCTCGCAGTCCAGAAGGCCAATCATATCCTGGGCTGCATCAAAAGAAGCATGGCCAGCAGGTCGAGGGAGGTGATTCT
>NW_008825614.1:6580371-6590870 GCF_000699105.1 Pygoscelis adeliae
GGGGCTCTGAGCAACCTGATCTAGTTGGGGATGTCCCTGCCCACGGCAGGGGGATTGGACTAGATGACCTTTAGATGTCCCTTCCAACCCAAAGTATTCTACAATTCTATGATTCTTCTTATATTTATTTTTTGGCACTTGTGCAAAGACAGCATCTGTACTTTACAAAGCAAAGTCCTAGAAAGACTAAATGATTTCTCTGAAGATCATTCAGGACATCTTTCTTAAAGCAGAGAGGGGAAACTTGGTTCCTGTGCCAAAATTATCTGAATGAAACCTGTTCTCCTCCTCTGCATTCTGACATAAGCCCCTTATAGACCCCATCAATAAGTAGTCACTTGTTTCAATGCTTATTTTTCCAGCTCATCTCAACTTATTTTCACTAGCTAGAAAGCAGGTTGAGGGGTGAAGGAAGAGCAGGAAAAAGGGAAGTCATGAGCACTACAGAGTACAAAAGTTTATTTATTTACCCGCTCATGTAGGTCATCATCTGGTAAAGCTTTAGTCTTACCCTGTTAAGGATATGTAAACAGATAAAACTCAAAGATCAGGGAGAAAAAAGTTCCTGTGACAATACTACTTAGTGTACTGTACCCCAGTTAGCTTTAAATAGCTGTTCTGACACCACCAGTTACAAGGACTGCAGAAGCGTCAAATACAACATAGGTTAGACAACCCACCTCAAAAACTCCACAGTACTTTGGCTCCACAAACAGCGGCACCTAGACCTGGTACGATAAAATAACGCCATTATAGTACAGCTATGGCTCAAGTTTCTCACAGAAGTGGGTTGAAGACCTTTGAGGAAACAATTGTAGTGCAACACAGTACTGCTGAGATATGTCTGGATGGTTTGAGAACCAGAAATATACCTGAGCCATAGCATCAATATGATTTACAACTTAATAACTTTCTGTTTCCAGAAATAAAGCAAAGTTGTTATTTAATGGCTGAAATACTGCCATTTTCTACAAATGCCAGTAATAATTTAAATTCATGACTTCTGTATTATTCATGTGGTCCAATTTAATACGAACAGTATTTCTGGTGCTCAGTGTTTATGAAGAGTGTCTCTTTAGGGTATACCTTACTTTATGACAAACAGATGCTAGAAATAACTACCTGGTGTTCTGCTGCTGTGAACTGGGGATTAAAAATAGGGCTCATAATTTTCTAACCTGAATAGGGAAAACACAAGGATCTCTTCTTGACAAGATGCTAGGGCAAGGTAGCATGATCTTTTTTTTTTTTTTTCCCTTTCTTTCCCCTACTTCTCTTTCCTCTCTACTGTTTTCTCTCTCTTCACTCAAAAATAGTTGCTACTAAGCATGTTTTACAGACTCATAAAGAAAACCCCATGTTTTTTATTTCATTATTTGCTACACCGTCCTTTAGGCCTCAGAAGCTTCAAAGATTAAAAAAAACATTTTAATTATAGTAAAGGGGATCAGAGGCAGAGGGACAACTGCACCAAGCCACCCATTTTCCCTTTCTGAGAACACACATGCAAACACAGTGCCACTGCTCTCAACAGGATAAGCCAAAAGGTGAATACGGTATCTAGTAAACGTGAATGTAGTTTACACAAGAAACCCAATGAAAATACTTTATTATTTATTTATAAAACTAGTTACTACTAGAAAAATAAATAACAAAATCAGCCTGAAAAGGTAGCGATTCCTTCACATCTCTAATGCTTTTTGCTTGAACAAAGTACTTTTTGGGATCATTTTCATGCCTGTGCTTTTCCATGGAGTACTAAGAAGAAAGAGGAGTAGCTATTTGATTTTTAGTTAGCTGGCAGAAGTCACTAACTGGAATGAATGCTTTTTAAAACAGTGCAGGATAGTCAACAACATAGCAGCAAGCAGCAGTTCAAGTTACTTTGCTTTGCCTTACTGAAATATCTTAATGTCACCTTAGAAGAAACAGTATAGTCTCAGGAGATCCCACTTCATCCTACCACCAGTACCTAGTGCCATGCAACACTGACTTAAGTTTTTACCTTGTTGATTTTACCAGAATTAACTAGTGAAAGCTGTTTATAGGGATGCTGCACGCAATGCTTCATTTTTATGTGAAGTGGTTCAGTTATAACTAAATATAATTAGCAAATGGGTTCTTCATTCATTCTTCAATTAATATCTTAATTTCAGACAAATTATTTTATCTTACCATTTTCTCTAATCTTAACTACAGCATTTATTATCAATACTAGAAGTCCAGAATGGTTCTTCTGTCAAAGTAAGTGCAGTACATGTGTTTCAGTTCTGCAGGTGACAGCTACTAGTCTTTGATATGTGCTCTGATAGCAATGCATCTCATTCAGACTTCATGGGATAGACTCTTAGCTGGTGTGAACTGCTTAAGTCTTGTAGTCCACATCATACAAGCTGAAAACCTTACTTCAACTTGTATTTAGCAGAGAAAAATCACAGACTAGTTTTAGAAATAGTTCTTTACATTATTTATACTATCAGCCATCATATGAAGCAATTGTGTTCTTTTCCTGGTATTAAAATCTATAAATTTACTTGTTCCTGTGTGATTTGGTTATTATCTATAAACGTAACTGGTGTTAAGTGTTGTTCTTCTGTTTCCTGTTGACCTGTTCTGCTGGGCTGAAAATAGCAGCTTGATTTAGTATTATCTGTACCAGTAAGCACTGATAACTATACAATTAGTGTGGTCATAGAGGGACTCAATGTTAACATATTTATTTCATCCATATTAATGTACTAGATCATGCTTTCCTAGTACGTGATGGTATTGAACAACTGTGTAACTGCATACTATAGATAATATTAATCTTTCTGAGCACATCCATTGTATCGTGGTGCAAGGTGGGGTACTGGTTTGTGTAACAGGCCAGTGGTATATACTTCAAGCATATTACAATGACAACTATATACAGTTTAACTTGGGAAAACCAATTCACTACAGATATAGCATGAGAACCAATAGCAAGCAAGAATTAGAGAGCAGCTTTAGTTTTATCCAGTGCAGTGCTACAAATCCTGCAGTAAGGAAGTATGATTTTAACCATAACATTCATAATTTTTGAATTATTTGTAATTTAACTGATTGAAGTATAGCATCACTGTTAGGGAGTGACTCAGTGATGTGAAACTGATTATGATGCAAGTGTTAAAAACAGAATAAAGCAATTAAAACAAAAAATTGCCTCTTAACAACCTTACCATAACAGGATCACAGACAACTGCGTATTGCTTTTAACAGTCTTTTTTTCTTACTAAGAAAAAGTTAATTATATTTCTACAGATTGAAACTACTGAAAACACAAATAGAGAAACAGGTTCTACATTTGCCTAGGATCAAAACCAGGACAGTATTCCATTAGCCTGCTTCAAATCGTGCAGACAAAACTGTTTTGAAAGATTTACTTTAGGGAAAACCCCAAATTTGATATTTTATATAGTGTATACACGTACCAGGAAAAACCAAGATCGACAGACAACCTGTGAATTGACATTGCTTCACAAAAACGCATTATGCATGTTTGGACTGAGCAAAGATAATCTGTACATGACCTATATTACACATTAATTTCATAATGATATTTATACTTCAATGCGACCAGGTACTGCAGGCTTTTCCCCATCCACTCCTAAATTAGGGGTCTAGGCTGATCATCAAATAAGAAGGATGGAACTTAAAAACAAAACCCAACAAAAGCAAAACAAAAAACAAAACCCCACACCACACAGACACCCCTAATTTCTTTTTCTTCCTATCATTAAGAACAGATTGCAGTTTCACTCACTACAACACTGTGGGATTGATCAAAATTTCTTTCCTGTAGTCAAGTTAGAAAGCAGCAAAGATAAGGAATTTAAATAAGGTCAGAATTGTTGTTATGATGTATTTAATAAAAGCACCAGAAATCAAGACAACTTCCATCCTTATATAGAAACATGCTTACATACAAATAGGCATGCAGATAATTCTATGCAATAATATGAACAAAATAGTGATATGAAAGGCAACCTATATGATGGTATTGTGTCTCTGCATTAATAAGGAAGTCTTGCGCCCATGGCTATGAAAATAAATTAAGAATATGCATTTAGTTACAGTGACAAAGTTTGACTTGATACTTTTCACTTTATGGTATAAAACATTTTTGACCTTATTCTTAACATCTTTGGATAAATCATCATTATCTTCTGCCTCTTTCTGGATATTATTACACTATACATTAAAATTTTTCTCAGTTAGCTTTCTGCTTTTCCTCTGACAAAGAAGCCTTTCTTCCCCAAAACAAAAATTCTCAATTAAAAAGTCCTTATCGCTCAATTGATCTATTGTTACAGTAAAATACTTCACAGCTTTTATCAAAACATCCACACTTCAATTTACTCAAAAACAGAAGTTAGACTGAGGTTGCAGTGGGACTGATGGGTGAACAAAAAGAGACCCTATTAGAAAAGAAGTGGGAAAAAAATATTTCTGGTATCCATTTTTTCCATAGATAACAGCAATAAGAGAAACCTAGTATCACGATCATAAAATTATTTCTTGCAGACATTATGTAGTCTTTATAACTGTTTCTTTTACCATAATTTCACTCCAATTTTTTTGGAAGTTCAAAATTCCTGTGGAAAGACACAAAAATTAATCCTTGCAATCTACAGCACAAACTTGTGCATCTGTCTAAACTTTGTTTACTTTCTGGAAGGTTTTTCCTCATGAAAACTGAAGAAAAACCTGACAGAAAACTGGATTGGCTAAATAAACTTATAATTGCTAATCTAAAAATTTTCTGTTCTACACTTAAGATTTTATTTTACAGAAGGGAAAAAAAAGAGATTGATATTCTAATGCTTTAGGTATATGTGAGGTTTACCGCACTTGGAAAAAAGCTCCTATTTATTCACCAATTACGGCAAGAGGAATAGCAGTATCCCCTAGTAACTTAGTAAGGTAATGCACTCAACTTGTTGTTCTTGATCAAGATGAAGACAACACTTGAAGGGACAACAGTAATTCAGATACCATAACAATCGAGCGCCCAATTCAGCAAAATACCAATACAAGTACACCATGCTAAACACAGCACATGTACAAAGTTCTTCATGTATTTATGAAACTTAGAGAAGATCC
This sequence comes from Pygoscelis adeliae, assembly GCF_000699105.1. NCBI lineage: Eukaryota > Metazoa > Chordata > Aves > Sphenisciformes > Spheniscidae > Pygoscelis > Pygoscelis adeliae. Next base: position 6,585,496 of record NW_008825614.1, read on the forward strand.
GACCAAAGACTTTGAGAGATGCACTACCATCACAGCAGTTTCCTAAGAAACAGTACATCAACATACACCAGTAAGAAGCTACCCTATGATGAGGTGTCTCTAAGTGTCAGGAGGGTGGTACCTGATGCTGTATAAAGGTGATGCGTGACAGCTGCGGAAGGAGTTTGCTCCACATTAACAGCACGTCTCCCACTGAGCCTTGGCTCTCCCCCCACCCACGGCAGACCACAGGCGCCTCATGTACTTGCTGGACTCACCACAAAGGCTGTGTTTGAAGTGTGGGGTCCCAGAATGGGAGGGTCATCCTGTTACTGCACAGTAGCTGAGAAGCCTGTGCTGAGGTCCTGCTTTCTGAAGACCTGTGCAGGAGAAAGATTGCCCCTTCATTGCAGCTTTGTCCACCACATCGCCCATGAGTGGAAGGCAGCATAAGGCACTGGGTAAGGTGAAATATGAAAGTGTGAAATTTGCTGCCACAGATTCCGTGTTACAATATGGTTAGACCCTTAGATCAGGTTTCATTTTTAAAAATGAGCTGGGTTGTTTTTTCCAGCAATAGTGTTTCATTCGTCTATGGAGACATTTGTTTCTTTTTTGTTTTGTTTTTCAGCTACAGCTGAGCCAGACTTAGGTGATAAGAATATCAAAGGACAAAGGGAGGAAAAAAAAACAGAACACCAAAAACCCCGTTCACAGTTCCAGGAGACCAGCTATTGAGTGAGAAGAACTTGTACCTCACTCAGGAGGCTCAAATTAAAGCAGTACCTGGAAACTGCAAAGCTATAAATTAGCAAAATGATGAAATTAACATAAATTGGTCTTAAACAAGTCCAGTTATGTACAGCCAAACACTGATATACCTACAACTTTCATGGAGATGCCAACCTCTGCTCTCTACGTAATTCAGATTAGGGTTTTTTTTGTTTGTTTTTGAATAAAGAATAACTTTGTTCAATCCTTCATGACAGAGCCCCTTAAAACTAGTACAGCACTGAACTGTGAGATAGAAGGACCTGAGTGAACAACAGGTGTAAGCACTAACATATCAAGAAGAGGAAGATCAGATAGTCCTGCACTTGTCATCTTCTCTGTTAAAAATCAAAATTAAAACAAGTAAAAAGAAACACCACAGCCTCTTGCCCAGGAGCTATTTCTGGTTACACAGTAGGGAAATATAAAAGCACCTTCCTCAAACTCTGTTGTGAATTACAACACCTATCCAATGAACAACGGTAGAAATTATCAATAAGAAGCAGGGGAAGAAAAGATCTGCTTATTTACTACGTATCTTGGAAACCTAGGTGAGAAAGAATAGAAGTCAGCCAAATCCAAATATACCATAAACTCACAGTATTTGTCTACCTTGTTATCTACACATGCTCTAGCGAATACTCAGTTGAGATAACCTTTTTGGTTAAACCAAATCTGGAAACAGATTCCAGTACGGACAATCTTCTCCCAATTCACAAAGAATAGCTCCTCTTAAATTGACTATAAACAGAAAAAGCTGTAACCAAAAGAAACCACTCTCTAAACCCAAGTAAGCATCCCCCCAGGAGTCTGCACTGTTTAACAACATCAGTTTAGTTAGATGGTATCAGTGACACGTAAGCCTGGGGCGAAAGCACTAAAGGTTCCCCTCCTGCATTGAATCATTTCGCACACTCCTGTTATTCAGGATAAAGCACATTAGGAAACATCTTGCTTAATTTGGTTTATTGCGATGATGAATATTGCTCAATCGCTTTTCTTGTTTGACAGTCAGTGGAAAATTAATGATCTACACATCACTAATCATTTACTATCATGTCATGTACTTCATAGATTATGTTTTCTGTGAAAGATGGGAACGCAACAAGTAATAGAAGCAGTTTTTCCAAAATATTTGGATATCTAAGATATAACCAGTGTATATTTCAACTACTTACTGTAGAAAAACTATTCTAATATTGCCTCTATAACACTGTATTTGTAAAGTGTTATTTTTCAATCAAGAAGTATCAACTTTATATTAAATGTATTTTTTAGACTAGCTGATGCAGAACAACTACATAAGTTGTAGAAAGACTGCATCATCAAGAACATCCTTAATCTAAACCATAGCTAAGTGTTTTCAAAATACAAGATCCAATTTTCTAAAACTGATGCTTACATTTGAGATAATTGTGCATCTAGACACTCAGATTGGCAGGGGACAACTAAGTTTTAGTGTCAAGTGAAACAGACTTTGTACCCGGCCATGAAAAATTCAATTTCTAAGGTCTCTCAGTTCTTTCAGAATAAAACTAGCTGGAACTTTCCGTAATGTAACATTGATTACTATATTTATGCTGAGCTAATCTGTACTTATGAAAAATTAATCCTATACTAAAAATTGAAAATCATTAACGGAGCTCAAGTGAGGAAGATCTTGCAGACTTTGAAGCAAACCTATTTGTTCTTCATATGTCCAGTCTATAAACAAATACACACTTAGCTGGAAAAAAAAGATCTTTCGGGGTATTTTGAAGACCTCCAGCATGGAGGAGCAGGCATTTGACTGGGAAACGCTCCCTGTGGGACCGGCAAAGAACAAAGGTAATAAATTGACGGGCCAAGATTCACCAACTACTCCCTCTGACTGAACCACTAGAAAGACTGAACAAGGTTGAACTGAAGCACTTCCATATCAAATACTCCTGTGCTATTAGGCTTTCAGTCTCAAATTCACAAAACAGTTTTTAACATACATTAGAAACTTAGGGTTGTTCACAGCATGATATGGCTCTGAACATCTATAATAGGATGAACTGATTGGGGGTAGGTTTTTTTGGCTATCTTAAAAGGGATTTGGACAGAATAGTTACCATTTTTTTTTTCTTTTTAAAGATGTAAACGTCAAATAAAAATCCTATTGTGTTTAAATAGAGAATGAAAGAAAAAATATTAGGCAAGATTTCTGTACTGTGATAGACTGATAGAATTAAGTAGTTGAATAAAACTGCTATCAAAGAAGAAACTGGATAAAAAAGGTCCATAATCCTACTGACATACTCTATGAAAATTAAGTCGGAGCAGTAACTTCTACTGGGTCTCCTTTCATTCCAGTGGACTTCAGAAGAGTCATGGTATATATTTAAGAAACTATCTGTGACAGGCCAGCAAGGAAACAAATGCCAGTACCCAAATGGCAAACAAAACTTTCACCAAAGACTTAATTTCCCTAAACAATGCATTTTTAGTCAGCTGATTTTTTTTTAAATTATAAGTTTATTCATCTTATACCTGTGATGAGCAAAGCTGAAAAATATTAGAAAATGTGAAATGTTTACTTTTGAAATTCTTAATATATTACCTTGAATTTCAAAATAAATATGGGAAAAAAGCATCTAAAACTGCACAAGAAGTTTAATTCTAATCATCACCTCCATCAACACCATTTTTGGAGATGTTGAAGAGGGCAAGATTTCAGCTCACACATATTTTAAACACACTGATAGGAAATGGTATCGGCTAGGACAGGAGAAGATAGCTATTAGACAGGCATTACTGACTTACATTAGTACAATTAAAATTGTTTTCCCTTTGCACATCAAGGGTCCTGGCCATAAGCCTGGAATCTAAGAATAACCAAATATGATGCTAGCTTTTTCACAAAGCTTGTATACAACATTTATTAAATCATTTTTAATGTTTACTAACCTGCTTGCATAGAGTGATGGAGAGGTCAATTAACTATGCCTTTATCTGAAGATTAAAAGTTATCTTCTGGTGCTTAGTGGAACTACATCATGATAATCAAAAATCTTGTAGCATTAACATCCTCACAGCGAGAGCCAGAATATTTCTTGTAGAGCAAGAACACTTTTTTCCTTATAAGTAGTAGAAAATTTCATTTATTTATTATTTGCTTTATACAATAATATTTTTCCCCTATTCTGACAGGCAGCAGGTAATACTGTCAAGTTTTGCTGTAAAAAGATGTGCAAGAGAGGAAACCTAGGCAATCTAGAATTGCACTATTAGTAATACAAGTCAAAAGAGTTTAAACTTTTAAACTAAGTTCCATCACAATACTCGGTGTCCCATCAAGCTTTAATTTTAACCAATTTCCAATGAGAAAAATGGGGGGCAATCTTTTTAGCAACATTAGTTTGTAAATTAAAATGCTAGTTTGGAGAAATTACTACTCACTCATTATATGTAATTCATACAGAATTTGACATTCCCATCACTATAGCTCATCATTGTTCATGGATTATTTATTTATTTTTAAACTCACAGCCTATTGCTAAGGTATGAAAGTATCACCTCAGTTTGCAGATGGAGATCCCACTCCTGATAAGAACTGCCCCAAGTTTCAGGCATCACCCTGTACATTGCTAAAGCAGCCTTCCTTTTACAGGGCTAAAATTTCCTTGTGGGGTTTAAAATAAGGATACTGACAACTTATTGTTTTCTTACTTGTTATCCCTGTTCAGTGACTAAGTAAAGGTTTTATCCTATAACATATGTGCATGAGTGATGTCATTCAGCAGTGATGCTAACAGGAGTTAGTACTCTGGCACTGGCCAGTGGCTCCTTCAATTTTTTTTTTCCCCCATCTTGCCTTCCCCAGCAAAAAGCTTTCCTATTTGCATGGAAAAAATGTTTTCTGGATATGCAGCCCATACAATAAAGTCATTTCAACTGTATGGATTTACACAGCTTCATATGCTCTCAGTCTATTTCTTTTGACTGTCACAGACAAAATCAAAATGTGTAAATTTAATGTAACTTTTTTTATGAATACTTAAAACATAATCACATCTTCTTTATGGGTCTTCTGCTAGCTTAGTCTCATTAAAATTCATTCTTATGAATGTGCAATGCAGAGAAAAGGCTGCTAACATGTCACAATAAACCAACTGTCTGAAACCCTGCAGAAAAAAAAAAAGAGGTAACATTTGCCTTGTACCTTGTAGTTTACGAGAGAAGACATCTAGAAGCAGCTGTAAAATGGTCATAAAATAAAATTGGAATTTATATCAAAATCACTCTTAATACCTTGGGGCTTTTCTATCTCTGCATAGTTTACCCAGAGAGATTTAGTAGTGGAGTTTTATGTTAACGGGCTGAAAGTTATAGTGGAGTTGTCAGTAATACTAGCTCTTTTTGGTGTGTCTGCCTATATATCAGTCTATTTATTTTTAAATAGCAAGATAGTAACCCCCAGAAGGTGCAATATTAAAATGCTATCGGCAACAGCTGAACAGTTACAGAGCTGTTAACCATCCTTAATAAAAATGCTACTGAATGCAAGCATTTTTAGGGTTTGTTTTTTTGGGGGGGGTTTAGGGGAGGGGTTTTTTGGTGTTTGGTTTTGTGGTTTTGGGGGTTTTTCTGTGTGGTTTTTT
>NW_008825614.1:6590907-6602795 GCF_000699105.1 Pygoscelis adeliae
CCCACACACACAAAGGATTTTTTTAAATGGGGGGCATGAGATAGAATGGACTTGCACACCACCCTTCCCGACCAGGTTCCCCACAGACCAGGGTATTGTTCTGACTTCTACTTACAACTTCTGTCAAGAGAGATTTATTTAAAAAACAAAAAACAAACAAAAAGCAGCATGAGAAACTGCAAGAAAATTCACATACATACAGAATGAGTTATGAAGCATTTCCTGTATGGTGGTGTCTGGGGCAGTGGTAGAAAGCAGTTACCATAAAGGCATTTGACAAAAAGAACGTTGACCTTAAGTCCTCTTCTAAGATAAGGAAGATGTGTATGTGTACATATATGTGATAAGTGCAAGGACAGGTGTATCAAAACTGAAGGACTCGCATTAAAAAAACCCAGAAAAATTATTGTAAATGCTAGCATCTCACTCTAGGTCCTGCCTCATGAGTAATAGCCCTAATGATTTCCAGCTGGGGAAGAAAAGAGATTCCACATAAAACATAAGGTTTGTTTGGCATCAAAACCATGAGATTTTCACTCCCACACTCAGCCATGATGCTTCCCACACTCAGCCATGATGCTTCCCACACTCAGCCATGATGCTTCCCAGTGCCTGGTGAATTTTTACAAGAAAAGTTTGAACAGCTTTACTATCCTGTCATCCGAGTCTCAGGTCTAACCTCAATATTTATTAAGCTCAGTTTTTATCTATTCTCTATAAGCTTGTAAAAATGTGTCATTACAGAACTCAAACAATGAAGGTTCCTGTTCCCAGACACTCTAGTATTCCAACCGAAAAAATCTGTACTGGTAACTTTCAGATAAGGAGACTCTCAGGAATAAGATGAATATGAACTTGTACAACCAAAGTACAGTCTGAAATTATTTCTTATTTGGAAAACAAAACTAAGTGCAAATGTTGAATATATTTCCATTTCTTTGATTACTACTTTGTACAGTGCTGTATAACACAGATTAGTGGAGAAGACTGAAATGAAGTAAAGAGCAAAAAAAATAAATAACAATTACCCACAGTTGTTTACAGTATGATTACACAGGGAATTGTCAGCCATCTTCTTTTGATTAGAGCAGAAGAATCTTATTTCAGTTCCATGAAAATTAGAAACGGAGAATTCTGCAAGGCATAAAAACAGAAGATGAGCTACCAAGTCTCCACAAGTTACCTGCTCTGGAGCAGAGCTACTGCTACTTGCCTCCATGTGAGCACAGGCCACTCCAGTGTGAACTAAAACACATTAGCCTAGGCCACTGCTGATCACCTATCTGTACATGACAGGCATACTCCACTGCTAGGTTAAGCTGGGACCTCACATTCATAATACTACAAATATGAGGACTGCTGCTGACTAATGGAATATAAACTCTGCAGTTTTCTGGACATATTTGCTTCTAAGAACAGTGCCAAAACTTGCACGTAATACTTCTTCCTTATTTCCAGCCTCCCCCTTAAATCTATATCTATGGCCACTTTGTTTTAAGACAGTGCAATGGCTCTTTTCTTGTAACCATGCTAGGTCATGAAAATTCACTTTTTAGGTGCAACTCATGAAAATTGCTAGTCATTAAATAACTACTGACATCTTTTAAGTATTTCTTGCTAGGAGAGAGAGAAAGAAGTGGAAGAGGGAAGCACAACAGCAGCTGGAAGCAGGGCGCAAATGTCTGGTGCTAGAAGATCTTTCTATCACCACTGATAATGACTAGAGCTTGAGGTAACCAGCTATACACATAGTGCTTGGAAAAGAAACTTAACTTATCTTGTGTCATGCATAGCAATGCAAAATTTCATAGTCTTTAGATTTGGTACACCTGCAGCAATATCTAGAGCAGTAGGCATTGCTACTGTAGAGAAGATTTAAGAAGCCCAAAGATACAGTAATTAGGCTGATTTAAGACTGTATCAGGGAGAGTTATAATCAAATATTTTAATATACTGGGCTTCACTTGGGGTCCTTAAACACTGTCTGAAATGATGACAGAGCTACAGGCAGTTTAAGAAATAAAAGCTAGAGCAAAACCTGCACAGCTTTCTTTTCAAGAGATTAATTTCTGCTGGGAGTAGAAATGCTGGGTTTGAGTTATCCTAATCCTCTTGAGCCACTACATGCCTTTAATGAAGTGTGCACAAAGCCAGACACAGTGCTTAAGAAACAACAGAAAAGACTCTGTGAAACAGTTCCAAGCCCACAGAGGATGACATATTTCTTGTTAGAGTAAATAGATTTAAAAATTCTGAAAAATTAATCAAGTCTAAGTGGGATTTACATTTCCCATGACCAAAAAGTCTGATGACTTTGGCTTGGCTACAGGGTGACCAGGGCTAACTTTAACTAGAATTTGATCTAGCCTAATAACCTAGGATTTGCAACTATTTGATTATCTTGGGACCAAAGCCAGCTAGGTAACATATTCCTGGGGAAGTGTGGATGAAAGTATATTTGGTACCAGTTGACTGTTACCACCCATGTATGACATCATCTGGAAGCAGGTTGGCACCTTTAAAAAAACACCTTCAATAAAAAGAAAACCTGTTAAGTGGTCTCAGCATATGCACTAAACAATATAAGAGGTTTGTTTAAAAACCTCCTGTTTGCTTTATTATAAGCTGAGACTATAATGAAAATATGTTAGGGGATGGGGCAGAAGTAGTAACTTTTTACAGTAAGATTTTTTTGTTTCAGGAACAAGTAGATTATGTATGGTAAAAGCAGAATCACACTGGAGAGCAGCAGGATGCCACCAGTCTCATTTTTGGGCTAAATCGGCAAAGAAAACTTAGGCATCATAGTCCAATGCTTAGTAGCAAGGTACCCCATTACCCACCAAAATCCTGAGCTGGGACTGGAGTGACCAGCGTCTCAGAGACATGGAGAACATCAGGGACCTTAGAACAGGATTCACAGGAGTATGTGGGCCAGGCTATCCAACAGCCAGTGCAGAGGCCCAACACCAACTTTGAGACCTCGTAAGTAATTAGGCACTAATACAGAGACATATATTTCCTCTTAAGATTTACATCTGCAATTCCTCTCCAGAGGTGAGATGCTTTCCTCCCTTCTCCCACGCCACCAGAAGAATGAGAAAAAGGAAGTCATGTTCAAGCTGAGTTGTACCTCGTTGCTCAAGAAACCAGTGGGACCACTCAAAGACCACAATGCTACTAAATATTAGAAAGCATGGCAGAGACTGGCCATATATTTGAAAATCTTTCAGATATGTTGTTATAAAACAAGGTCATCTGCAAGTAATTTAATTTAGTTATTTGGAAAAAAGTATAGAAGTGCTCTGCACAGCATTAGGTGTCTAAGGCCTATCACAAAAGCAATCAGATCACTCTGGAGACCAGCTGTGCATCAAGTAGATTGCTTTTATCTAAGTGATAAAAACCTTGTAGACTGTGAACAATACTGGGCATAAAACGTAACATTTTTAATGAACAACATAAAAGATGAAAAGAATGAGCACAAGAAATGGCAATTTAGTCACAAGATGGGGAAGAGGAGCCTCCCTAACATGACATTTTATAGCAAGTGGGTTTTGCAGTAAGCAGAATTTAGAGGGGGAAATAGTATTTTTCTCTTCTAATTAATCCAGTTGGGGTACCTTGCAAATCAATCAAGAATGTTCCAGCATCAGCTGACTGAACCTAGAGAACAAGCATTAACATATTTTGGACCTGTTTCAGATCCAGGATAAGTCATTGAAACTCCATTAATTTCAATGAAGATGCAAAATTGGCCTTTTTACTATAATCTTCTACATCAACATGAAAGAAAAAAGCATAAACCATTAAGCATATAACTGCCTTTATATTTTATTTCTTTTACGAGGCTCCTAGCAGGACATTAACAGCAGATTATATCTGTTGTGAGCCATCTAACAGGACATTAACGATGGAAGGGTGCCCAATAAATAAAATGATTGTTATTACTACTACTTATAGTTGGCCTGCCAGTACCAACCCATAAAATTTTAATGTTTGGAAAGTCAGGAGCTACTTCAGCACTCTGCATTTCAAACCGTCCTCTTCAAGTGTTAGCATTATTTTGTTCAGCCCAACGTGAACACAACTAAAACTGCATTTCAGCACCTAAATTTCTTTTTGCTTCCAGGTGCTGAAAATGCACAGCAGAGATCTGAGTTCTGCAATAACAGACAGTGCAGGCATATGCCAGCCCAGAATACCTACAAGTGGGGAGAAAATAAGGAGGAGTTTAAACTCAGTCTGACAGAAGCACAACTGGATGTGGACTTGGAAGACATCCACACAAATATTTCATGCCCTTCTCAACACTGGCTTTTCATCTGTGGTGCCTTTCTACATTTTATTGTGCATTCTCATCCACTATCATTCCTTACGTTGCGGTCATACACCTTGCTCACAGGCAGTTAGAAGCATTTTGTAGTTCATTATAAAAAACAAAAGCCAACTGAAAACTTGGAATCAAATTTTTTTTCTAGAATGTGTCATTCAATACGAAAGGCTCTAGCCATTTAAAAAGACGAGTCAATCATTTCCAAGAGCAAGGGTTCTACATCTGAAACCAAACTATATGTGGATATATACTCATGTATACACAGACACACCCCTTTCTCAGAGGGGAAAGAAGCTTTCTAGGATTCAGCCTACAGGTCTGGGTTATGAAACAAAAATCTTGTTTTTAATTTTCTCCTTGTCCCTGAGTTTCACTTTCTTGCATCCTTTAAGGCAGACAAAATCCACACGTTTGATAATGCTCTACTAGCAATTACATCTGAGCAACCTTCCTGAATTCACAGAGACTGCACAGGAACAAAAGGTGAACATATTTTAGCTACAGAAACATGAGACATCTGTCTTGGTTTCAAAATTCTGGAAAGCAGATACTAGTCCTGAGATACCAGTATTGTGTCATTAGACTACTGCTAACACTTGCTTTTTCCTTAACTTCTTGCTACAGGACGACAAACTTATACATTCCTGTTTTGTAAAACCTTGTCATTTAAGATAAATGCATTTTAAAAGCCCAGAAAAGACTCCAAGCAAAGTGTTGAAGCAAAACACCACACTTCCACATAATTTCTTTTAAAATACTGATGTTTTGGCATGTCAGTTAAAAGTTTAAAAGCGTAATGTTTGTTCACAGTCCACAACTGGATCTTGAGTATTTATTACTTGACCTTCCCTTCTTGCTCTTTTTTTAATACCTTATTGCTTTGTCTTTCTTTGTCTCTTCCATACCCAGAGTAAATTTTCTGGCTAACAACTAAGTGAAATACTGCAGGCCTGACTTCTTCCCATGACAGAAGAATTGTTGTAGTAGGTCTTTAGAAATATTAGTACCAATCACATCAAAAGATAAAGTATACTAACCTCTGAGCTCTTGGAGAGCAAGCCCTACTCATCCATGGTAGAGCAGGGATACCAGCAATGCGAGCTCTCCAAGAACTCTCTCAGATCAGTTTTCCCACTGCAGGCAAGCCTCTTCTATTTTTGAGAGAATAGCTCAAGTTTCCATGTACAACCACTTCTTGGCTGCTGAAGACAGACTATAAAAAAAAATTATAACAATCCTAAGAGTGCTACCAAACAGCAGACAGAGGGGAGAGAACCAGAGAACAAGATCTCCTGCTACCACCCAGGAGAGGGCACATTGCTTTTGGAACAGCCAGGCATCCTTACAGCCACCAAGTCCAGTACTTTCCACAAGGCAAAAGAGAGCATCTTGTGGTACCTGTTTACTTCAGGTGAAGGCACAAGAGAGGCAACTCACTGAATCACCGAGCAGTTTTATGAGAAGTCTCACAGAGCATCGTGCATGTTAAGCATAGGTCAAAAGGACATCAGAACCAGCAGCAGGTGCCCCGTAGCCTAATACATCTGACCTGGCAGGAAGGGGGGTGATGTGGCCCAGCCACAGGAATTCATGAAACAACTTATGGCCATACAGAAATGCAGACTGTTTTTTTTGCTTTGTCCCCCCCACCCGCCTTTTTCTTCCCCCTCCATATTTTATAAGAGGGTTCGTCAGTGTACTTGCTTATACAGACACCTTCTAACGTGAAAAGGCATGGAGCCAACAGTCCTGATTCATGGTTTAGAAGAGCAAAAATACTTAATTACTTTCATTTTTTGTTTACTACAGACATAAGGACATAGAACAGTGCTACCAAATACCTTCTTGTTTTTCCTTCTACCTTAAGAGCTTGTTCTTATATTGCCTCTCTCTGAATAAACTAAGCCATAGCCAACAGAAGCAGAGTTTGATCCGAGTGACTTCTAGGAGACTTCAAATGGCCTCAACAAAAGAGAGAGGTGAGAGGGGCAATGAAAAGAAAGGAGGCATATTTTCTGCGTATAGAATCTGAATCGTGTATCTGTAGATACATGCCCTCTCTTCTGGTTTAAGTGTGCCAGTGGAGCTGGTCCTGGAGCATGCGTAGTCTTGCCAGCACACTTCTTCCTACTAGAGCAATGGTGTTTGTCTGCACCTGCACATACAACATAGTGGGGAACTACGGAATGGGACACTCTTGTGAACTCTGACTCTTGGGCATGGAACACTAAGCCAGGACATCTAGGTAGGTTGTTGGGTGATGTGTTTCCATTGCCTAGTTAGGTACAGGTGAGAGGCAGCCAGCATCTGCAGGGGAGCAAGTTTTCAAACCTCTTTAACCAGATACCGATCATTGCCATTGATCGACAACAACCCCAAAACTCTGCTGTATCGGAAAGCTAAACAAAGGAGGACTAGTGTGTCAGAAAAGATACAGACAGACCAGACTCTGGAAAACATGAAGGAAAAAGGCGGGGGGGTGGGAGAAGAGAGAAACTTTTGATGCACACGTTAGTCATCTTGATGTCTGGTTGTGCCGGTGGCTGCAAAGAAGCAGGAAGGGGATACAGGACGCAGGTACTAGTGACCCAGAATACATCCATCATTCATATATCTGGTCTCCCTAACTCACTGCTGGTGGTAATACCCCAAATTTTGCATGCAGTAGTTGGGATTGCATGCCCATCTATGGCTTCAGCAAACACTGAATCTAGAACAGTGCTGTCCAGGATGTTTTGGATGGCAACAAGCCCAGAGACTAGTTGAGATACAGCCTCACAGACCTCCATGATTCAGTGACCTTGGCAGACCTACCAGCACTCAACTATGAGGTCTTAAAGCATTAAGAATCACACATGGATACCTTCCAGAGCCTGAGGCAGTCCAGAAATATTTGTGCTGCTTCTCCAGGACTTTTCAGTTCATAATACAGATCCCACACACCAAAATGGAAAATCTACTATTGACAACCCACATTCTAGCTGATTTCATGGTCTCAAAGATGCCGCGAATATATGTCAAAAAAACTGTCAAAGCAACAGTAGCGTCAGTTTGCTGATGGCAGACTCCAGTTAGCCAGCTATGCTCTCCAAGTACTAGAAAGCAGCTGAAATACAGTTGTTGTTCACACCAGTCACAGAATTATAGGCTCAAAGATAAACATAGTGCTGTTTTCTCATGTAATTATGGTCTTACATTCCCTGGTTCTGTCCAGTATGAAACTTCCCATTGTTTTTCTTTTTCCCTGCAATCTTGATAGCCACAAGCTATTGCAACATACTGGTACAGGAGGATGACAATGGAGAGTGAAAGGCAGAACGTCTCTCTCTCTCATATACCACTATCATTATAAGGATAGTATTAGTGATAATATAGGGCTGGGAATATTGCAAGCAAACCAGGGAAAAGCTAGAAGGGACTTGCTGGTGATTGATGCAAAGGCTTATGGATAAGTGTGATGCCTGACAACTCCAGGGGTGTTCAGTATGAACAAGACAAAGCCAGTCTGAAGCCATCCTAAGAGAAGCCAGTAGTGGGTGCAACTGAGATACTCCTTTGAAAAGGTCTATCTCAGAAGATGTGGCTGAAGAATAGCAGCATAGAACTTAAGTACAAATTAATAAAAACCAAACTACCTGCAGATCAAGTCTAAAAAAAGAGGCCATATTTGTGATGGGGGGGGGACACACACCAACAAAAAACAAGACACACATCCCCTTAGGCAGAGCAGTAACAATTTGACTTGTATGACAGAGAAGAAAAACAACTCCCTCAAACTACATTGCCCTACATAGTGATTCCCACTGTACAGAGACAGCCTCATAAAATACTCTAGCTAAACACAGGTAACCACATATATCAAATACAGTCTTGTTAATACAGCATATCTGACAATAATCCTGACAATAGCTACAGATCCAGAGGCACAGCATCAAGCTTTCTGCATCAAAGCTTTGGTTTAGAGACCAAAGTCTAAAAACCACTAGTTTTCCTCATGGAGAACCTTATCAACACAATAAATGCCTATTCCAGACTACAGAGTCAGACTGGTTTTTACTTACGCTCTTAAGTTACAGAATGCTACCAGCAATATAGAGGTTATCAGATGTGACATCTTATGTAGCAGAACAATGTAAACAAACTTTTTTTTTTTGAAACCTACGTCAAAATTTCTGAGGATTTGCAAACACCTAAGGATACAGATATAATAAAGTCTCAACTTCATTTAGGGTCCCAGAAGCCGCTGTCATTTCATGAAAGCAATGCTGTGCCAACTTTGAGAGAAAACAATGATTGTAAACTGCAGCCATGTCCAAATGGTAGCTGCAAAGCTGTTGCCAAGGACAGGTAAGTTCTCCAAAGCTTTGTCCAATTCCTTGTAACAAGGCAAGAGACTGTGACTAATCTCATTAAAAAAGGTTCCAGACCCATCATCAGCACAGGTAGAACTGCTTAATTCAAGGATGTAACAGTGCAAACTAATAACCATACTGCTATCTCACACATCTTGGGAAGACATGAAAGGCCACAACACGAGGCATCTCTGAAACTGGCCTGAGCATAAGCCACCTAATTCCAAGCAATGGTTTTGACATTCTTAAAAACAAAACAAAAAAACACAATCAAGGGAACAAGGTACTGATCTGATTGTTGTTCAGTTGTTCAACAACAGCTGAACTGTTGTTCAGTTTGGCTGGGAAAGATGCTTTACACAACTTCACCACTACGAGGATTTTTCCAAGAGTCAAATTTTATACAACACTGATCTGTTAGACAAGACTTGGATGTTGAATGAAGCATGCCATATTTGTAATTATTGTTGAACAGAAGAATCTTTTTTTTTTTAAACATTCCCTAGTTATATGCTTTGCTGTTGTGAGCAAACAGCACGAACTTGATTCAAAACATTTGACTTAGTAAATCAACATCTAGAGAATTAAGTCCAGTACATAGAAATTCACTGTTTTGATGACCAGCAAAAAATTGAATTAGAAAAGTAAAAAACACTGCACACTCAAGGTAACTTGAATGTAAGGCAATTTGCTATATCGTTGGGAAAGTTACAACTAAAAACTGTATGGCTATTTGCTGCTACTCATCACAGTATGCAATACTGCAGCATGGATAGCCTATGCAGAAAGGAGCTTAATATATCCAGCAGCGTAAAATATTTTTAAGAAGGCATGAGACGTTCACATCTTGCAGAGATCTGCAAATAAGCAAAGCAGAAACTTCACATCCATAAGTCAAGGGGCTGTTTACATTGCAGGTTCAGTCTTTGCCAGCTGCCATCTTTATGAAATCAGTCCTGCAAACCTGATTCAGTCACTGGATAAGCAGTTATGGAAAACAGGAGGCACCAACAATTCTGAACACTGCAGATTAATTGCTAATTAAACACACACTGCTAATAAATTAGCATGAATACTTACAGCAAAAAAGCACTTTACTAGGTTTGAGACAATCTATAAGCTCCTTCTCATATCAGTATTTTTGACCGGCTTTGCTTATTCCCTTTCCATCCTTCTTTAGATCCTATTTATCACCATTTTTTGTTGGTCCTCACTATTCAGCGGATATTAGCTTTCCAAAAGAAAATAATCACTCTCAAATACTAGATTGATACTCCACAGCAGAATGAACCATTTTATCTGATAATCTGGCTTCTTCCTGATCATTAAATAAATTGTCCCTTTCAGACTTTATTAATTATAATTTCTCTCTGTTTTATAGTTTTTAATTGTGGATAATTTACAAGTAAGTGATTATGTTTATCTGACAGCCAAAATTCAAGATGTGTTTTACTAGTTATTTGTCAGAAAAAATTACCAGGCCACTGATTTTACTCTATTTACATGCTGCCAATACATAGAATGTGCATGCAAACTCAAGATTTGATTTCTGGAAGAGCTCTGTGTGAAAATATAAAACTTATTTCCCGTGAGCATTTATCCTGTTAAAATTCACTCATTCACACGTTCATGACTGTTAAACACTGGAAACATATGACTAACTAAAACCAAGTTCCCCTTAACACTTAAGAGATTTTTTTCCCCAGCGCCAGTGGATGTGCCCCAATCTAATTTTTACTTCCCCATTAAAAAAATAAATCTGTTTTATACTATTTATCATCCTAAAATAATAAGCCTGAAAGGGACCCCAGAAGACAATCTAATCCATTGTTTGGACCAGTAATGGATCAATTAATCTCATTCAATTCTTGATAGATATTTGTTTAACCTGTTCTTAAAGGTCTCACTTTAAGGCATCATCAGGGCATCAGATCAAGTGGTGGGGCTTTCTGTTGTTTATCATTTGGGGTTTTGTAGTAGGTTTTTTTTTTAATAAATTCTTATATGTTCTCTTAATGTCATCTTTACTGCAATAAAATCTTATCTTCCATTCTACCCAGCATACAGACTATCTTTGCTCCCTCTGCAGCAGCTATTTACACAGATGAACACTGTTGTGTCCTCCTTCCGTAGCCTTCTCAGAGCTAACTAGCCTTCTTGAGGCTCACTCAATACTCTGATAGATCTCTGCTCATTTTCACTGCTTTGTCTTTAGTCGGTCCTCCTTGAAGTAGAGCACCTAAACATAGACACAATGATCCAGCTAAAACATCTACATCACCTGCTTTTCAGGTTATATTCCTATCCCAGCATGATACTTTTCACAGCAATATGATATTGCTCATTTAGATTCAGTGCGAGACCCGTTAAGACTCCTCAACCTCCCCCACAAGTTGCTCTCTGCTCTGTGTGCATGTGTGTATTAAACCGATTTTATAAACATGTATTTACAGAATTGATTAAGTTTCATTTAAACCCCTGGGATAAATAGTGAACAAAAAAAAGTTTGTTAACATAAAGGCCATAATGGCCTTTCATTTTTCTTTTGCTCTTTTTCAATTCCTTCCTCCTTGTTTTTTAAGGAAATCTTTTAAAGCCAGGTTCCTCTGAAGAGCAATACTGCTAGACTAGGCTCACTTAATTTTTCATTCCCAGTGATTGTTCCCAATGATTGTTTCCTTTTCAAAAAAAGCATAGGAAAACTAAGGCAAAGCTGCACAGGAAAAAACCTCAAAGAAAACATGCCTTAAGAGAAAAAAAAAAAAAACCCATCACTGAAAATTTCATCTCTTTGGATTCTGCACCGGGGTCAGGGAAAAGGTAAACACAGAAAGTTTAGATATGTGATATGAAGCAAAGATATACATAACCCTTCCACCCACCCCGCCCCATACAGACAGAAGAGGACTTCTTTTGAGAAGTGTGTTTAACTTGGCATTTGCACCCTTGTACAGAGCTAAGACTGTTCAAAAGTCTGATGCACTCCAGAGATGGATTTTCTGTTTAGGGAGATAGCAACTGAGGAAGTGTGTCACGTTACATTTCAAGGTCGTGGTACATTAGGCACAAACACACCCTAAAGTTGCAACAACATATTATTTTCAAAAATTAAAGAAAACCCAACACCACAAAACAAAACACCACTCAGAATAGAAACCCATGGAGAGGAATGATCAGAGAAACACTGTAGAATGTAAGAA
>NW_008825614.1:6602826-6612700 GCF_000699105.1 Pygoscelis adeliae
TTCTGAATGACCAACTTAACAAGGAAAAGTGCAACAGCATTATTCCAAGAAAAACAGGACCTATGTTTCCCAAAAAGATTACTTTCTAGACTTCCTTATATCTGTGCTGAAATAGTGTTAAGGTTACAAACACAAAACTAAAAGATAATGCTACGAAATGCATATTTCTGAAAGACTAATACTCTTCTTCCAGTAGGTCCTGGACCTATGATCATCTACTTATTGCATTGTCCTGCAGACCAAAAGGATTTTGTATGGAAGAGGACAAAACTTCAAAGCTTTCTGAAAAAAATATGCACTGTTTAGTGTCACCAGCATGTTGCTTCTGACATAATGTTTCTTGGTTTCAAAGATCACCAGTGCCTCAGCTAGTGGAAGCAGTACAGATGTACATACAGAACACTTTTCTTCACTGCCATCCATGACTTACCTAGTTGTCATGATTGATCAATCTGCTTCCAAAACAGTGAGTGAGGGCAGATCAGAAATGGTGCTGAAGTTTAAACTGATGAGGACAGCAGGGACCTGAAAGCTCCCTTTACCTCCAGGCACTGAAGGACAGCAAAATCACCTGGCAAATGAAGGCATTTTCTACCCTTACTTCTCCTCATACAATGTTTACCACTTACAGCCCAAAGAATTCTGGCAGTTTAAGAGGTGAAGCAAAAAGTTGGGAGATTATGCTACAGTGCCAGGATGTTCCTGCTAGAAAGGGACAATTTTCCAGAATTAAGATGATGTACCCTGTATCATTATAAGTTATACACAATACAAACATAGCTTTGCTATAAAATATAATACAACCCCAGAAAAAACATCAATTCAGTTGAACTAATCTAAGTTTTTTCAAATATAAAGTTTACAGAAGTACACTCTTTATCCATGATTTGGCAAGCAAAGACATTTCACACATACACATGGAGACGGGATAACTTTGAACATTTTCATTACCTTTTGCTAACTGTCAAAGAGATGTTCTGGTCGTTACCAGGAAAAAACATGGAAGTTATATTTTCACAAAACCTCAGAGAAATTGGGCGTTATATGGGCAATTTCAGCTGGGCTTTCCTTTCCTTCTAGTCACCAACACTTAAGGAACAGGAAGTTTTCTAGCAAGACATAGAAGTTAAGCAAGCATCAGATGTCTCTATAGGGGCCTGAGGAGGGGTATTTTTATTCCCACCAGGTAATGTCACTGAACCCAAAGTTTGCCTGCAAACGCTCAGAACTACCTCAGTACTGTTAACCTGAATATCTCATCACCTTCTTCCTAAGAACTGTAAGTATATTTAAACTAGGCACTTTTTCTTCCCAACCCTCCTGAGGTGTAAACCTCAGCACATTTACCAGACACACAGGGAATCAGATCTTGACAAGGAACAACATATCCCCCACTTTTGTTTAAGCGAGATTGGGAAAATAGTGTGTACTACAGTGTGTGCACAACAGTCATTAAAGAACACAGTGCGAATATGGAAAACACCAACCAAGTTTTTTGCCTACGAGAAGAAAATTGCCTATAAATTTTAATAAACACTAAGTTATTCCTGAGACACATGGAGACCAAGGACCTAGCTTTCAGCCTACTTTTCAAGCTTTGCTGCTTTACATGGAATAATTAAAAAGTCACAGGGTCGGAAAAGGAAGAATCTTCTCTATCCTACTGGTTAGGGTACTTCTCTGCAAGGAAGATTTATTTTTTTTCTATTGCAAGAAGTGTTTTAGGTATTTAATGCAGCTATTGCTCAGTGTACCCTTAGAAGTTCTTTCACAGCGTTAGACTAGAAGATAGGACATTCTTCTGAGAAGCAACAGATATGGGCTTGCATCCTCTGGAAGAAGAAAGGACTTGGAAAGGACTGTGCAATACAACATTAGAAAGGAGGACTATGACCTCCATCTCCAGCTGTTCTCCACAAGAAAAAAAAAAGACAAAACCAAGTCTTCTGCAATTTTTGAAAGAACATGCATTTCTAACTTTCTTGCCTTTAGAGAAGATTTAGGGCTTAGCACTATAGTGACAGTAGGCAGATTTCAGCAGGCCAGAGTCGACCATACAGGTCCCTGAAATGAGCATTTACCTGAAATCATCAAGCTTAGCATTTTCTCCTGACTACCTGAAGCAGCTTCATGCTCAGCCTTCTGGTTGAGAATCCCTTAACTTCTTAATTCTTCCCCCAGTGACTGTGGGGAGCACAGGTACCACATGTCCATCAAACTGAAATTCCAGTGTGATTCTGGAGTGATTAAGAATTACACAGGTCTTCAGTACCATCTGCTCATGTCCTTCTATGAGGCTAGCCTTCAGTCTCATAGGAGGCAGGTCATGGTTTTTTTCAGAATATTAATTAACACTGAAAATTAATTTGTGCAGCCCATTTGAAACAAGTTGAAGAGTTCAGATTGAAAGAAGCCTTCTTCCTTCTACTTTAAGGGACCCGAGCTAAGAATTAATTATTTGTTTATCAATATGAGCAAACCAACTAATCCCCATGACAACTGTTTTCCAACATTGAAATAAAGCAATCTCCCAGCCATAAGCAGTAGTTAATGCTTACTTTAGGAATTTGACAGTGTCTACTCATACTGAATCACGTCCAACTTAACACACAGCAAGAAATACAAAGATGACATTTACTGTAGCAAGCTCCTTCCTCTCTCTCTCTCTAACCTACAGCAAAGGAAGTCTGGGTGTTATTAAAAAAATATAATGGCTGGTATTCAAGGCTCTTGGAGATGTAAACTAATAAGCAGGTGAGTTCAAAGACTTGGAACATGCAACTTTCATGGTACAGAAGAGGGAGTCACCATCAAGAACCTGGTTACAACTATCACAATAGTCAACAACTTAGCAAACAGGGGCCTTTCCTGCCAACTTTCAAGGAGAAACCCTCCCAGTGCAGCTTGGAGAAGACATGTAATAGCATAGATTATCTCAGCTGGCTTCTGCAGGATGCTTAGCACATTCACATTCTGCATTGAGTGCAAGTAGATTCTTTGTCACAGCTTCAAGAAGTGAAGGTAGTCTTGTTTGCTCTGTTTTCTGGTTGTACCAATTTACGCATTTTTGGTTAGCCTGTGTACGGCTCTGTACTGCAAAGGAATAACAACTAAATTTACATCTCCTTTGGAAAAAAACATGTTAAATCTGTAGCTTGTCTACGACAACAGTGAATCTCTTTCTTGCAACAGAGAAAGAAGACTGAAGCTAGTGAAATTATATCATTGTCAGTTTGCTCTACTGGAGAACAATATCAACTCCGTGGTTTAAAATTGCTCTCATCAAAAAATAAAAATAATTGTTTCCAGTGGGAAGCTCTTCTCTTGTTGAAATTATAATGAATTTCAATTATTTTTTCATGGATTTATGGATTTTAATTCTTTATGGGTGAACTGTTTCTCTTGGAATTAAACTAGAAAACTATGCTGTTGTTGAATTTTATTAATGTTCCAAGCAATAAGAGAGACTGGAAGACTAAATATAAATCTCCGTGCCTGGCAAAAACTCATATCAGTACAATTAGGAAAAGTCAGAAAGGTGCACTGCAGGGAAAAAGAAGAAAAAAGTACTCCTCTGGTATGCTTTCTCAGTGAAGCATTTGAGCTGTGCCCATCTTCTCTGAAGTCTTAGCTGTGTTATGACAAATCAAAAATAATAATTCATTTACATTGCTATAAGTCTTTTTCATCTAAGATTTCAAAGCAGCATTAACAAGGATGCATAGCATAAAGAGTAAGGGTTCCATCCATCCTTCCAATAGCCCAGCTTTGCGCTTTCAGACCTGCAATCATCACACACCCTTTCTTTTGTTAATGGAAAAAACAGACACTTAAGGATTTTTTCAACCTGTAAATAATTAAAGTCCAATCCTACACTGAAAACCAATCACTGGGCAAACACCAGCAAGGCTGAAACATCCAGACAAAACAGGGACTGTTCTTCAACGATCACATTTCTTCAGGCTAATTCCAGCAAGAGCTCTTCCCTATGCATCATTCTGTGGCAGAAAGCTCGGCAGCACCCCGTCCTACGAGAACAGGCTCTTCTGAACTTCCTGGTATTTCTTGCTGCAAGCTCAACTCCCAAGCCTCACACTACAAACAGTTACTCTTTTGCTTATTTAATGAAACCATTCATGATCACAACATCAGGGTTGTCTGTTAAGCTCCTCTGTCTGAAAAAAATAAAAATAAAAGTGAAGGCCAGAGACAGAAGCCCTTTTTTTTGTGAAATTTCAGAGCTTTAACTTTGAACAGATGTATTAAAAAATAATCAGTCAACATTCCTTAAACTTAACAAACGTTTGAGGTGCTGGTTTAGTCAAGGCAACCAATTTGTTCTCATTTCTGTTCTACTACATTTACTCAATAATCTGAGCAGATCCTTATGACAAGTGTGGTAAACCATTCTAAGGAAACATTTAAAACAAACAAAATACCTAAAAATGAGGCCTCCAAAATAGTTATCTCAAGTTGGGCATAAAAAATAGGACTTGGCTGAGCCAGCTTCAGACAACTACATCCTGGTCTGATCTAGTCATCTAGACTTCCTTCAGTCAAGTGAAAGAAAGAGACACTTTAGGATGGGAATCCTGACATGCAAACGTAAACATGCTCTTGCGTTCATTGACCTCACAGAGAATCCAATCTCTGCCTCCACTACAGGGAAATACAAAGCAGAATCCTAAAATCAGGCAAGATGAATCTTCCAGCTATCCCTTGCACATTATTTCCCCCCCTGCCTCACCCCCAGTTTAGACACATTCAATTGAAATGTTCAAGTGTGCAGCATTTTTAAAAAGGCCTTATAGCATTTCAGCATGGAAATACCCCAAAATGAAGCACAAGTATGTCATCAATTGCTATTTGTGAAAAGTGTTGGCTTAGCTTTAGAGTGGATATAAACTGGACCTTTCCTAATTTCGGAACAGAACAGGCTTTTCCCTCTTGAAGTTTAGGCTATTCAGGTGGATGGGTTATCTCACCCATTTTCAGCTGTGCTGTAGTTGGCTTGATGCTTACTTGTAGTTATAGCTTGATCCAACAATTCTTTACAACTGCAAGTGGTCAGAAGGAATTCACAACTCAAAGTTATTGTATATCCAGTTAACATCACAGAAGACGCACACAAGACCCAATCTAGAAAATCACGAAGCAACTTGCACTATCTAAATTTTTAAAATAAATGTTTATTTCTTTAACATTTCCTCACAGATCATGTTTATTTCCAAGACACACTTTTCTTGCAACTTGTTTTGAATTTGTTCAACATTGAATGCAGTAAAGCTAATTTGCCTGAATTTATTTCTTTAGATGGTCAGTTTGATGTTCTCATTTTTTTCCATACAGATCTTACAATCATTTGAAATTTATAGATATGAACTAAGAATATATACTTTTCATACTTTCATAATTCAGAATTCCTAAACTTCCCCTAAATTGTGCAAAGAACTGAATTCAAATTCCAGATAAAAATCTCTCCTTTGCATAACTGTCTCCTGAATTTTGTTTTGCCTGTCTTTAGAGGATTTGAGGAGAGCTGGTATTTGTTCCTGACTCAAACTTCCTTTTTAAAACCTATGATGCTTTCCATTTCTCAAAATTTCTTGTAAGTTTGCATTAGAGAAATTAATAGGCACAAATACCCTCTAACATACTAATCTTTGCTAACTTATTTAAAACAGTATCTACAAAATATAAAAAATTAAGATAAAGTATTAAATTCTGTAACAAATCCATTTAATTGCATGGTGTATGTATTATACACATTTAAAGATTTAACTAATGAAAGAGACTATGGATATGTTCACTTCTGTTCTTCAGGAAATGGAATAGGAAATGGTCAGCCATGCTGCTGCTAGCTGCAAAGATAGACATACAATATGATAAATTGACAGAAGAGAAATATTTTCCCTCTTTTGATCTTGCTATTCAGCCTTTCTTCACAGTGCAGGAGTGCAGTGAAATAGATTTAAATAGTTTCAAAGAAGTCTCACAAGCACTAACATCATTCATCTTCCTCACACAATGCAAGAAACAACACATACTCCACAAAATTGTCTATGGAACAGAACATTTTCTTTCCATGACATTCACCTCAAACATCCTGTTTTCTGAAGGTATTAGTTTTGCAAACTAAAAACCTGCATTAAAAACATTCTCAAGCCTGACAAGTATTGACTTCCCCCCTCCTTAAAAAAAACAAAGCCATTGAGAAAGTCTGGTGAACACTGAGCCCAGGACCTGAGCCTGAGAAAGGTCAAGTCTGTTCTAAATGCAGAGCCAGTGATGTTCCAACAGAGTTCAAGAATCCACATCCTCTGCTCTCCCACTCCCAATATAAATCCTGAATTATTTAGATAAGCTTTTTGGGACAAAGGTTAATGAGTCTTTAGGTCAAAAACCAATAATAATCAGCATTATCAAATTAAACAGTTATGCTTTGTGTTGTGTTCCCCATTTTTCCCCTAGGGAAAAAAAAGTAAGTGTTGTTAATCCAAATAAAAAAACACCAACCACAAAACCAAACTTTTCAGAAAATACTTTTCCTAAGCATGGATACTATACACATACCCTACAGTCCCTGTATAATCACATACCTATTTACCAGATATTATATTTCTATTTGATTTTTCCAACCTATAATCAAGATTTAGTTTGTTCTATACTTAGGAAAGGCACAATCTTTTCTGCCTCAAAAAAGAGCTTGGCAACTAAAAGGAAAAAATAGCGTTTGTAATGGGAGAAAGGTATGTGATAAAAACATGCACTGAAAGTAAATTGAATACTTATGTCTATATGCCTGAAATTAAGTAGCAAAACAATAGCTAGACTTCAGGATTCAGGGCAGTAAGTATATTAATGACCATCACAATTAACAGACACATCCTTCACTGAACTTCTGCAACTGCTCACATCTGCTGAGGTAAGTTGTTAAATACCTACATCACAAACACAACTGTATTGCATCTCACCATTCTAGAGCATTAAGTTACATACTATGGGGAATGGGAGGGCACAAGATTTATTAAAGAGGCCAGGGAGTCCTGGGCAACTATACACTTCCCTGCTTCTACTCAGATCACAGTGACAAGGAAATGTTGGTTGGTGGTTTGTTGTTTGTTTTGAATTTTATAGGTACACACACCCCCCCCCCCCCGTCCAGGAAATGCTTTCTATGGAACTACAAGGGCAATAAGCTTAAAATAAATCCTGTCACATGTTACTGTGTTAACTAGAACATTATGAATTTATAACACAGACTATTAGGCAAGCTATTACTAGCACAGGACACTGGGTCATACTGATATGGAGTTTAACTGCTCATGCTTCAAGCCATTTCTTGAGATGAAAGTTTGAAACCTAGCCTCCTCTAGAAGGCAGAAGAGGCAGCACTACTCCTACAGGACTGGCCCAAAAATGTCCAGTTACAAAATCTTGACTTCAGTACTCATAAAACTTACCCAGACTGTCCATTTTGGTTGATATTTTCCAGGTATTTGCCTTTTAAAGTGCTTTCACAGTCTCAAGTAATAAGATGAGGAGGGGGAAAACAAACAAACAGAAACACCAAGTGAAAACATTTTAATGGGGGCTGTAAAACCTGCCATGCTATCAAACAGGGATTTCAAGGTTGGCAGGAAACAGCAAAGGCCTCCACTTCAGAACTGTAGGGTGTCCGTAGCTCCTATGAAACTCCCTACATATCTGGAAAAAAAAATTACAGTTCCTCCCCTCCCCCCAAAAACTTTACATCTCTTCAGTGTAGGACTTGTTCAGATTTCCAACAACTCACAGCAGTGCACATGCTCAAGCCTCTCAACTCCTCATTTGGAGCACAGACTAATTCCACACAGCGATAAACATACTTCAGCCAAAACCGGAGATGGATTTTTACTGCAGCTGGCTCCCTCCCATTTAGTAGGATAAAGAAATAATGAGCATCCAGAGTGCTTCCACTATATTGTTAGTACTTCTGCTACTGGTGCTTCAGTATCATGAAGGAACAGGAGGAATGTTAAGATGCTAGAGAAATGAGAGCAGAAGAGAGGCAGTGCAACAGTTAAGTGAAGAGACAAGGTAGTATACCCTCTGGTTTCAGAAGCCATGAGGCTGGAGGCCAAGAGACTATATGAGGAAAAAATGAGACTTTATGAGAAAAATACCATGCTTTTATTGGTAATCCACTGGTCTCTTGGGCATCATCTCCTGGCCTCCAAGCTAGATGTTCAACCTGACCCTGCATGGCTGTTTTCATGTTTATATTTTAAGATAGCTTTATAATTCATAGAAGATACCTTTATACCCAGCCCTGTAGAAGAGACTTCTCTATTCTTCTTCCTCTTGTCACTGTTCTATTACCAGATGCTATTACTTTCCAAATTAACAAATATGTTCAGAGATGCATTAACATCTTCATACCATTTCATAAACACCAGACATTATGGCTATGCATTGGACACTACATTTGCTGCTTTTATCAAAGGCAGAACTTCTGCTCTTTTCCATGTGTGCCAGGAAAACGTGCATAAATGCTGGTCGTGAGATATATGTTAAAAAAAGCTATAAAACATTTGGATATTTTGTAAAAAGCTGAAGAGACTAATTCTGATTTCACATTAACCACTGTAAGTTAGGAGAAACTCCAGCCGTGTTACCTCAGTGCCAGAAGTAGCACAGAACCAGCATCCTACCTTAAAAGTCTCTAACTCTTCTAGATGGAAAAGTTCAGGAGAACTGCTGGAAACGCACAACAAATTTTATTATGTATTTTAATAGCAAGCTTTGGGATTAGAAGCACTGAAGTATCAAGCATTAAAATGCTCACTTTGCCTCCTTCGCATCTTCTGATCAACTCTCAGCCATGAATTGTAAAGTCTCATGGAGGCACTGTAATTAGCATGCTTCCTTCCTTTCTGGAACCATGCTGATTTTTTAAAGGGAAGCGTAAGACATTCTTCCACTTACAATCGAATGTAAATTGTATAATTTATTAATTATTTCAGTAGCACTTGATATTTATTTTAATTAATCTTTAAGTCAGACATGAACACTCGGGAGTAACAGCAGGGCATCAGAAGCAGCAAAAGTTTTTTTGCCTGAAAGCATTTTTAATGAAAAAAGTAGATAATGCACTTTTTTTTTTTAAAGTATGATAGAGTTTGATGAAAATAAACCATGTACAATGGATGTTTCCAAACAAAAGAGAAAGCTTTTATTTCTTGGCCTGCTCATAGAGGTATCACATCCAGAAGCTATCAGCCCCGCTTCATCTCAGCCTTCCCTGCAGAGCTGTGCAGGGCACACTGGGATTGGCAGTCTCTGCTGGGACAGGATAATTCAACTAGACTCCTGATTCTTCAGGCTGTGGCTGGAGGTAAAACTCTCCACAGCACGCAGCAGAGTTCCTGGGCTATGTGTCGTGACCCACACAAAGCACCTTCTTCCCCTTATGTTCTCCATAACAGAGGGATAAACTACACACAGATGCCAAAGACTGTTTTTGGAGCTAATGCTGAATTGACAGAGCTCAGGCTTGTATGCAGAGCTCTGACTAAAAAACCTCCCTGGCACAAGGGAATTCATACTGAGAATCAGTCAGCAATCCTTTCCGTGTCCTGGAGCCGACCGGCGAGAAGAGCAGACGACAAGGGACCTACAGCCTCCTCTCTCCATTTCATATCACACCCTGCCACAGCACCAAGATCATCTTTGTCTATCCCAGGAACTTGTAGCTGAACTACAGACAGTATGCCTAACTTTTTCCATGACGTTATTAACTTGGAATGGCAACAGGAGTGCACGTTTTTTTTAGTTTTTTTTTTTTTTATAAACTGGGAATCATTTTTCCTGGTCAAGCTGAGCTTCAGCAACC
>NW_008825614.1:6612714-6620081 GCF_000699105.1 Pygoscelis adeliae
CTTTTATTACAAATACAAAATGGGAATTAATTTGACCCTTGAAAACATTGAGTATAATATTCCCAAGTTTTAACTCCATTTTCACCTAGCCATACGAATTATTCCTCACTAAGATGCTATAGGTTTTACATGAACACAGGCCAGTATTACCTGCTTTATTTGTCTGCATTTAGCCTCTACAGATACCAGAAGTGTATCAACATAAAGGTCATTTCTGGGAAAACACAGGCTCTCCTTTCTTAAGTCAGTCTGAATCATATTAAAATAGCAGACAGACTTATCTAAAAATAGTGTGGTTTTCAGTGTTTTGGTTTTTTTAACATAACAATAAATCTGCTTAAATATTTTGGCTGTCCATGACCCTAAATAAATCATTTAGTGTTGTGTTTCGTTTTCCCCCATCCATCAAATTGCAGTTGGAATAGGAGGAAGAAGAGAGGAAAAGCAATTTTGGCATGACTTTTGTGCCAGAATCTTCAGGAGCATGCTTGGCCCATAATATGAATAGGATCAGCTCTGCATTTGCTTGGGACACTAGCTTGCAGGAAGGTCGCACCATGCTCAGCACATCAGTTTCCCACCCTTCACTCCCATTTCCTTCCCTGTGCCCGTGCACTGTTATGCCCAGATCTGGAAGCAAGACAGGCACAGAGTCTTTATCCAACTTTACTTTGAGTTGCACAGAGGGCAACGACTCTCTGGAAGACAATTCTACTGTGTACTGCCATCAAAATGTACAAAACACCTCAACATAACTGGAAAAAAGAAAAAGCCACAACTCCTACCTCTTGCAGTCTCGGACTGTGCTTTCACTTAAGAAAGAAAATTGTTATCTCATTCTAGCTATTTTAACTGCCTCAAAATAACCTCACAGTTAACAAGATAATTTGAAATTTGTGCACATGAAGTAAAACCCACATTCCCGTCTAATATTCACAACATATCTGAAAGAAGAGTATCTCATGCTATTTGCCCTACCAGCTAAAATAGAAGAAAACCACCTTTTCTCTGAACAGAGACAAGCTCAGATGGCTGATCTTCCAAATATCTTTTCAGAAGTGATTGATGACAACATGACAGAGATCTGCAAGTCTCCTCACAGCTGAGCCCTGTCTCTCTAAGGATGGAGCAACTATGCAATATGTATTGTTACCTCTTGATCTAGGAGTAGCAGATCCTCCAGGCCTTCCACATTTGTGTCCCACTGAAGAAAGGCTCAACAATATGGAGTCTAGGTGTACTCAAACTATATTACAACTCACAGATGGGAGCTCCATGGCACGCTGTCCTTAGGCATCTAGTAGAGAGAGTCCCCTGTTTCCTGACTCTCACCCTAATAGTAGCATTTGTTTTGTTTTACTTCAACATTTTACACAACTTCAGATGCTAAATATTTCCACCACTCACATAGCCCATCCCTCCAAAAGCACCTCTCCAAAGGAACACAAAACTAAAGATTAACATGAAGATTTTCCTTTTTTTAACTACATGAAAGTATTTAAAGTAATTGGAGACACATACCTAAACTTCATATAGGTTGCTTAGCAAATCCCACCTCTTTTCTAATCAGCGCATGGAAAAACACAGTGGAGAAAGAAGCTGCTTTGCACAAGCAGGTGGTAGAAATGCTACTTTCAAGGTCACAGTCCAGATAAGAAGCTACAGAGCACAAACAACATGACTTTCCTTTTCATAATTGTTTTCTGAATCTGTCTGGTCACTCTGAGTTCATGTCATCATTTCCCTTTTTTATACGCCTTGCTGCTTTGCACATTTCAGTGAATCTTCGCATACAATATCAAATACAGACAATATAATGGGAATTAAAGCTCTTTGAAAGCCTATGCCCTGAATTCATTTAGCAGTATCAAGAATCCAGTAGTTAGCAGCAAGTGCAAAACACATAGTATTACTGGAGAGTTTATTGATGCATAAAGTCCTAACCAAATACCTTTTCTTCTTTCTCCTCCTCTAGAAGTGATTACAATAGCATGACTGTTTTTATTTTGAAGTCTAGCTTATTTCAGCATATAAAGCGGTATTTATGTTGGTGCAGAAGAGACATATCAATGCGACATCCATTACCTCCACCTACCTCATCACATAGCAGCACTATTTGCACCAAAACTATATTCAGCTGCAACAGCAGACATCGCAAGCATTGCCAAAGCCAGCCACCCTTGAGAGTGATCATATATGTCTGTACTCCTCAGTATCTGCAGCCTCCAATTCAGATGGGTCCCATCAACACCACACAACATTTGGCCTGGGTCTCCCATGGGCCTTACCTTGAAATAATGAGAGTGCTGTCACAGCTTTCCACTGCCTGATGCCAAGAGCAAGTGTACTTCATGCTCTGATGAGATGGAGATATTTCAGAAGCCAGGGTCTTCAGAGATAGCCTTAGAGGATTTTATAAAATAGAGTTAGCAAAACCTAAGACAGTCTTATCCATGCTACCAGCAGAGACTGCACCTTAGAGTAAAGTCTCTCCAGAACCATACCTTTGGTTAGTAGATCTCTTGGAAAGACCTACTTCACTCCAAAGAAAGCTCAAGAGAACGGTGACGAACAAGTATCATGAACAGTCAAGGATTTTGTGCCAGTGCCTACAGTTTAGAGTTTACAAAGTTAAAATTTATTAACAGAATTTATAATATTTGTATTTGCTGCCACTTGCATCTCAGGACACATTCTCTACCAGAAACATGAAGCAAGTTGGGGAGGCAGGTGGGGAGGAAATCAAATTCAATACTCTGCCACTACACAAAAGAGTTCGTTCCAAGCCTGAAATTATGACTCCCAAACTTACAAGCAATCGGTTTCAGACACAAAACTCCAGAGCAGTGCAGCCAGTCACCAAACTGGAGTCACTCCCAGGAGAAATGCGGAGGTGCAGTGCAGAGCACTGGTTCAGAGAAGCAAGTTTTAAATAACTGCTCCAGGAATCAGCTGGAACAAACTGAACTGCATCTAGCACAGGCCTAATTTGAGCTACAAGAAAGCCCGGGTCATAAAAAGTCCATAGCCAGGCCTATATCTACCACACATGCAATTTGCCATTATGTAGTTTAGGGAAGTCAACTGTTCCATCTCCTTTGCAGTGCTCTGGCAAAACTGTTTCAGGGCTCTTCACTGCCTATATAACGTTAAGAGATGGGTTATGTAGATACTATATTGCCAGAGAATGCCTTTACTATGTCTAGGAACTTCCCGGAGGGGGGACAGATGCAATATACATGCCTGTTTGGTATATAGGAAAGTCAGTCTTTTTCTGGTAGAAATCCCCTCGTAACTTTGATGCACTGAAGGAAAATTGAGCTCTTTGGCTGGCAAGAATTCGTAAAGCTCTGCCATATTAGCACACTAGAAGGGGCAAAAAACTTTGATGTAATTATTACCAGTAGGTGGTATGCATTAACCACTATTTTCAAACCAGCAGGTTATTCAGCAGCTTTAGAAACAATAAAACCCTCAAGACTTGAGGTAAAAAAAAGTTTTTAAAAAATCATTAACAAATCTTATGCATTCATGATAAATTACAGTTATAAGCAGGCATTCATGCTGGGAATAATTAGCAACATACCTCAACATTATTGAATGTCAATGAAGTCAAGAATACTCTTCATGAAAGAACAATACAGAGGAGGTGGCCAAGTTGTATTTAAAAGGAAGCATGAGCAATTCTGTTAACCGCAGAAAAAATGCCAGCTATAAATAGGATGGGCTCACAGTTTGTAGCATTTATTCAAAACCAAGAGAACCACACAGACTGAAGTGGAATAACTTTTCTCTAAAGATCTCAGAAGAGGATAGGGTGCTTGCTGGCCATTTTTTTTTAAATACTTTTCAATAACAAGATGTTGTCACTCTAAATTAGATCTTTGGTGAATTAGTATTTTAAGTTCTGTTATCCACAAGAATCTCCCGAGAATGTAAAGTGTACATCTAAGAGAAATATTAACTTATATTAACTTAGCATAAATTATACATCTAAGAAGTAGTAACATGAATACAAAATGTACATCTCAATGCTATATGGGCAGATAAACAAGGTAGCCTGCTCAGTTCAGCAGCAAAAAAACAAAACCCAAACACTAGTAGCTTGGACTGTTGTTCCCCTACTTGTAACATCAAACTCAAGTTTTATTTCTTAAGTATGCTCTAGTAAATACAATAATTTCTTACCGAAGTTGTCCATGACAGTGTCTCAACAGTGTTTTAGGTTGGGGTTTTTCCTCACCCCCATAACAGTATACTGTTGGTTTTATTTAATGAAACTGGCAGAAGACTTATTCTTTAAACAATACTTTAAGAAGTTGAAGCAAAGAAAAATCCATACAAATATGTAAAACCCCAAATCTGTAGCAACTTAAATGCCTTTAAAATCTGACTCTAAATTAATTGTCTCAGGCTAACTGGGAGCCTGAAGAGGAGCCAGAGATTTTAATTCAGACCTTTTAATACCTAAGCTTCTGCTGCTATAACTTGGCTAGCAAATCTAGATTAAATGAGAAGAACTAGAAAAATTCTTAGCAATAGGCAAATTCCTACGTGAAGACAGGAATATTTTTAATGAAGTAGAAAAGGCAAAAGTTTCAATACATTTTTCTTGTACGCTTAGAGAGAAGCAGGATGATGGGCTAGTATCACAACAAGATGATGAAGTACATTCCAGTGCATCAGTAACTAAGGAGTATGGTACACAACATCTACAAGAAATAAACATTCTTAAAATTAGTATACTTAAATAACCTCACAGCATATATTTGAAATATATTTGCAGATGATTTCTCTGGCCTACCTGCATCCAAGTCTAATACAATTTATGCCCTGAATATATTTTACATGACTGGAAGAAACCTAAAAGTCTATCTATATTCCAAAAGGTA
Organism: Pygoscelis adeliae; assembly: GCF_000699105.1. NCBI lineage: Eukaryota > Metazoa > Chordata > Aves > Sphenisciformes > Spheniscidae > Pygoscelis > Pygoscelis adeliae. Next base: position 6,617,607 of record NW_008825614.1, read on the forward strand.
AGCCTGGATGCAAGCGCAAAACCTGCGCTAAAAGAACCACCTCTCTCGGCTGAATTTCAATCCTGCACAAAATAATGAGAAGAGGTCAATAAATAAAGGCTTAAATGATTGGCACTAGCTATATTCCTGTCAAAAGAAGACTATGTTGACCTAGGAAAAAACCCAAAAAGTAGTTCTGGTTTCACTGTGGTTCATACAACTAGATTTAAACTGAATATCCTTTACTTCCATATCACATTTGAATTAGTACCCCATGACATTCTGATCAGCACTCTTTAAAGAGAATAATATTCTTAATTAAAATAAAAATATTTTTAAAAGATATTTTAAGAGATAAAGACTTTTTAAAAGAACTTCGAAGAAATGGAAAATTATGCTCAGAAGAACCATGAACTGAAAAGAAAACTGTTTTAGCAAAAGACTTAAGCATTTGAAATCTTTTTAGATCATCCAAGAGATGATCATCACGCTACAACACAATCTGTAAATACTTTCACAGACAGACTTTACTATGTATTAAGATGACCTTTAACAAAGGCTTTGTTTACATCACCAGGCAGCACAGTCCCACTAGGAAATGATCAGTAGGGTGCTGAGGGCCTGATGCCCACACATTATGGGCTTGCGGGGGGAAGGAGGTAAAGGAAGAGATATTTCAGACCAGCCATAGCCTGCTTTTCCTGGCCCCAAATGCCTCTCCGCAGCTGGAGCGCATTAGCTATGCTCCTGCTCCCGGAATGCATCTGCTGGTGGAGGATTCCTCCAAAGGAATCTGCTCACTGGCTCCGTGACCTTCTCTGATGCGAATGGCAGCACAGGGAGCCGGGGGGCAACGACAGAAGGGGGAGATAAAAGAAAAAAAGGAAGAGCAAACTTGCTTCAAAACGCACTCCAGAGCTCAACTGACATGCTAATGCAGATGCACCCAAAATCCTCAGAAGGATCGACTGCTGGAAGCTGAAGTCAGTCTGAAGTGAATGCATAATTATTATTAGGTTTTTTAAACGGTAAAGGAGATTTATTTACTTGAACCAGCTAACCACATAAGAAGTCGAGATGGCCAGAAATGGAGATCTTAAAACCTAGGCAGAAAGCCCTTCTGGAAGATATGAATAGCTTTGTTTGACTAAAGCTAAAGTTAACAGAAGTCATGGGATCGAATGGGACAGGTAAACAATGTCAAATTAAGGGGACTATAGCATGATTTATAAACTGTATGTGGATTAGACTATACAAACCAAAGGACCCTTTCTGGTTTTACATGCCCTGAAGTTATGAAAGCTCTTATATAACTGAAATTAAACAACTGCAAATCCAATTGATTTTGACAGAAATGGAGGCCACTCAACACCACAGAGAACAAGATGAAAAGTATCATCGACTTTGGGCAAGTTGTGCTTTATACAGTTTTATAGTAAGAAAATGAGATGTTTCTTACTGATGTATAAAGTGTTATAGAAAACAAACTGTGCAAGCCATTGTAAAAGCAAAAAATCTGAAGTTTACAGTGTTACAACTTTAATACATTTGGACATATTTTTAGTCACTAAAAATTGGAAAGCTTAAATAACGCATATTAACACCTTCCTTTAAAAAATTATAGAAGAAATTTAACTGTCAGTATTCCAACAGCCACTTGATATATCAAGATTACTCACTGAAAATGCTACATCAACAGGCACTCAAAATAGCCATAATATATGACATTAAAATATTTATACTGATTCATATTGTATTAAATGTATTGGCAGGAATTACTTTAAAAGCTCACACACAAAGGAGATAACATGTGGAGAGGGCACAGAACCCTCTTCTCAAGATGGAAAAATTCAGCTTTTACCTGCTTATTTAGGCAGCTGCATAAAACAATGTCAGTTTTGCAGAGGTGATCTTTCACAGCTTAAAAAGCAGCCCGGCAGAACTACACATTCTTGATGTTTTGGGGAAAAATCAGGTGACATGCAAGCAGGCCTAAATCCTAAGTATTTGACTTTTTGCACTCATTTTACAATTTTCACTAATGCAGTACAAGCCTGCTCAGTGGGTTTCTTATCCCCCACATAACTCCATATAGTTATTTGCATACACATTTTCTCAAATTCTATAGAAATGGTTTTCACGTGAGTTTGGAAGGTAGCCAAGACTTAAATCAGGTGTGAACTAAAAATTGGGTAAACTCATTTGTTTAGTGTATAGGAAGACCATATTAATGTTACAATGCATGAATTAGAAACAGATAAACACCATTTATCTGCATTTCTGTCTAACATCAGCAACACCACAATCACAAATCCAAGCTCTGTACATATTTATTATGAGAAAGAGAGATATGACATTCATGGAAAAGCAAAATAGCAATGACTTCTTTGGTTTAATTCTCTCCCTTGAAGAAAACTTGAGGATGTTTGTCTTCGCTCCTAAACTGTGATGATACTTCAGCTTTACTGATGTCATGTCCCTGCTCATAAACAAATA
>NW_008825614.1:6620095-6624565 GCF_000699105.1 Pygoscelis adeliae
TTCATGAGACCATATTGTCTTCATTGTACCTATTCATAAGAACTTCTTGGCAAACATAATTGGATTAATGGCATATAAGGGGATGAGTCATTACAAACTGCTAAAACAAGGCCTTTTGCAGAACAACTTAAAGCATAACATTTTCTGATCACGTAAAACAGCTTCTTATGGCTTGTCCACTTCTATAACAACATACAGGACATACGTAAGTTTTGTACAACACACCTTTAGGTTAGTGTCTTCACTTACATACAACTATACATTATCTTTCTTTGAAGAAGCGGAAAAGTCTGAGTCAGTAAGCTCAAGCACAAAAACATTCTGCTATGAGGCAGTCTCTGAACCATGAGCTCAGTGTTGTCTGAAAGAGTTGGGTGTTCTTTTGCCAAAGAGAGTAACCCTTGGATGCTCTACTACTGCAAGAGCACAGAAGCAGAGCTAAAGTTAATATGTCATTGAGTACTTCCATACACCGTAGCAGCTTTGTTTGTTTGTTTTCCCAAATGGGGGAGGGGATTTTGTTGTTTCTGCTGGATTGTTTCTTGGCTTTGTATTTTTTAAGAGACATGGATATTTCCAGAAAACAAACTTAATTGCTTGCACTACAAATCTGAGCTACGCACACATAGCAAAACAGTAACATAGAATACAGTGGATCAATGGATACAATTCATTGATCTGTATGCATGCATGGTCCAGTTTTACTCTATGTTTGCATGCAGTCTTTTTTACATAACTGGAAAGAGTTCCTGAAGAGACTACGCAACTCAACACAATGGGAAAGCTGGATCCATGTGAACACATGAATATACCTTACCACAATCTGAAAAAGTAAGAGCAAATCACTTAACTTCTTCAAAAAGCAAACACATCAACAGATACCGAACGCTTCCAATTTCTGACACTGGCTCTTGAGGGTACCCAAAATAATAAACAAGGAAAGAAAACCCCAGCAAACCACAAAAAGAGAAAATTCACATCTGCAGGGTAAGACACTGAACAGAAAGGTTTGAAACCAACCTCCACCCCAAGGGTGGTGTTCTTGAAGGCTGGAACTTTTCCAACAGCTTTTCTTTCTCAGTCAGCAACTGCTGGCTGGAACAAACCTCCAGATCTTCAAGAAAGCCTCTTTCTTTCTACCACCTCCAAAACACTGCTGCAGCACCCTTGCAGGGAAGCTCTCTGCTCCTCTTCAGTTTCTTACTCTCCAGCCTTCTATCTGCTCCTCACTTCCTCTATCACATTCTTCCTACCACCCAGCATCTCACAAAAACTTCTCTCACCTGTGCATGTTCAGTCATTCTCTGGGGAGGAGCAATCTTCCTCTACCCTTCAAAGGCTTACCAGCAACCAAGGATACAGAATGAGATCAACAGGCAGCTCTTCCCCTGTCTAGGCACACCCTCATTTAAAAAAAAAGTTTCACCTGCCACAGATTAACAAACTCATTAAACAGTTCCGCGATCCACAGAAGAAAGGAAGAACTCTAGAGATGAAGGCAATCATCAATACTTTTGTGACCTTTCATTGGTGGTGAATTTGAGGAATGAAAAAAAAATACCTAGAAAAAGCATGAAAAAATCTCCCACAGTAAAAATCTGACAAGTTTTTGTAGCATCCAAGGAGTTCAATTAGCATATGCTCACACTTCAGAAGAATCATTAATACTTGACTGCCTTTAAAAATAGCTATAGTTTCAGACAGCAGACTTAAGTTCCACAAAGCATTACTCAACACAGTATGTGTGGTATAAAGCATGGTAGAAATTAGCACGTCTTAAAAATGTGCATCTGTCATATGCACTTCATCATAAACAAGCGTGCACATACACATTCAGGCACTGGAATGACCATTATTCTTCGTGATAACCAACAAAATAAAGATCCAGAGGAACTTCTAGAACAGTCCATGGGCCTTGCAAAACACAGGAGTGGAAGCTACTTCACTTTTTAAACTCTGAAACAATACTCCTGATTTATCCCTTTATTAGAAAAATTATATTCTGCTCTGGACTGTCTTAATCACTGCAAAGCTTTAAACAAATCTGTTCACCCTTGGTGCACTTGTGATGGAAGGAAAGAGCTTGGCTTTAACTTTAGCACTGAGCATACATTTTAACTACAGTATATTAATCAAGCGAGCAGTTTAAGATCAGATGATGTATGTGTTGCCTGAGGAGTCACATCAAGATTCTGAGGTCAGGGTCAGATTAAGGTACAGATATAACAGGCCAGCATCTGCTGAATCCCCTCCCCTGATTATATAATGTTAAGAGCTTTTAAATAATAAACTGAATTAGTTCTCCAATCCATATCCCTGTGTAACTTGGTGAACCCTTGAGAGTAAACAAGGAATTGCATGACCTGGGAGGAGTCACCTCTTTCAGGTGTTGTTTCTGAAGTCTTAAACTGATCTTAAAATCATGACTTTTATCATAAAATTTAAGCACTTTAGGAAAATTTATTTTACAGTGAAGACAGTTTAGACTCTGTAGTCCCAGACTAAAGCAATCTGAAAACATTAAATCATTATCATGGCAGAAGTTAAGGATTAAAGTGTAGGTGCAACTAGAAGAAAGACATAAAAATAGCCCTTACTTCCCCGGTATATCTCCTTATCTCTGCAAGTCATATCTGTTTACTCTTCTAACAAATAAATTTTTACTGCAGCAGCTTCCACCCTCCAGAGCTAGGACAGACATAGAAAGGCAGGCTGGATTCAGCCATGCATCAGCGACATGTCAACCGAGTTCTAAATGCAGAATCTTCTGTGGACTGAAGCAGAAGTAACAGTTTTGATTTTTCACAGTGAGGCTGACTTTGCAGTTCTGGAAGTCAATAAAAAATTTTTGACTTGTAAACTGAGCAGATTTGGTCTGGAAGTCACTGAGAAAAAAATAAATGTAGTGCTCCCAGCATGTCAGCTTGACAGGGTCACTTTGCTCTTCTGACCACAATTCTACTTTAAAACTAACCTTTCAGCAGCTGCTCAGTTTCAGTCATCAATCCTACAACTGTTGAAAAGCAATAGCAAAAACACCGATTGACTTCAACAGGAACAGGATGAGGCTCTTGATAGCACTTATCTTATAAATCATAGTCTTATGACACACAAAATGATCATAAAAAATCTCAGTGTGATTTAGACAGGCAGAAAATATCCCTGTTGACCCAACTCAGATCACTAGAGACCTACATCCATTTGTTTTCTGTTCAACAAACAGAAGGGTTTATGATATTTTTTTTTTATACACCAAGGCAAGGATATGATAGAAAACAAAACCTACTCTATCTCAGGTGGAATCTGAACATCAGTTTTGTAATAAGGTAGACAATCTCTGACTCTTAACCATATCTAGCAGGCAAGCACAGCCCCCAGCCTAAGGCTGCATTTTATAAGCTGTGATGGGTCTACACTGACCTGCAGGTCTGGGCAATCAGAATCCAAGGCCGTGGGAAGAGCAGTGCAGATGACATTGCTGAGGCCAGTCTGGAACAGAGTCGCATGCCCAGCACAGCCATGCCCAAGCCTGTTCAGCAATGAAGCAGCGAGACCCCCTTTCATATCACTCCTGTAAAGTACTCACAAAATGCCACTCCTGTCTGCCCTCCAAAAGGTGAGGTAGTAGTCTTATGACTCCTGACACATTAAGGTCATGATATGCGGGCTGCAGGGAGCTTGGTTGCTTCCATGAGAACCAAAATGTGATTTATCATTATTTATCAAATCATCATTTATCATTTCCTTGATGAAAAAAATCAGACATGTAAAATTGGAAAGATCAGTTATTTAGGTTACTTTGTGAAAATAAAGAAACTTACAGAAGTAAGTTATGGAAAAGTCAGCGGCTGTACTTTTTCTATCGAACAGGTAATGTTGCATCAACCGTTTCTAAACCTAAGTAATTTCCTAGATGATCCATGGTCCTTTCGGATGAAAATCTGCTTATTGCTAGTGATGCACAATAAGCAATAAATTGCAAGGGAGTGGTCTTGGTTTTCCTCCTGACTTGATAATTTCTGGCAACATCACTGTTGGTTTATCAGGATGCTCAAAGAAAAATGAATGTTCAACTGCAAATGTGTTAGGATGTGCCATCTGTGCTTCGGGGCTACTCCTCACCACCCTCGAAGTTAGCTGACACAGTGTCCTGGTTTCGGCAGGGATAGAGTTAATTTCCTTCCTAGTAGCTGGTACAGTGCTGTGTTTTGGATTTAGGATGAGAACAATGCTGATAACACACTGATGGTTTAGTTGTTGCTACATAGTGCTTACTAGTCAAGGACTTTTCAGTTTCCCATGCTCTACCGACTGAGAAGGCTGGAGGTGCACAAGGAGCTGGGAGGGGGCACAGCCAGGACAGCTGACCCAAACTGGCCAAAGGGACATTCCATATCATGTGACGTCATGCTCAGTATATAAAGCTGGGGGAAGAAGGAGGAAGGGGGGGACGTTTGGAGTGATGGTGTT
>NW_008825614.1:6624765-6626585 GCF_000699105.1 Pygoscelis adeliae
CCCCCCCCGCTGGGGGGGGGCGGGGGGGGGGAGGAGTGAGCGAGCGGCTGTGTGGTACTCGGTTGGGGACTGAGGCTAAACCATGACACATGGTCACAACACTCTTTGCTTACCAAACTCAGACTATTCCCCTCAGCTCCCCAGTTACATGGAAAACACTTGAGCCCTTTAAATGGAGCAGCAACATTGTAATTCAAATCATCAAGTTGCAGGACCACTAAAACTCTCCTATTCATTGCCCTCTGGTCAATGATTGATTCTGAGACACCAACAGGCCTCAAAAGGGAAACAGAACAAAAGACAAGCAAATACGTAATTAATTCTTATGCAAGTTTCAAATTCAAAATTCATTACCTTCACTGCAATGTTTTACCACAAAAAGTTGTCCCCAGCATAATATGCTAAAATGGATGTCTTTTCACCTGTTTGGTTTGTCTGCCCTTGCAAATCCATGCAGTAACAGTCTGTTTGGTTCCTCCCTTTTAGTACATCTTTTTCAAACAGTCTAGCTCTATCAGAAACGGAGATTCTTCCCACCCCACACACTGAGCTGTCATCACTATATCAACGGTTCTGAGCTGTTACAGTTTTCTATACACTAATTAAAGCTTCATAGAGAACCTGAGCTAATTAAAAAACCCAACAAATCAAGTATGAAAAAACCTGGCTGTAACTAGGTATTTACATGATGCAGATACCTGCTGATTAATGTGTTTCTGTTCTTCTTTTCCCTCCTGCTTCTTTCAACAGCAAAGTCAACAGCTGTGGGCACACGAAGCAGCTATAACAATTCAAGATTCAGATGTTAAATCCTGAGGTATTTTTTCCTCACAGTCATAAGCCCCATTAGTGTCTCTACAATATGCTCTGTAGTGGTATATACCTGGGGCTTGTTTCTATTCCTGAATTCCACAATCCTACAGCTACCTTTGATTTTTTTTTTTTTTTTACTACTATTATACTCACTATATGCATGAGAGAAAAATAATTTATAAATTTCTCATGAGAGTCTATGTGCAAGAACTTCTCACAGTCAAATAAAATCCAAAGAATGGTTCAGTAATAAATTTACACATTGCCCTCAAGAAAAAAAAACGCACAACCCAAACCCAAAAGCTTTCTATGAACATGCTGCGTTTTCCACTTTTCATTTCTAAGCCAGAAAGATGCAAGATCTCCTATGCTGTACCAAAAAAAGAGTGTTTTTCAGTACATTACAGCTCACTAAGTTTTAATGAGAACAAGTCCTTTTCAGATGTTAGCAACAAGACACATTTTTAACCTGGCACTATCAAGTCAATTTTGAGTCAGACCAGCTCCTACTAAATTTCAGACCAAGAAAAATATTCCATGGCTTTTGTTTTAACTCCAATGGCAATAATTGCCTAAATTAGTAACCCTAGCCCTGAAATGCTTGCATTCTCTACTGCACCAAGCAAAACAAAATCCCTAGTGAGAACTTGAAAGTAATGCTGGCCATACTGAACTGTAACAATTTCCATTGCCCAAACCAAGAAAAATTCAAAAGGTACATAAAAAATATAACCATTAATAGTAATTTGGATCATAAAAATCACTTCAGAATCTCAGTTTTTATCTATATGCAAAACACAACCAAAATAACTACTTGTTACCATTTTTACCTGCAGCAGAACTCTAAGTCTGAACCCTTGTCTTGGAATATAAGCATCTTATTCTGATGAAACTACATGTCCAGAAAAGGGCCACAAAAATGCTCAGGGGGATGGAACACCTCTCCTATGAAGAAAGGCTGAGAGAGTTGGGGTTGTTCAGCCTAGAGAAGATTCTATGATTCTATG
>NW_008825614.1:6626795-6628910 GCF_000699105.1 Pygoscelis adeliae
AGGTCAGGTTGGACGGGGCTCTGAGCAACCTGATCTAGTTGAAGATGTCCCTGCCCACGGCAGGGGGGTTGGACTAGATGACCTTTAGAGGTCCCTTCCAACCCAAACTATTCTATGATTCTATGATTCTATGATTAAGTAACAGTAAATGAAAATATGATGCAGTTAATTAGAAAAAATGACCATAAAAATTTAAACCAAATTGTAGGCTTTAGTGTCAGAAGGTTTATTAAAAAAAATCAGGGTATTAACTGCTAGTTTTCTAAGGGCAATTCTACTGAGAGCCGTTGGAGTGTTCTAGCTAGAATGACACACTACAAGACAGTAATAAATAACTCTAATTATACTCTACTTGAGAATTCTCTGGGACTATTTTAAAGGCACACAAGCCTATTAGAGAGTGTAAGCAAAATCACATAGCTGTATTACAACTTGACTATTCTGGCTGATAGATTTTGGAGTGCTTGGCACCTTTTCATATGAATTACACCTTGCAATAACAGTACCTTAAAGAACTTCCAAGGTCTTTTAAAGATGTTTTTTGTGGCTCAGTCATAATCGCAATGGGAGTGAACGTAAAAGGACATTCAGGTAGGTTTACCATCAAATAAAAAATGTTTCTACAAACCTGTATATTTGTACTAATGCAAATATTACCGTTTGCCTTTGGACAGTCTTGCAGTTTTAGAATTTCAGGTATCATGATATTACATAAACAAAGAGAGTGAAACTAGCCATCCTGTGGTCCAATTAATTATAATTTTTTCTACGGTTGTCGTGGTTTAACCTCAGTCAGCAACCGAGTACCACACAGCCGCTCGCTCACTTCCCCCCCCCCCCCGGCCCCAGTGGGATGGGGGAGAGAATTGGAAGAGTAGAAGTGAGAAAAAACTTGTGGGTTGAGATAAAAACAGTTTAAAACTGAAATAAAATAATAATAACAATAATAATGTAATAATAATAATACACAAAGCAAGTGATGCACAGTGCAATTGCTCACCCCCCACCGACCGATGCCCAGCCAGTCCCCGAGCAGCGGCCCCCCCCGCCCAGCTTTCCCCAGTTTATGTACTGAGCATGACGTCACATGGTATGGAATGTCCCTTTGGCCAGTTTGGGTCAGCTGTCCTGGCTGTGCCCCCTCCCAGCTTCTTGTGCACCTCCAGCCTTCTCAGTCGGTAGAGCATGGGAAGTTGAAAAGTCCTTGACTTAGTGTAAGCACTGCTTAGCAACAACTAAAACATCGATGTGTTATCAGCATTGTTCTCATCCTAAATCCAAAACACAGCACTGTACCAGCTACTAGGAAGGAAATTAACTCTATCCCTGCCAGTTTGTGCCCAACGGTTTAGATTTAAAGGGCAGGAAGCTCTCTTATTACATGTTACAGTTCTATACACAGACATAGCATTACATTACAAAAATAAATTTCTAAAAACAGCCTCAAATTTCAATGTAATCAGGTCAACTGAGTTCATGTACTGTAAGTAACAGAGCACTTGATTTACATTTGTCACCTTTTGTCTATCAAAATACTTTTCTGAAAAACAAATCTTTTAGAATTATAGAATAGCTGAAGAAACTGATAGTTCCCAGGAATTCCTAGGAACAGTTGGAAGGAACCTTTGGAGATTGCCTAGTCCAACTCCCCTGCTCAAAGCAGTGTTAGCTGGAGCAGGTTGCTCAGGACTCTGTCCAGCTGAGTTTTTAGTATCTCCAAGAATTGAGGCTCTACAACCTTTCTGGGTAACCTGTTCCAGTATTCAATCACTCTCATAGTAAAGAAGTTTTTTCTTATGTTTAAATTGAATTTCCTGTATTTCAGTTTGTGCCCATTGCCTCTTTTCCCGTTACTGTAAACCACTGAGAATGGTCTGGCTCCATCTTCTTTACATCCTCCCATGAAGTGATGGTAAGATTTCTTCCTAATGCAGCCCAGGATGCTGTTGGCTTTCTTTGCTGCAAGGACATATTGCTGGTCCATCTTCAACTTGTTGTCCACAAGGACCCCAGGACCTTTCCTGTAAAGCAGCTTTGCAGCTGGTCAGCTGCCAGTCTGTACTGGTGCACGGGGATATTTCTCTCCAGGTGCAGGACTTGGCTTGTCCCTTTGTT
>NW_008825614.1:6628926-6629669 GCF_000699105.1 Pygoscelis adeliae
TTCTCCAGCCTGTCCAGGTCCCTCTGAACAGCAGCACAATTGTGTGGTGTACCAACCACTTCCCCCAGTTTTGTACCACCTGCAAACTTGCTGAGGGTACAGCAAGATACTCTGTCCCATCATCCAGGTTGTTAATGAAGATACTAAAGAGTATTGGCCTCATTATTGACCACTGGGGTACACCACTAGTGACTGGACTTCTGCTGGACTTCGTGACACTGATCACAACCCTTTGAGCCCAAGAGTTCAGCCAGTTTTCAGTTCACCTCACTGGCCATTTATCTAGCCCAAACTTCATCAGCTTGTCTATGAGGATGGGCAATCTGTTACACTGCCTGACTGTCCTCATGGCAGGACAGATTTTCCTTATATCCAGTCTGAAACTCTTTATCAATTCGAGTCTGCTGTTTCTTGTCCTCTCACCATGGACCACTGTGAAGAGCCTGGCTTCAACTTCTTGTAAGCTCCTCATAGCTACTAGGGTCTGTTAGGTCCCTCTCCTCACCAGGCAAGTGCTCCAGGCCCCTTGCCATCTTGGTGGTCTTCTGCTGGACTTGTCCCAGTTAGTCAGCATTCTTGTGTGGGGAGTGGGGGGGCAAAAACAAATGCAGTTTTCTGGGCATGGTCTAATGAATGCTGAGCAGAGGAGATGATCCCTCTCTTCCCGTGAGCTACGGGCCGTGTCCCCGTTGGTACAGCCCGGGAGGCTGCTGGCCGTCTCTGCTGCCAGGGCACTGCTGGCT
>NW_008825614.1:6629687-6639306 GCF_000699105.1 Pygoscelis adeliae
CAGCAGAGGGCAGAGCTGCTCCCGAGGGCGCCAGCCTGTGTGGCTGCCGGGGCTCGTCCTCCCGGGGGCAGGGCTCTGCCTTCGGCCCTACTCAATTTCAGGAGGTTCTTATTGGCCCATTCCTCCAGCCTGTCTGCGTACCCCTTAGTGGCAGCTTTGTACTCGAGCCTATCAAGTGGTACATCCAATTTAGTGTCATCTGAAAATTATATAAGAGTGCAAGCTGTCACCTCCTCCAGGTCATGGACAGGTCTCAGCTCAGCCCCCTGTGGACTCCACTTGTTACTGGCCTCCAGGTAGACCTATTAACCATTAACTTCTAAGCCCTACCATCTAACCTGTTTTTTACCAATCTGGTTGCCTGCCCATCCAGACCATCATGTCCTAGCATGGATGGAAAAACGCTGTGGGAGACACCATTGGAGACCTTGCTAGAGTTGAGGCAATGACATCAACTGCTCTCCCCTTATTCATATGTCTAGGCATTTTATAAAAGAAGGCAGTCAGGCTGGTCAGATGTGAATTACCTTTGGTAAATCATGGTACCTTTGATATCCATGCTGACTGTTCCAAATCCCCTTCCTCTCTTTCATGCACACAGAATCAACTTCTAAGTGGACTCTCTCCAAGATTTTCCCAAGAACTAAAGTGAGATTGACTGACCTACAGTTCCCTGGATTGTCCTTTCTGTGTTTTTCTTGAAGATGGGTGCTAGATTTACCTTTTTCCAGTCATCAGACTTCCCAATTTCCATGATCTTTCAAAGAAGATAGATCAAAGCCTATCTTTCAGCATCCTGGGATGCAGACCATCTGGTCCCATGGACTTGTTTAGCTAACATTTGTCCAACACTGCTTAAGCTGTTTCAACTGCAGGCTGCTTCTGAAAGCAGGCGTGCTCTCCCTCCTGCTCATAGCTACATATTCCCACATCCTTCTTTATACCACTGTTTGTGATCCAGTATTGAGTCAGGTCGTTTAATTGATCCAAGATAAAACCAAATGCAGTAACATTTTTTGAAATTTATTTTTATATCAGATCAGCAAGCTTATCTGTTCAATTAAGGGGCCACAAGACCATAAGATTTAATGCTATGGAAGTCACAAGAATCCACAGGAAGGAATAGGGGGAGAGTTGGATGCAAACTATCTTCTATCAGCTTAAGATGAACATTGAATCTTCTCTTGAGTATTTTCCTGAATCCAAACCACAAACAGCTCTGTAGCTTCCAGCAATTTTTAGATTCTGATACATTTAGCACATTGTATTTGGAGACTGAACATCTCCTGTAGAACAAGAAGTCATGAATAAATGTTGACTATTTTGATTTTCTACTTTATTCCTCTAATACCTGTTGGACATAACACAAGTTCAGCTTGAAAGCACTCTGAACTTCACAGTACTAAACTAGCAGAAACTAGGAGTTTAGTAATTGCTTATTTATGCTGTAATCTAATAAAAACCTCATCTAGTATGAGATGCCATATAACTCACAGAAAAGCATTATAACACATATAACACAGGCAAACATTAAAACATATATTAAATATATAATAAGAAAACATAAAACCCTTAAAAAGAAACTGTGTTCCTCCTTCTCACATCCCATAATGATTCAAGTCATGGATTTATAGAATGATAAGCCTCACTGGGGAAAAAAAAAATCTATCCTCTGCCTCATATATACTGTTCAAACACACAGATTTTGCAGATCATATCTACAATCAAAAAATGCAGGAGATGTGATTTTGAGAGCTGGGAGAATTGCAGATGACAAGGAACATGCTCAGCTGTTCATGAACAGCTTCCTTCATTTCTAAAACAATGGAAGCAACCTCAAGCCTCTCCCAATTATTGACAGAGCTGACATTAAACTTGAAGGGCCCCAAGCAGAGGGGAAGACATTATAGCTCAACACTAACATCTTAAGTACTGTCCTGGTTCCGGCTGGGATAGAGTTAATTTTCTTCCTAGTAGCTGGTACAGTGCTGTGTTTTGGATTTAGCTTGGGAATAATGTTGATAACACACTGATGTTTTAGTTGTTGCTAAGCAGTGCTTACACTAAGTGAAGGACTTTTCAGCTTCCCATGCTTTGCCAGCGAGGAGGTGCACAAGAAGCTGGGAGGGAGCATAAACAGGACAGTTGACCCAAACTGGCCAAAAGGACATTCCATACCATCTGATGTCATGCTCAGTATATAAGCTGGACAGAGTTGGGCAGCGGGCAGTGATTGCTGCTCAGTGGGCATCGATTGGCAGGTGGTGAGTGGTTGCATCACCTCCTGTTTTTTTTTTTTTCCTTCCTGAGTTTTGTCCCCTCTCTCTCTCTCGTTGTTTTGCTTTCCACTACAATTTGTTGTTGTTGTTGTTGTTATTATTATTTTATTATTTCAAGTATTAAACTGTCTTTATCTCAACCCACGAGTTTTCTTACTTTTGCTCTTCCTTTCCCCCATCCCATGGGGGGGCGGGGGGAGAGGGTGAACGAGCAGCTGTGTGGTACTTAGTTTCTGACTGAGGATAAACCACAACAAGTACCATGCAGAAAGACCTTACTTCCATTACAGCTCAACATATCTCACGTTTACTTGAGATAAGAACATATGTGTCGGCATTTTATTGCAGAATGATTAAAATGCTGCAAATTCAAACACTAGTTTGTCTCCCTGTAACTTAATTTGAGAACTCTCAGTAGGGCTTTCATTACGATGTAGACTGAACAAACATCAATGACCACTAAAAAGCATTTGCGGTCACAGCAGAAATAGGTTAGGTGCCATTTCCAGCCCTAAGCTTTAACAGTGACTGGCTCTCCAATCAATTTCAAAGTTCATTATGGTCTGTTTTTCCTACTTCATTGTCAGTGAAAACTTGTAATCTAATGCTATGCTCATATCATCTGTTTCCAGGGCTCTGTTTCTTTCATATATTTTGGGGAAAATAGATCAGTTGCGGTTTCTACAATTTTTGTATATGGGACACTTGTTTCTAGATTGTGGGAAAAGTAATGTAAATACAGGTCGGATTGCTTTTCTAATATGCTAAATCCTCTTCACATCACAAAAAAACATATTTTTTTCCTAAGGAATTAAAAAAAAAAAGACATTAATTAAAAAAAGTAGTGACTCATCTTCTTTTCTTTCTTTCCTGAAAGTAGTCTATTCTTAATTGCTCCTAGGATGCAAGTTCATGATTTTTTTTTCTCCAATTGATGGAAATGGTATAAGTACCTTTCACTATGTATTCTTCTGAGTGTGATTTTTTTTGACAGCTCACTAATTTTTTTTTTTTTTTTTTTTTTTTTTTACATGTGAACATCCAAACAGGCAGAACAACATGAAGGTACATGATGCTAATCTTGTATGTTATTCTAGCCAGAACACTCCAATGTGTGTTAGTGGAATTGCCCTTTGGAAGTCAACAGTGATCACCCTGAGGTTTTTTTAATAAGCCTTCTGACCCTTAAGTTCAGACTTATTAGGAAAACCAAGATAGATTTTCTGTAATTTTGACTGTGAATGAGAATTTGAATGAAATATTTCCACTGTTGAATATTGCTTCACAGTTTCTCCATACAAACAACAAAACTTGAATGCTTCTCTCTTACTTTAGCCTGTAAGCGCAACCATTGGCAATCAATCAGAGCATTAACAACCAGAAATGGTTTAAAAAGAACGATTTTCCTTGGTCAAAATTCTTCTCAAATCAGAGATGGAAATTGAGGTGAGGAAAAAAAACTCAATGCACCCAATAACCTGGTGGCAAAGGTTATTCCTTCCTGGAAAGAGAGGGCTCCTTACAATATTTTTTACTATAGCCTCTTTTTTTTTAAACTTCTTGTATAAATAGGTCAATGACAGAGAATAAAAACTGTTTTCATCCCCTAAAAGCATTGCTATCACCTGGGATGTAGGAGATACATAGAATTTTAAATCCTTGTTCTGTTTCAGGACAGGGATTGAGCTTGGGTTTTTTAAATCTTAAACAAATACTCTTCAATGACAAGGTTATTTAATTACTCTAGGATGATACTCCCTGTCTTATTTTAAAACTCTCGCAAAGCGTATCTGGAAAGTAACTATTTTTCTTCCAGTGCCAAAAGGGGGGAAAAATCTTCAACACTTTGAATTATTTCAACAAGCAATATTGCTTTCTGGCCCATTCCATTACAGAAACAGATTTCAAATTTTTTTTACTTCTTCTGAGATTATTAATAACTTCCTCTGTATACTGTGTTATGTGTTACATTTGTTAACGTAAATTACAGAAATTAAATTCTAGTACAGACGATAGTTAAAGACGTGTTTTGTATTTTTGTTACAAATAGGTCTGCATGATTTGAGATAACATTCCCCTAGGCACTAAAAATAAAAAACTGTAATCTTTATATTGGGATTTGAGTATAAGCACCTTCTGAAAGCATTTAGCCTTGCAACTCAGATTTTGCTGAACTTAAGTTAAATGTTTAACTACACAGAAAACGATTTCTGTTTTCTGGGAAAAGCCTCTTATATGAGACTCAAGCAGAGCAGAATTCTGTCTAAAATTAGAATTTACAACAATTATATATAAGGAAGATATATACCATTTCAAATCCCTTGCCTCTTGTCATTAACACAATTATTCAAGAAAGATTTTTTTAAAGCTTCCATATGGCAGTCCAAGCCATATGATGAGACTATTTTTATGCTTTAATATTTGCATTACAGTGAAATGTAGAGGCCTTTATCATATGCTAGTCCCTTCCTAGTTATACATTCAAAAGACAATCTGTGTTGAAAGTTTGTCTAGAACAGATGTTAAATGAATAGATGGTTTATGTACTTAATTTCTTAAAGTAAGAAACTGAAAATCAACTTGACAGTTTATCTTGCAGTAATGTAACGTTGGTGTGGGACTTCCACAACCCAGAGTACACTGTTTACCCAAAAATCACACAAACCAGTTTCTTAAAGATTCTGAGCATATTTTTCAGGCTATGAAGAAAAGACATGTATTTATATCAACAATAGATGATACATGCTATAAACGTTTAGGTCTAGATGCCTCAGATTTCATTCCCACGACGTTGACCGTAAGCTATTCTCACTAGACTATGTGATGTCCAAACTTTGTTTGGAAGCAGTGTTTGACTTTTGTGGAGAAAATTAACATCAGAAAAACATTTATTTTCCTTTTTAGCTTTTTTCATGCGGCTTAGCTGCTGGAAATAAGGTGGAATTGGGAGTATATGATGATCTGTACTCTGTGTACAACCATAATGCTTCGACGCAAAAAGCACACTTAGAAACCACTGGCTGAAGCAGGCGCCAGCTGTTTGCTCTGTATAGAAGTGTTCGACTACCTGCGTGCACTGCCGTGGCTGAGTGTAAGGTAATGGCAGCTGTAACAGAACTAACCCTGTCATACTGTCCTTACTCCTAAGGGTTATCAGCTAGGAGGCACATCATGACACTGCAGAATCCTTCCTGATACCATGGGGGATATGCACTTTCAGAGTCTGTGAGAAACATGTGAGAAGCTATGAAGTTTTGTTTTTCACATGCAATGTGACTTTTCTTGAGTACTAATGGTACTTTATCATAGATCAAATTTGTAATTTCTGCTAAAAAAACCACTTTCTCATGGCCCGCAATTTCGATCACTGAATATAACAACTTGCTTCCAAGAGCAGTTCACCATTTTCAAGGGGAAAATGCCACTTTTCATCTTTTCCACTACACCATGCAAAGAGAACACAAAGTAACTGGGATTATGCTGTATCATGTCTTCTTTCTGTCATGAATAAATACCTTTGAGTATCCCACTGAGGAAAGTATCCAAGTCTATAGATGACGAAAACATCACGTTTAGCTGAATATCCTGTTCTTCTAGTTTTCTTAGTTTTGTTGTGGTTTTAGACCTCTAGTTGGCCAGTTCACGTGCTATGGAAGCAGTTAGAGTAGCAGATGTAAAATTTACAGTGCTCTACCTGAAGATTTCGTGGAAAGTGGGCTTTAAAAGACAGATCTTCTCTGAAAAACATTACTCCATAAGCCAAAAGGGGGCTAATTCTGCAGGGATGCAGACCTCAGCAAGCTTTAGAAATCCTGTGCCATACAGAGCAAACAGCTGGCACCTGCTTCAGCCAGTGGTTTCTAAGTGTGCTTTTTGGGTCAAAGCATTATGGTTGTACACAGAGTACAGATCATCATATACTCCCAATTCCACCTTATTTCCAGCAGCTAAGCCGCATGAAAAAAGCTAAAAAGGAAAATAAATGTTTTTCTGATGTTAATTTTCTCCACAAGCAGTTTTGCCTCCCAGAGGTCTGGCATCAAGCCATAGAACTCCTAATCTACAGATCTGGGAATGAAATGCAAAGTGACCTCACCTGACCAGTGATCTGCAGAGTTGTGAAAACTTTTAGCTTAAACAATTCAAAGTCAATCCTCCATCATGTTCACTGCAAAAGTAATTTATCAGGTTAATCATTTATTTCCATTATACCTATCAGAAGCCTACTATTTTCATAGCAGAGCTTTATACATGTAAAGAAAGTTTACTCACTTCTAACTTGAGTAGCACAGAGTTGACTCATTTTTGACCACCAGACCTGAAACTAACACATAAGCTTCTGCTCACTAGAGAGATGAACTGTTTTCTATGCACTTCTACCCTTGTACAGACATTTACACCTGTGGGTAATGAAAACAAAACCATTCCAGTACAGACGGATGGCCAGCACGAATTTTGTACTGGAAGGAACTGAAACAGACAATCGTAAAAGTTGCAGGTAAGGACAGTCACGCTGAAAGAAAGCAAGTGGCTGAGGCAATTTGAAGAAGCATTACTACTGGATCTGCCACACTGTTCAACTACAACCACAAGCTTTTATATAAAAGGCCAAATCTAGGCAAATAATTCATAAAGAATGTATGTTTACTTTGCAATATTTCTTCTAACAGACGATACTTTCCTTCAAGCTTACTGTTATCCAAAGTGTTTCAATAAGCCGATCAACAAAAGTGTTCATTGCAACTTGAAATGTCAAAAATGGCATTGTTTGGATAGGTGAGCAACTTTTGCAGTTGAGTTTTGTGTGGGTGTTCATGTAAAAGAAATTTGAGATTTGCCCTCCATGTGTGAAAGAATTAAAAAATATCTCTGTGTATACACTTGTAAAATGCAAATGCAGCAGTATTGGCAGAAAGTGGATAGAAAAGTTTATGAATAACATTAAAATTAACTATTTTAGAGTGGATATTCAGGAAATCCTTCCATTATAAATTTTCTCAACTCCATTTAGTTCTGGGAAGTGATGGAGAAAGACAGTCTTTCAGAAAAGAAACGTCCACGTTGTTCAATCTTCAATTAAAACTTAATTTCTCTAATGCTTTAAGGAATATGCATACAGAATATACACAACAAACTGTCTCAGTCTTCTTAAGGAACTTTTCTGTATTACTAAAAGAAATCAAAGTTCCACACAGTATATTCTTTAATGTGGGCAACGCCCTAATTTGGTTATCACACCTGCTGTCTAGGTGAGAGAAGTGTTCATGTAGTTAAGTCCCAGTAATGGGAACAGGAGAGCTGGATTCTTTTTTTAACTTTGCCAAGGGTATAAAATAAGAGTTTAGATAATTTACATCCCAAGTACAACATTCAGTACTGCAGCATTTGATTTTGAACAAGCTGCCACATCCTTAATATTGATGCCTAAGCTTCCTGTACAGTGAAGTCTCTCACGTTCCGATTTCGCTTGCACTCACTTGGCTGCAAGAGTGTCTAAAACAGACCCGAGTCTTTCCTCAGATATTGGGAAATCTCCACTATGGCTATATCACAGAATTTATTGAGCTGAAACAATGTGATCGTTTCCCTATTCAGTTTCACAACACACCTACACAAAAAGCTGTGACCGCCCATCATGCCACAGGGGCAGGAATGAGTGACAGGACTATAATAAGCCAACACTGCCATGAATGAGCAAAGAGTAAAAAAAATCAGGGAGGAGAAAAAGCCAACCTGAGAAGTCCCTCTCGAGCACACTCCTTAGGAGTTAATCTCTGTTCTCCTGTACCATGGACTGTTTATAGGGGTTGAAACAGTGTTAAGGTGTCAGCCTTTCCCTGGCATAGTGATAATCTGCACATACTTCATCAGAAACTAAAGTACGCTCCCAAGCTGTGAGAAAGCCAGGTTCAAACCTCACACCTCTGCTTAAAAAGAACATCAGAACCATGTATTTAAATCGCCTGCAAAAGTAGCAGCCTTGATAATGGGTGCACATGGATAAGCAGTTTTAGACTTTCCTGTTGCAGTGGGTTCAATGTATTTGAAATTGTAAAATATTAAGTTGTGCCAGTTATACCAATATTGACTCCAGTGATCTTGGCATCCCACTATTTCAAAAACTAATGTTAAAATAGCTAGAAAGGGTCAGACTAAAGTTTTTTAGACAGTAACTTTTATCTTGTGAGTGAGCAATAGCAGAAAACTACCAAAAAAAACCCCATAGAGCAGGATAGGGGCCATCCCCTGAACACACCTTCAGCCATTAGCAACTTGTAAGTCAGGGACTTTGGAGTCAAGTCGTGTCTGCATGTTTATTCTTAAATATATTTTCCTCCACTAAGCATTTCCTTCAGCTGTAACAAACATATGTTCAAATACCTTGTCTGCCGCTTTTTCTGAGCTCAGGTAAATCTGCTGTATCTGTAATACGGACTAGCAAGCATACTGAAGCAGTGCTTTATTGAAGCATTTATACAATGCACAACAGTTTCATCAGAAGAGAGTAAAAATATCAGAATAAATAAATAATTTCAAGTTATATAAACCAAATAAAATAAACATGAACAGAGTAAGTATACAAGTGTAACCTGGATGCTAGAGCAGTCTCCTATTCACCAGTGGACTAACTAAACCCATGCACCCAAGTATTTTATGCACTTTCAGAGCTAAATAGCCATTAGAGAGCACTTGAGGAGCCTCATAATGAAATCAGATGTACAGCAGACGCAGGGTGTCTCTTCTGCGGGATTAGCCCTTTGTGCCTCACCTTCCACATCTGTCGTACACTCCTGCTTCAGAGGAGTGTTGTAAGCCTCAGCTAAGCACTGTCCACCACATAACTTTAAATTTAAATTCAATAAAACATTCACACACATAAAAAGGCACGGCCACCTGAGGTTTTGCAAGACCAGAGGTTTAGTGAGTGATGAGAGTTTTGAAACCTGGGGTGGGGAACACCAGAGAAGCGCAAAACGCGTATTTTTAGCAAGTTACCTCAAAAGCATTTAAAATAAAAAAGGAATCACTTTAGTTTCTTCACTTTCACATTCCTGGTACAAAAGGATGACAGCCTGCAAACAAACTTACAGCAAAAACAAACAAACACCCCCCCAGCTGGAGACTGTCTTTTCCTTCTCTCCTTCCCTTTTTCTCCTTCTTTTCCCTTTCCCCTCTAGTTTCTAACCGCTTTCCGCTCGGCGGGGCCGGGGCTGGGAGCGAGAGGAGGAGGAGGCGGCGCGGGACCCGCCAGCCAGCCTCGCTGTGGAGCAAGGGCGCCGGGCCGCGCCGGGAGGCGGGAAGGCCGCCCGAGGAAAGTTTTCTCGGTGGGGGACGGGGGG
>NW_008825614.1:6639854-6642727 GCF_000699105.1 Pygoscelis adeliae
CGCGGGGTGGGCGCCGTGTGGGGCCTCCACTCGGGGCTGTGCGGTGGGGTTCCCTGGGAACGCAAGATGCGACGCTTCAAACACTTATTTGAACAAGAACTTGGGTAGAAACGCAGTTTCACGGAACTTTTCGGAAAGATTTAAGTTTTCGCTTGCTTATCAGTGAGCGTTCCTGATTAAGTATAAGCTTTGAAGAGGGGAAAAGGCAAGCCGAGTATCTGTGGAGAGATCACTTAAAACTCTAGCAGTGCACCCGGGCACGGGGGCTGGCAAAGTGCTTGTCGCAAAGCAACTGTGAAGGGACTTAGGAAGGAAAGATAACTGGGCTGCACGTGCGAAGTGTGGGTAGATTATAGTAAACTCAATCAAAGAGGAGATAAAGAAGAGGGTAAAGAAATAGACTGGGGAAAAAAAAAAAAAACAAACAACCCAACACCTTTTCTATTGAATATCTCCTTCTCAGCTCTAGAGGAGAGGTGAAACAGATTGTTTATCAGGCACTACTGGTTAATCAAAGCATAACGCAAGGCTCCCTGCTTTTGCAGGAAATTGGTAGGTTTTCTCATTCATGCCAGAACAAATACGCTGATCCTTAAGACACTTCGGAGATCTTGGAAGATAGCAAAGCAGGACTTGAACTTTCACATCCTGGGTAGAAGCACTATTTAACTGATAATGCAAACACCTTTGGAAGTGTGCCACTCCACCTGATGGGACGTGAGAAGTCCCAAAACTTAACAAGGAAAGGAGATTGTTATCTACCTCACTTTCCCTGCTAAACCGAAAGACTTTTTCCAAAAGCCTCTTTTTACAAAAATCAGAGTAGCGTTCCATGATCTATAAATAAAAAAAATAGCAGTACGAAGCTGAATTGCATTGAATGTATCCAGATGAACTCAATCTGAAAGTAGAGTTGTACATAAATGCTCTACCAATGTTGTTGCTGTACAAACACAGACTGAAAAGACAGTTTGTGTCCCAGATGGCTTATTTAAATCTAAGCTGTCACATTTAAGTTATGTAGTGCTCTCTGTGCTCCATGTGTGTTCTAAGCCACCTACAACTAAAAACAGGTTTCCTTGTTCTGATCCTTCGATACTGCAAGTATGAGAAAAGGCATGTCAAACTCCCAAAACATTTTCATTTTTAAACAAATGTTTGTTGGAAGATAAGTTTAGCTCTATTTCTAGACAGGAGGAAAGTGGGAACAGGAGTGATAAAATACAAGATCATCATAGAGCACTTTTAGTGGAGTCAAAGTATTAATTAAAAATTTGTTTAATTATGGAAACCACCAAGGGGCTGCAGTTTTGATACCGTGGGATGCTTGAGACTGATAGTTCATCACCAGATGCTCTTGAGACATGCATGAAGAATGCTTAAGATGAACATGGTGCTGAACTGAAGATGCTCAGTTCCAGAGATCATAGCCCTTATTTATGCCCTCATTACACAGAGTCTGAAGTGTATTTTCAGTAGTGCCAACACCAGTTCTTTTCTCTGTAGTTCAGTCACTCTGAGGGATTGTACTGTAGACAGCTTGTTGGTGACCAGTGCTATGGACACAAGTTGGTTATACTTGCTTAGAACAACCCACTGCTTAAAATAATCGTGATGATCTGTCTGCACTAGAGTTGCCAGGGTTGCTAGTGCTGGCGGAGAGTCTTAAATCAGAGAACTGACACTATGGAAATATTTTAAAATCTGGTCTAGGGACGTGATCCTGTAGATACTATTGATCTAATGCTGTCTAGCATGAGAACTCTTAAAGCACCAGATTTCATAGTAAATAAACATTACTACCAAATAATGACTTTTGTGCAGAATGAGAATTTACATATAGGCTGGCTTACTACTTTCATAATCCTGAACCTTGGTAGCAAGCTGAGTAGTCATCAGCATTTAGCTGATTCTGAGCATTGTGCATCCCCTTTGCCTCCATTTTGGAAGAGGAAAGCTAGGGTCCTAAAGTATTCATTGCACCAACACTTCCATGTGAACACCACAGTGAAGTGATGTTGGTCAGCCTAAGGTGTTGGGCAGCTCAGCTGTTGCAAAATGAAATAGGCTTGTTTCTAGTGTGTCAAAAAAAAAACAAAACAACCTCAAACTACAAAAACCCCCAAACAACCAAACACAAAAAACCCCAAACCAAATAATAACCAAGGAACTAAATGTTCCCTCAGTATTAGCGAATCTAACCTTTGCCACCTTTTCTTTTGACCACCATCTCCAGCCACTCTAATGCTGATTTTCTTTGAATGCCATGTATCTTTTTAGAATGCATCTACACTAAACACTTATGCCTGGATGGGAGGCAGATACACTTGGAAATTTATGACCCTTGTTCACAGGTAAGAGTTTTAGGGGGCAAAGAAAGGCTGTTCCTCATTCTACCTATGTAATGGTAAAAGAGTTGGGGGGTTACAACCTTTCTGTCTGGTTCTTGGAATTTGTGCTTGCTGGGTTTTTTGAGAAGACTGAAATTTTGTAGTTGCTGTGGCTCAGAACTGCTGAGTAGTTTCCCATTTCATGGAAGAAGCCCTTCATTGCTTAAATTTTCTGTATATGCTTTTGCATTTTTGGAACATTAATAATAGAAATAACTTTTCCCGCTTCTGCATTATGTAGGTAAATACAGAGAAAAGTTACAGGATTATATGCAGTTTTCTCAAATGCCTGAAATGGGTGAGATTTAGTTTATAAAGCAAGCAGTTTATCAAATGTCTGCAGAAATGGTCAAAGTAGATAGGCCTGGAAGTAAGACTTGCATTCACAGAACAGATCCAAGGAAAGCCATAATGCAGGCTTGTACGTGTTGACAGCTAAACTTTGATCACAATAAACCACTTTATTACAAAGCTTTTCCTATT
>NW_008825614.1:6642749-6653386 GCF_000699105.1 Pygoscelis adeliae
ACTTTGGTACTGTGTAACACATGCAGACCTGGGTAGGTCTGTCTGGCTAATAGCATTTGCTTGCAAGGTTCCTTTTTGGGCAGTGATCTTGCCTCTTACCAACTAGGATAACGAATGCTAAAGCCAAAGCATTGAAAGTCTGACTCAGACTTAAATTCAAGGACTTAAAAACTTAACCCAGTGAGCACACAAAATGAATGACCAAACAAATTAGCCTTCCTAGAGACAAGCAACAGCATTGCGTGTCCCAGGGTAATGGGGATCCTGAAATAGCCACTGTGCCATGTTACACTATGGAGTCCTCTCTTGCCATACAATCTGTTAGAAGCTACGGTTCTGTGGACTTGTTTCCACCTACCTCAGACCTCTTTCCTAAGCCCGTCTATAGCTGCCACCTACTGTCATTAAATCCTGTGGCATGTAAACAACTCTTTATTAAGATACTTGAAACATTGGGAGTAGCAGCTATCTAGGGTAAAGCAGATTAGACTACATTATGGGTAGCGACTTTGGTTGCTACAGTTTGGGCACCTTTTTCCTTTTAAGGAGACCAGAGATCAGCTGTGTTAAGGGCAGCTCCTCTTGCCAGCATTCGTTGAGCTGTCTTGTCCCAGTCCTTTCTTAGGAACAAGGCCTAATGTTAGCTGTTTGCCTTCTCCTGTTCTCTTCCTGACTTCTCTTTAGTGCCTGCAGAAGAATAGGCAGCAAATAGTGGTGGTATTGCTTTTTGTCCAATAGAACTGGTGATTCTAGAAAGAGATGGATGGGGTATGGAGGTCCTGGATCCCATGGGAGCTGGTGAAGAAAAGCGGGTTCTGAGAGGAGGCAAAACTAGGGAAGGAAGAGCCCCCATTTTTGTTTGTTTCCTGAAATCTTGCTGCTCTCTGAGGTTTCCCTCTAGCAGCTGGATCCCTGTTCTGCAAACCTCACTGTTTCTTCATCATGGGTTCATGAGGGGAAAATCCTGCTTAACTAACTTGAATTTCCTTTTATGACAGGGTCACCCATTGACCAAGGGAAGCCAGCAGATGTGTTTTTTTTATTTTAGCAAAGCTTTTGATACTGTCTCTCACAGTATCCTTCTGGTCAAAATGTCCAGCATACAGCTAGACAAGTCCATAATACATTGTGTGAACAATTGGCTGATGGGTCAGGCTCAGAGTTATAGTAAATGGTGTTACATCAGTCTGGTGGCTAGTCTCCAGTGGGGCTCCCCAGGGCTCAATTTTAGGGCCAGTGCTCTTTAATGTTTTTATAAATGACCGGGATGCAGGAATCAAATGTACATTAGGTAAGTTTGCCAATTATACTAAATTAGGAGGAGCTGTGGATTCCCTCAAGGGTAGAGAGGCCTTAGAGATCTGGATAGACTAGAGAGCTGGGCAATCACCAATCCTATGAAATTTAACAAGAGCAAGTGCTGGATTCTTCACCTGGGATGGGGTAATTCTGGTTATATGTACAAACTGGGGGATGAGAGGCTGGTGAGCAGCCCTGGGGAAAGAGATCTGGGGGTTTGTGTTGATGGCAAGTTGAATATGAGTCAACAGTGTGCTCTGGCAGCCAAAAGGGCTAACTGTGTCCTGGGGTGCATCAAGCACAGCACAGCTAGCCAGGGAAGTGATTGTCCCACTCTACACTGCACTGGTGTAGCCCCATCTTGAGTACTGTGTGCAGTTTTTGCATTCCATTTTCCAGGAGGAAATAGAATGAAGCTGCATCAGGGGAAGTTCAGATTGGACATTAGGAAAAGGTTCTTCACTGGGAGGGTGGTGGGTCACTCGAACAGGCTCCCCAGGGAAGTGGTCATGGCACCAAGCCTGTCAGAGTTCAAGGAGCTTCTGGACAATGCTCTTAGACATATGATTTACTTTTAGGTAGTCCTGTGAGGAGCAGGGAGTTGGACTCAATGATCCTTATGGGTCCCTTCCAACTTGAGATATTCTATGATCCATCTGGGAAACAGCTGTGACACACACAAATCACCTTTCCTGCCCCACCCCTAAACCTGCACACAATATTAAAAATCTGTTGTATTAAAGATACTGAAGTATTCAAATAGTTCTGAAAACCCATTTCATCTTTTCTTTCTCATGCATCTCCTTTCACTGCCAGCATTCAGTTACCATCCCTCATGGTAAGTTACAGCCTTCCCAGTACAGCTGTTCATGATGCTACAGCGCTGCCCTGATGCTGAGCTAATCAGGGCAACCAGCGTGGGATGTTGTTGGAGGCTATACATTGCAAGGAGCAAAATAGTAAACTAGTGAGGGAACAACTTAACCAGTCCTCAAATTACTATCCGAGATGGGTTTTCCACAGAGCAAAAGTTGATTTCTTTTTCTTTTTTCTGTCAGCTTCCAGTATTTTGCCTATCTTGGGTCACATAGTCTTGCTAGCTGCTGCCAAATCATCTGCAGGGACAAGCTAATTTAAAATAGTTTTGAAGTTACATCCTTTAGCTTAATGGGACAGGTTGCAGCTGTTGCTTTCTAGAAATCAAGTGTGACACCTTCTTGGGGTGAAGGGACTCAAGGACTGGTACAACCCCATTATCGCTTGTGTGACTTTTGTCACCAGTTTTATTAGTCAGCTGTGGCTTGAAAGGAGATTTTTTTTTTCCCCGGTAGCCCTGTAGAAATTTATCCTATGGGTAAATACTGTTTCAGACTTGAACAATGCAAAGAAGAAACAGAAGAAATGAGTGGGGACAAAGAATTTTTTTCAAATTAAGCTCACTACAGTCAGAATATTAGGAACATGCAAAACAGAGCTTTAACCATAAAGAGCAGAAATACTGGTGGCTCCTGTATGTTTCATTCTCCTGTAGCTCTGCAGAATATTCAGCATAAGAATGGCTGTACAGGTTATGCAATTTTACTGCTTAAACAAAGCATAAATGTTTCATAACAAATTTCTCAATGATCCAAAGTGCCATCTGTAGTGATGGTTATTTATTAGGCTTTTGGAGCAGGACTCACCTGAATTCAATGCCAGCACCTAGTCCTATTAATATCTTTTGCAAGAAAGGATACAACATTTTCATTCACATTGACAAAGAAAATGCTCTGAAGTGACAACAGTAACATTCTTCTTGCATGTGAATTTGAACTTCTTTCAGCCACAGCGGGGGAAGCTCTCCCTCACAGATGAGCTCCACTGGGCTGATGGATTTATCATTGTTTACGACATCAGTGACAGAGCATCATTTGCATTTGCAAAAGCATTGCTGTACAGGATCCGAGAGTCTCACATAGGAGCTTGTAAAAAGTAAGTGGCATTATTTTTGTTTCCTTCAGCAAACATACAAAAAAGCTGAGAACATTTCTGTGAGCTGTAGGCATCCTGGTAGCAATTAAAATCCAGCAGCATCCTAGTGGCATAACACAATACCAACAATAAGGTACCTGAAGGTAAACTGTACTGCAAATTGCAATCTATTTCACTGTATCCAAAGCCAAGTACATCATGATTTTTGTTCTTATTTCTTACAGCACTACTATTTAAATAATTGCCATAAATCTGTCTGCTGTGATTTACATGGGTAAAAAGCTGGTATAGTCAGTCTATGCTTTTACTCGCCCACTCTATTACCAATGGAAATGCACCAATGTGGAGGTTGAAGAAAGCATTTCCCACAATAAATGACTCTAATAACATGAATGTCTCTTAAACTGCCTTTAGCGGTGACCCCAACATTATTTGTGCACATGGGTGACCATATGGTAAGAAACAAACTACTTCCTTTCAAAAAGAACCACCAAAACTACAAGTCTGAGTATATATGGTGGTGTGTATTCCTGCATCAGTCAGCTGAGGTGCTTTCTAAATAAATGAGAATGAAATCCTTTCCTTTTATCAGAAGTGGAGTAAAAAAGAAAAAAAACACTTTATGCCACTGACACATCTCTTTGGCTCTACTCTTTTGTCTACAAATGGACACACTGATCAGCTTGCTTCTTCATGAAGTCCAGGAGCTGACAATATACTCATCAGTATAGAGTATGAAAACTGCAGTGGATGAAAGATGCATGAATTCACTGAGTAGAGGAACCAAATGAAAACTTACTGATAGAGAATAGCTTGTCTGGAACATCCTTTGACGTTTGACTATGGCAAATGGAAAACTATAACTCTACCTGGCAAGGTAGAGTTAGGGGGTTAGTTTGGGGGTTGTTTTGTTCTTTTGGGTTTTTTGCGATGCTTATTATCCTGAACAAACATACTTTTTGTACACGCTGTATATAGCACTGCATACAGCACAGTATTGTAACATATCTTTTCTCTAATCGGAACCTTTTTGATTTCAGAATGCTTGAGTCATCAGTATTTTTGGTGGGTAACAAACAGGATTTATGCCACATGAGGGAAGTTGGCTGGGATGAAGGACAAAAGCTGGCAATGGATAACAAGTGCCAATTCTGTGAACTGTCTGCAGCAGAACATTATCAGGAAGTTGTGGCAATGTTCATGAAAGTCCTGAGGAATATCACCTCAAATTTCAAAGTGAAGGAAAAGAGACGACCAAGTGGATCAAAGTCAATGGCCAAGTTAATCAACAATGTGTTTGGAAAGAGAAGGAAATCTGTGTAAAAGATGGTTAGTCTTGAAGTAGGAACAAGCTGAAATAATGGAGCACAGAGAGCTCTTGGGATTCAGTCAGTTTCCTCCAAAGGTCAATGTCTGGAGGAGTAAGACAGTAGAAACCAAAGGTGGGAGACAGTATGGTCAAGTGGACAGGGTCTAGACCTAGAAGACCTGACCTATTTCCAGTTCTACTACAGATTTACTGTTAGGGCTATGTCACTTAAACTCTAAGATGCTCCTCTCACCTTTTATCTCGTAAGTTCTTCAGAGGAGGGTTTTAGTGTGTATTTATTCAACACCAACATGGTCTTGGATGGAACTTCTAGGTGTGACTGAAGTATAAACAGTTATTTCCAATAAACTCAGCCTTGCTGATCAAAATCTTACTTCAGAATTCTGAGAAGTAGTTGTTTTTTTGTGCAAGAACACTTGCGCTAAAGAAAAGCAAAATACTGCTGCTGTATGTGATAATGTGTGTATTTAACTCAAGGATGGATGGCTTAGATCCTCATGTGCCTAAAGGTGCCTAACACCTGTTGAAATATAAATTAAATGCTTAGACACCAAATCTACAAAAGGTATTTACCTACAAAGCTGCTGTGCAGAGGCACCAGAAATAGGGAAGCAGATAAACAAAGCAGTATTGTTTTCTGTTTCAGGGGTTTTTTTTGAGGGATGAAAGAAAGTAGAGAAGGTTGAGGAGGGTGGGAACTGAAATGTCAGTGAGCATTGGACTGTTTTGGCAAGGTCATTGTTTAGTGAAATAATTTTATGGCTAGGGCCAGTGTAACATCTTGGGCTGATCCCTTTCACAGAGCAGTTTTCGTAGACTGTAACAAAGTTTCCTTACTTGTAAGGTGGATGTGCCTGTTAAATTTTAGATGGGACTGGAAGCTTGAAAAGCACGTGGACTGGTAAAGAGCACAAGTTCTTTAGGATGTCTGCCTGGATTTAAAGGTCAGCCTGCTGGTAAGACCTGTGCTCCTAACTTGCATAGAGTGTTTTTCCTAAGGACCAATGTCTTTACAACTGGTCATCACTATGGTATTGAAATGCCACTTGAGAGAGCACTAAGGCATATGTTAGCTACACTTTGCAAATGTGGATATTAAACATCAGACGGGTCTAAATAAGTTGTCAATTGACATTCAGAGCTCTTACTGTAGACTTAACTAAATAAGGGCTTAGCCCAGTGTGTTTGAAAGTGCTGTGCTCATACAGAAGTTATGAAAGGGAAGAGAAGTGATCTGAAGATGAATTACTGCCTCCTGCCCATTCCAGAGGACAGCTGGTATTCAGTCTTTAAGTTGCTGAGTTGAAGCTTACCTCTGCTCTGAAACTTTACCTGCATTGTTTACTTTATCAGTCACAGCAGAATACTGATTTTCAACTGTCTACCCCATAAGATAACAAAAAAAAGCTATATAATCTTAGCATTACTGTTGTAAAATAAAACTAAAGCACATTTTAATAAGCGTTGACCAAAGATCCCTTCCTTTTTTTTAAGGAAAAGATACTGTTTATTTCACTTGTTTTAAGACTACAAATATTGGAATACAGTTCTCAGTGTTGACAGGCACAGTGTTGCTTTTCTTCTATGCAGATGCTGCTCTGCCCTATCGGGAGTACTGTATTGAACTGTATTGTCAGTAGCTATGAGGCTGAACTTGAAGACTATTCCTGTACACCCTTCAGCTTTCCAGCACACACGGAATTCCAGAACTACTAATAGACTGTTGATCTGTCAGGTAGCTGTATCTTGCCAGCTCTAGCATTGCCAGATCTGAGAACTCCATCTGTATTTACTGCCATGGTATTAAATAAAGTGGATATAAGATGGGTGTATTAATGCTTTTTTTTTCTTTACTGTGGTATAAAGCTACAGACTTTTTGTTTTGACTACTGTAAAAGTGAAGCACCATGCAGATCTGGAATTCAAATGGGTAAAAGTAAATCTGGGAATCAGACACCTGCACAAAAAAAGAGCCTCTAGCTGTGTTTCCTGTACACAGCGAAGGAGCCTTCATGTACCTTTATACAGTAAACAGTAGAGAACTTCTTTTTGAAAACTCTTTATCCTTTAAAAAATTGTCAGGACAGCCACAGAGAAGCTAATCAGTTTTGATTTGCTCATATTAATGGGAATGTGGACGTCCAGATAGGTGGAATCTGCACTATAGCCCACAGTTTTCCTTCTCTTTTTGTCCAGATGGGGTAAGTGTTGGAATACAGAGTGGCTGTCTTCTGGCCCATGTGCTAGGTTGCACTCATCTGAAAACCAGCTGAAACAGCTACAGGATGCATTCAGGCTTAAGCATACTAAAGCACCCAGTATAGACATAATACGATGTTCTTAGGATCAGGATTTCACTTGCCTTTTATTGCTGGTACGTGCAGAATTTGGGAAGGAATTCAATTTTAAAGCAGTATTTTATTATCATAGAATCATAGAATAGTTTGGGTTGGAAGGGACTTTTAAAGGTCATCTAGTCCAACCCCCCTGCTGTGGGCAGGGACACCTTCAACTAGATCAGGTTGCTCAGAGTATTTTATTTTTTTTTTTTTTAAAAGAGGCCTTTTAAAGAAAAAGAAGATACTTAAGACTGATATATATACATATTCCTAAGTGTTCTTGGAGTTTTAACAGTGAAGGTAATATGTTACTTGCTCAGCCACATTTGAAAATGCAAGCAAGAAGCCTGCATGCATAACAAAGTAAATGATGTAACTGATTGATGCTCACCCTTGACAGCGACATCGCCTAGAGCATATCAAACTCATTGAAGAGAGCGGAAACCGAGCTGTTTGTGTTGCCATGGATTGCTTCAGCATACGACCCCGTTCTTTCTCACCAAAAGATTTTGAGATTGCCATGCAAGAGTTAAGTTTCTTGCTGTCATGTCTGGAAGTCCTGTTTATATGAACTTTCTACTTTCAGTAAAATTTTGCCTGAGAAAAGCACTCAGAATTGATGTTCTTTTTCCCTGTCTTCAACTTTTTTTTTTTTTTTACTTTAGAAACAGTGACGTAAAAGCAAAGAGATTCTACTGAATTATAAAGGTAATAGCCCCTGCCTCTCAAATGCTGTCTCTCGGAGAGCTTTCAGGTGTTTTTTGAAGTTCTTTCTCACTATAGTTTTGAAATAAACAATCGAGACAAACACAACCTCAGCTCCTTTTTCTGCTGTCATGTCTGTATGCATTAAACTCTTCCTTTTTGTAAATCCCAGTATGGTCACATTCACAACAGGGCAGAGGGAAAAACATCACAGAAAAACTTAAAGCGTGATACTCCTGGAAGAAGGAATAATTAAGTGCAGTATTGAGCAGACCAACAAAACATGCTGTTTCTTTCTAATACATTTAAACCAGGCTAGCAATAAAAAAGGTGGATCGTAAGTTTTGATGCTGTGCTATACTCTGAAGACAAAAGTAACTACCATAGTTCTTCTAGCTCGTTGCTAGAAGCTGATTTCTAAAGTGATTATGAAGGGTGAACATTGAAGCACAAAGACCTTGTGAGTCATGCAGGGACAGCCTTGTTGCTTTCCTTTCTGTCTATCTGACGGCACTGCTTTGAAGACGGTGCACTTGGAAGATGTCTGATCCTGGCATTCTGTCCAGCCAGGAGGCAGAGAGAGGGACGGATGCTGTGGCTATCGGCCTGAACAGGTATGATGCTCTCACTGACAGCTGGGTCCGGATCAGTCAATGGTATTTTCAGAGGGTACACTGTAAAGAAGACCACTCAAAGCAAAACTAAAATGCAGTAAACTATCCAAGAGTACACTGACTTTCCGTCAGGATGCCTGTTGGAGCAGGTG
Source organism: Pygoscelis adeliae (assembly GCF_000699105.1). Lineage (NCBI taxonomy): Eukaryota > Metazoa > Chordata > Aves > Sphenisciformes > Spheniscidae > Pygoscelis > Pygoscelis adeliae. Next base: position 6,651,160 of record NW_008825614.1, read on the forward strand.
CTTTAGGTTAATGAAGTTTTCATACAGACCTACTATGCTTATGGGTATAGGAACAAACTCCAGCTCTGATTAATATGCTTGCAAGGAATCCTTGCCTATCTGCTCTGGAGCAAGAAATACATTAAAAAAAAAAAAAAAGAAAAAAAAGAGACAGACTACTAGAATAATCCAGAGCAATATTAAACTGTATTCTAGATTAAAAAAATGAACCCTCTACCTCCTTAAAGCTGTCCCCAGGAACACAGGCTGCTTTCATTGCCTTAACCTGCCCATGGAGAATAAACACAAGGGGAAGCTAAATTTTAATGTGTTGCTCAGCCAGTTTGAAAAGCAAATCCTTTGTTTACATGCCTAAATGTGGATCTGGGCACCTAACTGTCAATGTCTATTGTTTTAAAACTTGGGTTTGATTTTTTTCATAAAGAAGAAGTGCTGTAAATGCCTGGTTGGTTTGTTTTTTTTCCCCCCACAATTGATGTTATGTGAGACAGGCAGGCTATTCTGGGTAGGAAGTTATTTTTAAACAGACATTACTCTTTTCCAGAAACAGACTGTAAGTTTCTGTCTTCTTTTAATTGCTTTACAAAGTAAATTGAGTCCCTCTGGTTATATAATTAATATCCACGTTTAGCCCTATATATTTGACATGACTTGAGCCATTTACTGCCACATTCATTTTTTAAGACTGGCTAGGAGTTCAGATATGTGTTTAATTTCTGCTGAACTCTGTAAAACATCCAGGGGTTTTCCAATGAGGACTCCAACAGTACAGAGAAGTATGTACTACAAGTGAGACAAGTGGAGAACAGAGCTGTTATCATGGGGCTTGAGCCAAACGATCTAAGCAGGTCTGTGTCCTCGTATACTCCTATGTTCATATTCAGCAGCGAAATGGCATCGTATCTATATTACATAATGTATTTTACCACTTGAAATAAATATAAAGGAAGCAGAAATTAAAACATTTGACCTTAAAATTACGGGCATTGTCGTATCTAGTGAAGATTTCATTTTTAATAGACACAACTTTTTAAATAGGCTTCATGCATGTTTTTGCTTGTAGGTTTTTTCCCAAAAGAGATTTCTAACTTTTCAGGCGAGTTCCCTACTAGAAGAAACTTTATTTTAAAGATGCTGTGAGCCTCTGAAAGTTTAACAGTCTTTTGCTGAGTGCCTTTTAAAAGTAACACGCTGCTTAATGAGGGGAAACCCGACAGCTTTGCTGCTTCCAACAGCTCCCTCTCGTGGCTTTTTGCTCACACGTCATCCTCCTCGGTGAGCAACGAAGCCTTTCAGCTTCTCCTCAGGTTGAAACATCAATGCTAATAAACCCAAGAACGCTGATCACAAGGTACAGGTAAAAACCCTCCTTCCTTCCAATACTATAAATTCTGCTATCGATTATGCTGAGCTTAACAATATGACATTTCATAGGCTTCGTTTGACAGCATCCTTGCTAATAAAACTGCAAATGTTGGTAAGGTTTTTCTCACGACTGACACTTCTGAGCTCAGCTGTTTCACTGAAATAAAGTTCAGCTATCTCGTCTAAGATGCTGAAAGGTTTCCTGTTAACATACCACTCATGCATATTAATATCCTCAAGAAGGGCTTGAAAGCTTCTATCATTTTCCCAGCTACACCTATTGATCTGATAAGAGGTCTGACCTCCACCTTGTCTTTCTACAGCTTCCTGAAGGTATTATCCCCAGAACATGACAGGGAGACATGGCAGGGAGCTAAGGCAGAGTTAGGCAAGAGTGTTTCTTCTCTTATCTGTAAGCTGTAGTACAGATACACTACTTCAATCTTTAAATGAGCAAGGTCAATTACTGGAAAGATTCCAAGGTTGGATTCACCTGGCCCAATATGGAGGTCTTCTAGATTCCCATCTCAGCTAGATGCCTTTCTACCGAACAATTTACATCATGAAGGTGATGCCTCAAATAACATAGATGAATCACGCTCCAAAAGGCATTAAACTCTCCACCAACTATAAAGGTAATTAGGGTTGGGGATCTCTAAAGTTAGGTGAGATGAATCATGTTCCAAATATGGCCTCCTGGGGTTCAACAATAGCTGTTTTGCCCTTCATCTTCGGCCCTACAGAGCCCATCTGTCCTACTTTACAAAGTCAATTGAGTCCCTATGGTTAGACAATTAACATCTAACTTGAGCTGACCATTGGGTCATTTAATGCTAAATTTATTTCATATGATTGATCAGGA
>NW_008825614.1:6653424-6661921 GCF_000699105.1 Pygoscelis adeliae
TGAAATCCAGCTGTCACATGTTAAATTAATGAATGAACTGGAAATGAAGCCGAGGATAAGTTAACCGAGTACTGCCACAGATTGCTTCCAAGCTAGCTCATTAAAAACTAACTAGCAGACCTTGATGCTTCACTGCAGTCTGCAGTAAAGCCATATTTTAAATGCTTGCCTATGGTAACTCCAAAAGCCTAAAGTGGAGCAGAAAGTTAAATCAGGTCTCCTGACTCCCAAGCTAGTATTCAACCAATCGGTTGTTTTCTGACTTGGAAAATTTCAACAATTCGTGTTTGAGCAAAGATACTAGCTCACTTTGTGACTTATTCTAATAGCAATTACCAGCCATATGGAATGAACCAAGCTCATTACTTGCAAACGGACAGCACAAAACCTCTGCATCATTTATGCCTTGATTTGCTGTTGAACATCCTCCTCTTTGCAACTGGAGGATTTTGCACCAAATGGCTCTAATCTTAAAATATTTCATTAAACACGAAGTTTAACTAAACAACAAAGTTGTTCAGTGAGCTATTTCCTTTAGATCACTGATGTGAGGCCACAGTCAAACCAGTTTCTCATCACATCTCCAGCTATTACAGCACTACAGTATCCAGACAATGGTATGAGAAGCCCAGAAGTATGCATGTTGCTGATGGACCGGATGGCTGCTGCTATAGAGTATACGCAGCAGCTGAATTGTAAATGCCTTTCCCTCACCGAGAGTGCAAATCTGGTTCTCTGCATTATATTCTGAGACTTTTTTTTTTCATGAATCTTGGGGGAAGACAATGCGTTTTGAAACTTTACTTCCTCTTTCAAATTTGGCTGGTACTTACTAACAGGTTCAGAAGTTGTTAGTGGGAGAATGTACTGAGAGGGCAGTTCAGGAAAGGTTCAGTGGGTATCTGTGGGAGCCTGGCTAGCTGACCGGGGACGTGTAAACATCGAAATGTTAAAACAGCGAAAACTTAATAATTATCGCACACAGCTGGTGTAGAAGACAATGCGTTTTGAAACTTTACTTCCTCTTTCAAATTTGGCTGGTACTTACTAACAGGTTCAGAAGTTGTTAGTGGGAGAATGTACTGAGAGGGCAGTTCAGGAAAGGTTCAGTGGGTATCTAGGCTGGAATCTAGGCTGAAATGTTATTTTATGCTTTCCCCCCCCCCCATACAGTTAAATTGGTAAAATATAACAGAAATTTCTTCATAATTTCTTCCATGTGAGATATCACCAGGGTAGCATCTTTTACTTTGCAACAAGATGGTTGCATGCAAAAAGCCTAATTTAAACACAATCCTCATCTACAGTAATGGATTATTAGAAATGTGTCTTGCTGGCATACAGCTAGGCCTCATTCTTCAAATTCTCTGCATGAGAATGCCCTCTGAGTGAGCTTTCCTACTTACTAACGACGAGTCACATAGGTAAAGCTACTTGTGTATAAGGGTTCTTATGATTGCTGGGCTGATCTAAATGGATGCACAATTATATGATTAAATACAACAACATCTTTTACTAACTACATATAATTTTGGCTGTCACTCAGAATTCAATTGCATTAGATGATTCAATAAATGACTGAGGTACTCTGGGATCTGTCCTATACAGACCTTAGGGAATACTGCAAATACTGAGCTAAATCACATAACTTATCTTAGATGAAAATGGAAAAGCTTTACAAAGGAACTAATCTATACTCATCTTTTACAATGTTTGAAATCTCCTTCTGTTTGCTTGCATTGCATTTTTGATCATTAATACAAACAAATACTATTGTGCATGTAGGTGTTTCCTCCTAAGTCCAGCTTCAACCTCTGGATCTTATTGCGATAAATTCAGCAGCGGAGGGTATGTAATACCCAATTACTAATACATAGAAACAGTATATTACAGCCTATTATCATGCTCTGATCTATTTTTAACATAATGCACTGATACGTGTCTGGGGAAGCTAGGGGCGCGGGAGAAACATTTCCCTCTCTTCAAGTCCCTTATGCACACGTAAATGAGCATGTGATAAATTTGCTCTGTTTTGGGAAATCTGTGCTAACATATCCAAATACAGGTATACCGAAATGGAGGTCAAAGTAGGGCAATATATTCACCACTTTAAATACATATACTAGCAATTCTCAGGCACAAGTCACAGGACAAATAGATAACATAGACCGTGTATCAGAACTCCTGCATTTCCACTTTGGCCACAGGGTACATACGCCTACATGCAGAACGGGAGAGAGACAGATGCTGGTCTAACAGAAGTTCTGAAGATTGTTCATAAGAGGGCACCATAGCCAGCAACACTCTCCCCTGCTATTAACCAGTATTTTTTCTTCTCATTACCCCAATGAAAGGATTGGTTTTGCACCAAATCTGTTTGGTCACTGATTGCTTACTAGGCGATGCTTTGGGCCAAAATTACCATCCAAGTAACACAGACATAGTCCACATGGGCCCTGTTGAGAATCATGTGAAAACTGATCTAAGCTAAATTTGAATGAGCAGGTTAGGAATTAGAAGCAGCCCAGCCTAATCTCAGCTGTACTCTTCACAGCAGGTATGCACTCAAAGGTTTGGGAAGGTGCGCTGATAAATAAAGCGCTTGTCTCATTGGTTCCGTGCTGCTTTTCTGAAATTGCCATTTCTCCAGATCCACAGAGAAGGAACCTTTGTACCTTTGGAAGGAACACACACAGAGCCTTTAGTCCAAACCCTCTTTTTCCCCAGCTATCTCCCTTCCTTTGCCCAGCTGAGTAGAAGAGATGCAAGCCTTTGTTTTTAATTTGACTAAACTCGGGGTCAAATCCTGCTTGCTGCTATTCTGGAACAAACCCAGAATGACTCCAGATTTATGGTGGTACAAGTGAGAACTAAATTATGCCCTGAAAATTCATTTGAAAATCTTTCAGACATCTAAACAGATGGATAAATCAAGCACAGATTCTCAGGTCAACCTCTACCAGAAGGAATCTCTCATCTGACTTACGGTAGAAGTAAGATGCTATGATAGCAGCTAACAATAGAAGGAGAGATACAGTAAGGGAGGGGAATATTTTTCCTTATCAAACTCACTTGATTTAATACAAGACATGCAAAATTAATGATGGCTTTGAGTGATACCTGTATGTTTTATAGGTTTATAAATTGGTTGTAGTAAAATCTTATACATCCTATATCACTAGGTATTGTTTCAGCCTATTACAGGAAATATCTATCTAGAGTTGACTGAATTGTATTAATCTGATCCTAGTTTAATGATGCCTTAACATTTTTATGGGAGAATTTAATGTTTGCAATATCCATGTTCCTTATTTGAAAGTGTGACTTATAGGTTCTCATCTTCCTTAAATTATGAAATCCTTCAGCTAATAAAGGAAAATGATTATGGTTTGCAAAAAAGGCAAAGTCATTTAACAATCCATATAACTGTCTATTGTAGGTCTTTGCATAATAATTGTAATTTAGCTATTAGGAGTTCTAAAGGCAGTTATCAGTCATACGCCGCAATTCTGAGGAATAAGGGAAAACTCAAATTATTTAAGGGCTTTGTAATTTCCAAATGGCAAAAAAAAAAATACAGCAGAAATCAATAATACTTTTAGCAATGAAAAAAAAAATGTTATACTGAAATAACCAGTTGTTGATGGCAATTTTTCTAACTATCCAATATTGAAATTTTCAGCTTTCCCCCATTTCACTGTCACAAAATGATCTTCATTTTATACAGAAAGCCAAGTTAGGAATTGAACCTGCAATTCTTGATGCCCAAGATTTTCCATTTTCACCCTAGGTACATGAAAAGAGGTGATCAAAGAAATCAGATGGACTGTAAACCTGGAGAATATTTTTCACTTTGAAATAACTATCTAAAGTTAACTTCATATCTAGGGTATATCTCGACTATTTCCTTCACTGTTGAGGAAACTGCACAATTGAATCCAGCTTAGCTAACTGCATGTGCTTTCATGTTTCTTGCACTATGGTCAAGCCTCTGCCGTTGTAAGATTCTCCTTTAAGATCCCAACCCTCCTTCCTCCAACTCCCAGCTCTCCTCAGTAAGAGCTCTACCAGGGAGGCGGACACCTGGCTGAGGTGGCCACCCTCACCTCAGTCCCTATTATGTAGCAACTCTCCCTAGAAGCCATTTCCAGACACATAAAGCATAAGAACATGACTAGGAACAGCCAGTACGTATTTACGAAGGAAAAAATTGTTATTGACCAGCCTGATCACTTTCTGTGATGAAATTAGTGTCTATGTGGATGCGGGCGGAGCAGTGAATGTAATTTACCTTGAATTTTGCAAGGCTTTTGACACAGTCAAAAACAAATTGGAGAGACAGACTAGACAGGAGGACTATGGAAAATTGGCTGGATGGTCAGGCTCAAAGGATGGTGCTCAGTGGTTCAAAGTCTAACTGGGCTGGTTTCTACAGGCATTTGTCAGGGGCTGATACTGGGACTGACACTACATAGCATCTTCATTGACAGCCCCTGCAACAGGAGAGAACCCACCCTCAGCAAGTTTATGAATGACACCAAGTGGGGGGCAATGGTTGAGACACTGCGAGGCTGCCATTCAGAGAGACCCTCTGGAAAGAAACAGAGACAATCTGAAGGACTGTGCTAACAAGGAGCCTCATGAAGTTCAGCAAAACAAATGTAAAGTCCTACACCTAGGATGCAATAGCTTCATACAACAGCATGGGCTGGGGACTGAGCAGGTGAGAGGGCAACTCTGCAGAAAAGGAGTCGTCCTAGTGGACAAGTTGGACACGAGTCAGCAGTGTGCTCTTGTTGCTACGAAGGCCAACTGCATCCTGGACTGTGTTAGTAAGAACACAGTCAACAGATTAAGGAGAGAGCAGATTGCCCTCTGCCTGGCACTTGTGTGGCTGCTTCTGGAAAACTGTGCAGTTTCTGGCACTCCGGTGCAAGAGAAACAGGCTGGAGTTAGTTCAACACAGGGCTATGAAGATGGTTAAGGGGCTAGAGCACATGACGTGAGCAGAGGCTGAGGGGAATGGGTTTATTTAGCCTGGAGAAGAGAAGGTTAAGGTGGGATTTAATTGCCCCTTTCAGCTACCTACTAGGGGGCTATAGAGAAGACAGAACCAGCCTCTTAGAGGTGCACAGCAAAGGGACATGGGTCAACAGATACAAGTGGCAGTAAGGGAAATTCCAACTGGATATAAGGAAATAAATTAACAATGAGAGTGGTTAAGTATTGAAACAAGTTTCCCAGAAAGGTTGTGGAACCTCTGTCCTTGGAGATACTCAAAACTTGACTGTCAAATGGTCTTAGCAACTTGATCTAACTCTCAAGTTAGCCCTGATGGGAGCAGGGATTGGACTAGATGACTTCCAGCTATCCTGTCCAACCATATGATTGTGTTAAATAAATCCTTCCTTTGCTCACCTCTCAGAGCTGCAGTGGAGATAGCATAGCTTCTAAGCTCCAGGCTAGTGGGAAATTTCTGCCTGTCTAAAAGAAATCCAGTGAGCTAGGAGGATACTTTCTGTGGACTACCTGGTTGGACAATACTGACAATCACTGGCAAGTCCTTAAGAATAATCATGGAGTCGTGTCTGGTCATATGACAGCTACAAACTTCTTCCTTTTCCTTGCAATATCCTGTTACAAGGATATTTATAAAGAATTTCAGTGTACTCTTAATGAAAGCTAAGACAACCAGATGAAAATGGTCTAAATGAGTACGTCTTTACAAGTATGAAAGTAAGAATAGCTAGAATATAAATTATTACATGATATTCAAAAAAACATTGTGATAGGATAACTCTGCCTTCACTTCAACTCTGACATTTTTCTTCCAAACACAGTCTTGTCCCACTCCACTTACATTTGCTACAAGCATATTTTTTGTAGCAGACCCGGAGGTCAAGACACAAAATTGACAAATGTGCCAGGTACACAGCTACTAACAGGCATTGTAGCATGCAGTATCTAGAATGAATGCAAATCTTTACATTCACCAACTACCTATAACACAAAGCACCATTTATCACACCAAAATATAGACCAACAAAAACATATTTTGAGTACCTCCTTTACACTCTATATTTACTATAGTGCTAATTATCTGTTGTTGGTAAATGCTGACCACCTTGCCCACCAATTGATTTTTGCAATGACAGGATCCATTCTTTAGATGGATCTGCAGAACATGCTGAGAAAACAAGCAGCAATGGCCTGATGGAAAATGCATTACTTCTATGAATTGCTTGTCTTTAATTCACTTAAAATAGGTGCAAAACACATAGGCAAGTTAAAAAGAAAGAGGTGCCAGGTTAGTAAAGGTGAAGAAAAAAATAAGTTGTTTTCATGCATCCTGTGGATGTTAACTCCTTTGAGAAAAGTGGCTTTGAAGACTCAATTAGTTTCTTACCTCTTAAGAATTATTTCCCTTATTGTTACAAAACGTTCTGATCTCTCTCTTTGAATGGATATTCTCTGTTTACATCAAATCCAGAAACTGCTTTAGGAAAACTGTTCTGGATGTTGTATGTCCTTAAAAAAACCCAAACATCAACAACAAAAAATCCCAAAGAACAGAAAACTTTTTACTTTGAATTTAACATTTAAACTATTTAAAAGAGACCAGCTAATGCTGTCTGTGTGGGTATTAAGAAATAAAACAGTTTCTAAGGAAAGCCTTTGATAAAAGCATGATTACAGTTAAAAAAAAAAAGGCTCTTAAAGTGTCACCTTTCTATTCAGAAAAACTGTTCCCAGTGGATCCCTAAAGCATATCATCCCTTGCTGCCTCAAAAGAGCTTTTGTAGGATCCTCAGACAATTTAAAACTACACAAAGTTCTCAAGTCCCCAGCAGGTGTGACTAGGATGCAGACAGGCACTTCTACCCCCTACTCGTTTCTGAGAGGAGTCTTCCAAATTGTCCTTTGCTGTACTCATTTTTCATAATCCTCTGTTCACCTGCATTATTCTCGTTGCTTTGAATCTCATTTATTTTCTCTGAGATGACTAGCAGCAGTCTTCTCAGCAAAGATGTCAGCATGAAAGAAATTAGGAATAAGTACGACACACATCATCTTGGTGGCACAACATCTAAAGAACATGTTATGAAAGATTTAGGGGGTGAGAGACTTGATCCCAAGATGCTGGAATCACTGAAAATCTCCTGACTGTGTCAGGAGAGTCAAGGTGCTGTGCATCGGCTCGCATAATCTCAGGTTCAGGGAAGGGTCACAAACAGCCACAGTCTTTCCTTCTACTTTATGGAAAACTGTATCTGGGTTTCAGTGGGGCTTTCCGTTAGTGAACTCTGAGTAATTTAGGGTAAATAGTGTTGAGAGTTATTTTTACCTTATTTACAGCATAATAAGTAGTTACAGAGAGCTACTGAATGCACATCTTAAAACTCAACTGTTCTATGATTTAGGCTAATATAATACACCATTGGAAGCTGATTACTTTAGTTAGTTAAGCCATAAAGCTCCATTTAAATATGACTAGTAAGAAACTGGGCTATTAATAATAATTATTGCAAATGTCACTGATTTCAGATTATAAAACTTAATAGACTATCACCATTAAAACATGTGCTCTCCATAATTACACTGTGTACCAACTTGTGCTTGATTCTGTCTCTGAATCCCTTCAACACTCTTTTCAAAGCTCTTCTTTAAAGAAGAAAACAGCTGTTTTCTAGGCAGTTGGGGAGAGGTTTAAGCGAAGAACCCTTTTTCTGTTCAGGGCTTTGGGGCAGAAACAGAAGAGAAGTCTAAATATTTTCCTCATTGTTACCTGTGTTAAGCCTTGACTTGTGTATTTTCCTTTATCAGCCAATCTTTATGAAGCAAAGCATAAAGCATTTAATGAATGACAACTTGACCAGTTCTTGTGTTTCTATAGTCTGAGCTTAAGGCTTTTAACGTTGGATAGCCTGAGAATGCAGGACCGATCTGGCATTTGTGCTACATTTCATTTCAAATCACAGCAAGGGAATGTGTAATTGGCCTGATCAGATTCTGTCAGCTGACCCTTTCTCTTTTCCCTAATTCTTTATTCCAGTTTTCTCTGAGTGTCACAGATGGATAGGTAAAGGTGAGCTAAAATACAACATGAGAATGTTAAATGATGGACTCAGTGCTTATCCTAATTTCAAACACAGAATGGCTCTCGCAGAACAAAGCACTACAACAGGAAGAATTTTTTCTGCTTTTGGACTATTCTACAGAAGAAATAGGAGCTCTAGCAATGGGCAGAGAAAGAGATGTGGGAAATACATACTATCTGTTAGACTGTAGATCCAGATTCTGGAAAGCAGGAAACACAGGTTCTATATAGAAATACATAGAATCATAGAATCATTAAGGTTGGAAGAGACCTCTAACATCATCGAGTCCAACCGTCAACCCAACATCACCATGCCCACTAAACCATGTCCCTAAGCGCCTCATCTACACGTCTTTTAAAAACCTCCAGGGATGGTGACTCAACCACTTCCCTGGGCAG
>NW_008825614.1:6662602-6666872 GCF_000699105.1 Pygoscelis adeliae
CTTGTTGAATCTCATGCAGTTGGCCTTGGCCCATCGATCCAGCCTGTCCAGGTCCCTCTGCAGAGCCTTCCTACCCTCCAGCAGATCAACGCTCCCGCCCAACTTGGTGTCGTCTGCAAACTTACTGAGGGTGCACTCGATCCCCTCATCCAGATCATTGATAAAGATACTGAACAAGACTGGCCCCAAAACTGAGCCCTGGGGAACACCGCTCGTGACCGGCCGCCAACTGGATTTCACTCCATTTACCACAACTCTCTGGGCCCGGCCGTCCAGCCAGTTTTTACCCAGCGCAGAGTACACCTGTCTAAGCCGTGAGCCGCCAGCTTCTCTAGGAGGATGCTGTGGGAGACAGTGTCAAAGGCCTTACTAAAGTCCAGGTAGACCACATCCACAGCCCTTCCCTCATCCACTAGGCGGGTCACCTGGTCATAGAAGGAGATCAGGTTGGTCAAGCAGGACCTGCCTTTCATGAACCCGTGTTGGCTAGGCCTGATGCCCTGGTTTCAGGATGTTACACCCATGTTTCAGGATGCCCAAGTACATGGTAGCCCAGCACCTCACTTTTTAAGTGACCAAGGCCTGAAGTCTTTTACGAAAAGGAAGATTAGCAGCTGTGAAAACATATCACAGTGAATCTCTTACAGCTGCATGCCTCAGTTTCCCAGTTTGCAAAATCTGTGTGCTACTTCAAATGTCTCTTTAAATAGGGCTTGGAAATGTTCAGCTTAAAACATGCCTCATGTATACGAACACTTGCCATATTATTACTCACAAAATTGGCAAGTTGTTAATATAAAATAAATGAGGCTCAAAATTATGCTATAAAGCCAGAAATACCTAAAACCAAAGTGACATTTTAACATGGAACAGACGCATTTACAATGAGCAAAGCATCTAGAAATCAATCCAAGGGGCCTTTAAGTAAATAGCTGAGTTTGTCAATTTAGAACATTAGTGCACCTAGCAAATCATAGCTGCTAATGTCAACATATCATCCTAGTGCAGGGGACATACAACAATAAATGAGATGGTAAATATTTTCTGAGGAGAGGTCAATATTTGCTATGCTTGATGCTGTTTAATTCCTCAAATCCATTAATGCTTAAATGGCCAGAATTCAGAGGTGCTCTAAAGCCCTTGCAGCTTCCTACTGGCTTTGAATGGAGCTTGGGTACAGAGCACCTTGCAGAAGGAAGACACCCCACATGTCTCATACAACATGCATACCATTTATAAATCCCAAGTTATTAATATTAGAATTAATCCCTTGTGGAAAGGCCCAAGACATGACCTGGGGACCATTTCAGATCTCTTTTAGGAGTTTACTTATAGTCACCATTTCCATAGATTTTGTGGTGGACCATCTCTATCCACAGGGAAGAATTTTACTTCAACATAAGAGATGAATTCCATATGCTGATAAGGTCACTAGATAAGAACACTTACAGTCTGTTGTTGTGTGTGTGGTTGGTTGTTTTTTCTTTAGAGGGAGATTATCTTTAAAATTCATTCCTGTAGAAAGTTATATGTAACTGAAACAGAAACCGTGACTAGATTATATGTCATAGGATCATGTGGCACCTTGCTTTTAAGTTGTTTTGTGGGGTTAGGGACAGTATTATCTTCAGTACTGAATGAATACAGCTTCCAGGACACTGGCATCGCTTAGTTAATGAGAAAGGACAAGTTTTCCTAAGCCACATTTTCCCATCCATATCCAAATGTCATTTGCCTCAAATTATCAGTATGTTCATATTTACAAGTGTGAGCCCATGTCTATTTTATAATTTGCTGCAATCTGTTATATTATCAAAAGAAATTCAGATTTACAGCTTTTTTTCAGGTAGTTTTTCTTCTCCCATCCCAAATATAGTTACCAATAATTAAAAAAAGACATAAAAAATCACCAGTTATACCTAGTTAGTAACTCAGATCTTCAGAAAGCTGGCGATACAACTTCCATGTGTTTGGGTGTTTTTTTCTGGGGGGGGTGTAGAAGCAGGGAGAGAAGGCTGATACACGGCTTGCTACACCTTTCAGGAGACTTGATTTGCCAAAGTACCAAACATTTGTCCTCTGAAAATCTGTCTCAAACTGCATAATCGTTCTCTCCAGTAACTTCAGAAAAATACAGCTCAGTGTCATATATGAAATTCCAATCTAAAAGTTGTTATGTTTTTAGAAGTTCACTTGCCAACTATTCACGCAGTCCCACTATTTTCTTCTGAGTTATTCTATTCACCAGCGGAGAACACCAGTCGTGTCATGTAACGTGGCAGGATATTCTGCTGACTGATTAAGTGCAGGTATGACTCTTAGAGGAAAGAAGATGAGCGGATTCCTGTGGGCTGGTACGATGTGCCAGCTTTGTCACTTCTAGTTGCCGGTGTGTAACAACTTAGACTTCCCATGGGAACTCTGAAAATGTTAATACTCAGTCCAACAGCTCAACACCGTAATCTCCTCAGAGAAGTAAACAAATTAAACTGAAACAGAGAGAGAGTGACCTTGGATAAGATGCTTCAGCAACCTGTGCCACTTTGTACTCCCAACCTCAGCTGCCTTGCCCGTTATCTTGCAGGCAGCCCAGGACAAGGCGCTTATCCGTTTACATGGCTGTAGCTTGGAGCCTCCTGCTCTAAGGGCAATGCAAGAAGTAACAACTGGCATAAGGTCCTGCACATGAAGAGTTTCACTAATGCCTTTTATCTACCTTTTCAATACAGCTTTATCAAAGCTGTAGTAAATCTCTAATAGAGCATTAGCACACTAATATAAAGGCACTGAATTTCCCAATGTACCTAGGCATGGAAAAAGGATTTGGGACCAAGGAAACGAAGCTGCCTGAACTGAAAAGAGCCAAGACATAACAGTTTAGATGGTTGCCTTTGTGAAGTTCTTCACTGGGCCATAATGTCCACAGAAATGTCTGCAGAATTATTCACTTCAGTGTGCAAGTAGGATTGTTTATGCTTTCCCGCAATAGCTTAAATTCTCTGCTAAAAAAATTGTCTCTTTGTTAAGTCATTCAAACACTTAAGACAAACTTTTTTAAAAATACAAATCTGACTGACCATCTTCAATAGTTTTCAAATAAATTAAATTTATTGTCTGCTGTCAGCACCAATCCCATACACACTACTCCCGATCAATCTTTTCCTTCTACCTCCAGTTAAATATAACTTGATATCCACAAACTTTTTTTTTCCCCCTTAACAAACTGTTTCTGGGAAACAGGTCCTGCAGTTAGGATATTTTTCTCCCTCTTTTTGACAGGCCTATACATGAAGATAAGAACCCTGTTGGGATGCTGAATAGACTATCTGTGTACAGTGTTGCTCTAAACATATGGCTCTAAAATTCAGGACAGATATATCATTGGTGAAGTCCAGATAATTGATTCATAAGTCAGCTGCATCAGGCAGGTTTTTTGATGGTATCTTTATAAATAGGTTGGTGCTTTCAAAGTGCCTGATGGTATCTCTCATATTGACATGAAAGGCATTTGGAGGTTGGAATATGCTAGTTATACAACTTGTATTCTTGGTGCAGTTCATGGGGGCTGTCAGCTTCTCGGAACACTAATCCAAATATTTGGGTAAATATCTTTTGTATATTTATACTTTTTAGTATTTAGTTTTTCAGTCTTTTTAGTATCTTACTAAATTTTGTTAAATAATTTTGAGTTCTAAACTTCCACGTTGTGAAGGAAAAGCATGGTTATTATTCAAACTTAACATGAATACAAACAGTTCATGACTTAAAATCAACAAAACACAATTCAACAAAAGACTCTTGATTTTCCTGTAATATTTTATGCTCTTCTACCTGCCTTTCAGCCTCTTGTTTTCAAAACCCACAAAAACTAGTTTGTATCACTCAGTAGAAAACAGATCACCAAGTCCTTTAGAAACAGTAGTTTAATGGACCTACACATTCCCTACTCAGTGAAATTTTGGACCATACTGTAGAGACAAAAAAGCCAACAACACACAAACACTTGATGTGGTTCACTCCAAGCACACAAAAGTACTGGGCAACCCACACAACTTGGTTTACAACCTTTAAAAGCGAAAGCAAGATCAGCAGCTGACAGAATCCCTTTAACTTACAGTAGGAATTGCCTTTCAGGAGTTGTCTGCACAACACCTGCAGGCTACTTTGAAAACTCTTATCTATATTTTTCATTTTGAAAGATGGGATGCCATTGGTAAAACCAATAAGGGTTTTTTCCCTCTTCTTCAATATAGGCACTTAAATACTGACC
>NW_008825614.1:6666958-6668222 GCF_000699105.1 Pygoscelis adeliae
AGGCATAAGTATATCAAAGCTCTCCTGTTAGAAGCAAAAATATTGTAACAGAGAAGGGAATCTAGTAAAAATGAGGCATATCCACATCTCCTGGGTTGATTAACTGAAAAAAATGCACATCTTTAAAAAAAAAAAAAAAAGATGTTATTCCCTAGATATCCTGGCTACCGACATTACGTACATCACGTCATTGACATTTCCAATTATTCCATGACATAAATAAAATGAAACACTAGCTGGTACACACTGAGACATCTTACCTAACGCTTTTCATACATGCAAATGCTCACCAGTACTTCAAATTGTATAAGTATGGTGAATCCTGAACATACAGTTAAAAAAATTTACAAGTCCAGAGGGTTGATTGTGCTCTCTCACCTAACGACATGCTGAAACACTCCCGTGGACACCCATGTACCCCAGCAGAATAACACCCTAAACATTTACAGAAGCAAGATGTAACGAAAATCGCTGGTTTGGAGGCCTAGCGGCATCTGAAACTCTGCCCAGATTGAGTTTCGTGGTGCTGTTGGGGAACCTCAGCAAGTGCTTCAGCTGGAAGCGGGCTGTACGTATCTCCTTTGTTATCATACACAAGCTATATAGACAGTACGTGTTCATCACTCTCTCGAGATAAGCTACTAAGATATTTCACTGATTAAATTCAGCGTTACGGTTTGTACATTAAATGGCTGGCAACTTCACTGAGGATGACTTATGGTGAGGCTCAGCCACCATGTCTGTACCTGCAAACTAAGCGGGTGCGTTTTGGCTTGCACCACACAACACTCCCTGATGGCACCGGGACACGACGCAGGGGACACTGTAAGCCATGGACTGTTCCCTGTGAGTAACATGAATGAAACTCTGGTGGTCTGGGACTTTTTGGGGGGATGAGGGGCAAGTGAGAGTAGGGACAGATCGGATTATGGGTGTATTATTCTGCATAGTTTTAACCTAATAGGTTGGGCTGTTGGGGGAGATGAGTTTTACTTGACTCCAGGGAGTGGGGTGCCCAATTTAAATGCAAGCTCAAAAGCAAGAACTGCCGGAATCCCACATTTAATGCAAACTAGCATTTGTGCAAAAATACCAATGCAAACACTTTTGTGGACCACACAGCTGGGAAAGTTATCAGTATTTCAGGAGCACCTTTTGGACCGGACAGCGAAACCCGGGAAAAAAAAGCCGGGCGACGTCTCCATAGGCTGCAGCCGCGGGGGTGCCGCGGGCGGGAGCGGAAACCTTGACCCCGGGAAGAGGC
>NW_008825614.1:6668942-6736629 GCF_000699105.1 Pygoscelis adeliae
TTAAAGCGGCCGGTTAAAATACCGGATGGAAGCCGGTTTTCCCTCCCGGCCCCAGGACGCATCTCCTCACGAGAGCTTCCAAACAGATCACGACGAAAAAGCAAGGAAATTTTATCAAGGGGGAAAAACACCTGATACTCTTCTCTCCTCCCCCCCTCCCCCCTTAAGTTCACGCAGCAATCAGAAAACTCAGAAGGTGGCATCAAGGCGGCCTTTGCCCCCGACACCGTCTTTTAAAAACTTGCAGTGCTTAATTTGAATGAAATCTCCCATCCTCGGCATTACAATAAGGGCAACGAGTTTCTTTGCTGCTGACAGCATGAAAATATTGGTTTTAAATGAACAAACATGTCCACGGGTAGCGATTCTTACACTCCAGAGTTAATATTTCACCTCATTAATCTGTCTCTTTTTCTAATTTAGAGTTGCAGAGAGTATGTTTTAGCAGGATAAAAGTTAATTTTTCAGCATACTCATAAATGGCGCCTATAAAGCAAGCTTAACACCATTGCATCAAATCTACAGAGGCTAAAACAACTTCTGTTTTAATATATTTCTATTTTCAGTACGCACAGTAGTGTCCAAACACAGAAACATATATAAACACACACACACACGCACACAAACATCTTTCTGAACAGCCTTTTGCTCGCTATCCTAGCTAGCATTTACAATAAGCATAGAAAAATCCATAACTTTTAACTCAAGAGTATCAATGTAATTATTGAAATCTTTTCACAATAAGCTGAAATGAAACCACTTCTGATGGGAAGAGCAAACTGCCTAACAGCATCAGTTCACATTTCTACACAAGCTTCGGAGCAGTAAGAGAGGGCACGTTCTCTGGCCTCTCGCGCTGCAGAGGGTCCTGGTGGACTCTCACCGCACGCTCCCAAAAGCTTCCAAAAGTGCCTGTACAGGAATTATTTTCCCTGCGCTTATCCAAGCTGAATCTTTCTGGTTGAACTTCCCAGCTGGGAAAAACTTCAGGGCCAAAACCTCTGTATAAAATAGAATGACCATTACCATGCTGTACACTGCTGCTGGAGAGGGATGGAGAGCAACGCCAAACCCCTCTGCTGTTCCCAACCACAAGCAAGTCCCTTTGCTTGTGACCTGAAATGCTTTCCCCCTCCCTTGCAAACACTCTAGAACTACGTCCATCTCTTCAAACCTCCATCTAAAAGGATTATCCACAGAGCTCAAGGCAGGCAGGAGCGCTGAGCCCCAGCATTCAGCTTCCCCAGCGGGGGGTGAGATCCAGCATAGCAGTGAATTTAAATGGACTTTCCATTTTCATAGAAACAATAAAGAGAAGTAACGCAGAGACAGAAATTTTATTTACACAGTTTGGAACTAGATGAGAAGGTATCTAAATAGGAATAGGCAGCTGAAGAAAATAAGACTTGAAGGACAGACAAGAAGATTGTAAAGGTTTAGGCCTCCTCTGCAGTGTGAGTTTACACCTTCTGCTCCGCTGAGACCACTGAACGGAGCAAAGGACAGCTGATTTATATTCTCCGGTTTTGTCAGTGCCTCATAGATTTTTATTTTCTCTAATAGCTCTTGCTCAACATTTTAAAATATTTTAAACCATATTCAACCAGCACACCCTTAACCACCCCGAAACCGTAAAACAGGCCAAGGCCAAAGTCCCAAATCCAGATGAAGTCCCATGGAGTGACACCAGTGGAGAAGAGTAGGCTACATTAAAATTCGATGTGCTACTGCATTCTCATCTATCTCTAATAATCCCAGTTTTAAGTTTGTACTTCAGATTATAACTGTGCACACATCTTCCAGAAGGCCCATATACTCCTAGAGGCTAGGATTTACACATTTTGAAGAAGCCTTTTTTGCACCCATGGTTATAAGTGTGCTGCTGGAGTACACACTCAAAGGTGGCAGCACAACACCCCCGTCACGCGCTGCAGCTTCACTCTGCAGCATCAAGGTAAATTAGAACAACTGCTTCCCAAAAATCAGTGACCATCAGCCAACATCTTGGCAGCTCATCTGACCTGCCTCCACGTTACCAAACGCAGCTCTCTGATGGGGGAGAGTATTAAGGGTAAACAAGTTGGGTGTCATAGTGGGGGCTTTGCATATAGCAACAAACACTCCCTTTCTTTCAGAGAACTCTATATAAGAGGGGTTAATTGTTTGACCTCCTCTGTCTATTCTGCAGTCCAATTCCTTCCTCCTTCCAACCTTCCCTCCTTTCTTTGTCTGGGCCCTCAGATCCTGACTCCTGAGCTGTTGTCTCACCTCATCAAAAGAAGAAGAAATCTTTTCCCTTTCTTTCAATGTTGTTACTATCAGAATGGTGGTATTCACTATCTTTTGGATCTGTTTGTTAGTGGCCTGCTCAGCCAGGGCCCCCAGGGATACACACTGTTATCTTTGTGGTCTACGGTATCTCTTCTGAACTTATGCAGCTTGAATTACTGGAGTTCCTCTGTGAAACTTTTCACTACAGCATCCAAAGGACTGGAAACCTTTTCAGTCACTAAGACTTAAATTTGTCCTTGGAGCACCCCTCTGGTCATTTTTTTACAGTTCCTTATGGTTCATCTGCCCACCCGTCTAACAGAGAACTCTTCTACTCTCTCCATCACCCTCTCTAAGAATTGAAATAAAAGTATCAAATAAAGTGGAAGCCAATTCCAACTTCATTTCTGCCCCACTCCCCCACCCCCCAAACTCTGGAGAAGGATTCAAAGCTGGAAAAAGTGTCATGAAAAGACCTGGCACAATTTGGACCATTGGTGATCAAGATTTGATCCGAGCTCAATTGATTGCATCTCATGAGTTTGACATGCTGCTGCTAGAGCTATGATTTACAGAGGCACACATTTTTTTCTCCTCTGCACCTTATCTTACTTCTAGGACTATATTATAATACCTGAGTGCCTCACAGTCTGTAAGGCATTTAATCCTAATGACATCTCTGTGAGGGATGGAGGTGCCATAATTTTCATTTCATAGATGGGTAACTGGGGCACATTACAGACTAAGGTCTTGTCTAGGAGTTATATCAGCGGGTAAGATTCCAGGTGGAGCCTGCTACAGCAGAATAAGGATATCCACAGAGAGGATTATATCGCCTAAGTATATTAGAAAATTCCTCAGTGCAGCCACCACCCTCAATAACACCCAGTTTTCCAAGGGAAGCAATAAAGAAGAACCTTCTATGCCCTGGCCTGGCACTTTTCTAGTGCCCGACTCCTAAGCCAGGCAAGACTTCCTCTTGTATATCACAACATCCATGAAGCCAGTGTCACAGGAGCTTTTCTAATCATACCTGCCACAGCACAGTAGAAAGCTGGTGTGTCTCAGTACTGTGGGGGCAGCAGGGATTCTTTCACCGCTGCTTCCTTTCCTGTCTCTGCATGCATGTCTGGGGCAGCAGCGCTCATGGCTCTCCCCTGTGAAGAGGAGGTCTTGGGCTACTGCACTCTGAGGATTATTGCTGTTATTTTGCCTGATTGAAAGAGTCTAGACACCTGTGGTTCTTCTTTTGGAGAGTTTTAATACCAATATACTGTGGCAAAGGAGTCCTCCAAAATCTAAGAGGGTTGGGATTTTTTTTTTTTGTCTTGCAAAAAATGAATGTAATAAGGATAAATTTACCTGGAAACAAAAAGCAGTTTTCCAAAATACCTAGTTTACAAAGCCTTATCATATCTTGATGACTGATGGCCCTAGCCTTTTCAGATTCCTGCTCCCTGAGGAGGACCTGGATCTCAGACAACTCCTCCTCTTTTGAAGGATGGTCTCTTTAGTCCCATTAGGGTCTACTATTCTTCTCTGCTGGCAGGCTTTCTCCTACTCTGGTCCAAACCAGATTTATCGTTTGGCCAGAGATAGGGAAAATCTTCAAAGCTAATAATGCTGGCATTATCCCTTCATAATCCTTCCCAGTATGAATATTACATTTGCTGTTTTCCAGTCAGATGGTACTACTGTTGGCTCAAATGGTTTATTAAAACTTCTTTCTACTGGACCTGCTTTGTCATGCACCATTTCCTGTACAATTTTGGAATGGAGATTATCTAGTCCCGCTAACCTGATACTATTTGCTTCCAACCCAGCTGAATGCATTTCTGTTTCAGGTCCTCGTTCCCAGTACTTATTTTGCTTTTGCCTCCATATTTTGTAGCAGCGTCCTCCCGGAAAACTGGTAAAAATTATTCGTTAAGTTTCTGAGATCTACCCAGAGAAGTTTCTGAGTTTTCTGAAAGATGCATGATTTGAAACAGTTTTAATCACTTCCTACCAGTTTTTCCAGACAGGGTCCTGCAGAATATTTTGATAGTAAGCATCCCAATAAGCATGCCGTCATATAGTTTACATAAACCTTTACAGCTCCAAATTAATCAGAAACACCAGGCTATCTGAATGCTTTCTTTGAAACAGAGTCTGAGAAAAAAAGACACAAACACTAAGCTTTTTTCCACTCAAAATACTGTAAGTTAGGAATATTATCATCACTTGCGTGATCATTTAGGAATTGGTTCTATTTTCAGATTTAAAAAATCATGAAATAAAATTGAGAAGTATTGAATAGCAGCCTGAAACAGAAATCTGACAAGGAACCAAAATTCAGCTTGGGGTTGCTATAAGCAGCCTTACTAAAGCTGTTGGCTCAATACTTTCAGATATTTTGCAGAAAATAGGGGTATGTCAGATTCCCATTTTCTGAAGGCTAAATATTTTTTTACTGAACAAATATATGAACACATACTTTGTTGATGTTACCTAGAGGATTTAATTCAGCTACTTATTCTAAATATCCAATTCATGCACGGACAAATATTTATACTTAAAAATATGCTCTAGCTTAAGAAAAAATATTGAAATAGGAATACATTAGTAAGTTTTAATAGCATGGAATCATTCAAAGAAAATACCTATAATAACACAGGTTATTAATTATTAAAAAAATGCCAACACCAAAGGCTAAGAGCCCAAAGCAATAGACATATATTTGTCTCTCTTTCTGTGCATGAGATAATAGTTATTATACTTACGTTGATGCCCTTATTATTGATTTATTTAAAATTTGTTTGTTTGTTTGTTTCTTTAGAAAAGTGTCAGTAATTAAAAAAATCCAACCACCTGACACGAGATTTCCTTGAGAGGTTCATGAACCTTTTGTCAGACCTGATGTGAATTTCATGTTACAGATGAAAAAGAAAACCCGAACATGTTTCATGTAGCTTCTTGTTTCATCACAAACATTTCTCATAGCTTCAGTAGATAAAGCAAAGACCCCTTTAGCATTAGCTTTCTTAATCAGACTCCTATTGCACATTGCAATTTCTTTTTCTGCAGGAATCTCATAGATTCTTTCATCCATTTCTTTATCAGAAAACTAAGTTTTGACACACCAATTCCTTATGTGAATCCCCTGGGTAAATAAAAGTGACTAGTTGCTCCAGGAAAAAAAAAAATATGCTAATGAGTCATAAAGCACCTGGAAATTTTAGGTAAAGTACACGGGCTTTTACGAATAGAGCTTTGCTCCATGTTGCAGATTGTCTTTATTTTTAGGTGCTGCAATGTCATTCTTACAATATTAAGCAGGGAGCCCTGGAGGGATACAATTTAAGTCCAGTATTTGCTGGCTTGATGTAAGCATACCCAGGGTATTTCCAAACCTGGAAGTTAGATAGGGAAGTAGGCTACAAAATTCAGTAGATTTGCAAGCAGAACCAATCAACGCAAAGGTGTGCAGTCAAATCATATCTTTAAACTCTAAGTTATAGAGATAACAGTTTGCATGAATAGCTTCAGTTAGAATGCAAAAGAGGTTCTACCCCATCACAACTCTGCAGGTGCAAAGCAGAAGCATCCTGTATTGCTACTGTCAAATGCAGGCAGAAGTTCAAGTGAAGCCTTTGAAGTCTAAAACTTTGCAGCTATAATAGCGACTGCATGTTTTGTGGGCATGCTATCTATCAATTATAGCACCCAATTCAGCAGTGTTTATGGTATGATACATTCAGCCTCTGTTCAAGAGCACTGTTGTTCGTTAGAGAGACTGGACTTCCAAGCCTTACATGTCAGTGCCTGACAGGCATTCCACATGTAGCTCCAATCATAGAATCATAGAACCATAAAATAGTTTGGGTTGGAAGGGACCTCTAAAGATCATCTAGTCCAACACCCCTGCTGTGGGCAGGGACATCTTCAACTAGATCAGGTTGCTCAGAGCCCCGTCCAACCTGACCTTGAAGGTTTCCAGGGATGGGGTATCCACCACCTCTCTGGGCAACCTGTTCCAGTGTTTCACCACCCCCAGTGTAAACAATTTCTTCCTTATATCTTGTTTGTATCTACCCCCCCTTTAGTTTAAAGCCATTCCCCCTTGTCCTGTCGCAACAGGCCCTGCTAAAAAGTCTGCCACCATCTTTTTTATAAGCCCCCTTTAAGTACTGATAGCCTGCAATAAGGTCTCCCCAAAGCCTTCTCTTCTCCAGGCTGAACAACCCCAACTCTCCCAGCCTTTCTTCATAGGAGAGGTGTTCCATCCCCCTGAGCATTTTTGTGGCCCTCTTCTGGACCTGCTCCAACAGGTCCGTGTCTGTCTTGTGCTGGGGGCCCCAGAGCTGGAAGCAGGACTCTAGGTGGTGTCCCTCAATCTGCCGACCACGCTTCTTTTGATGCAGCCCAGGATACGAGTGGCCTTCTGGGCTGCAAGCACACATTGCTGGCTCACGTCCAGCTTTTCATCCACCAGTACCCCCAAGTCCTTCTCGGCAGGGCTGCTCTCAATCCCTTCACCCCCCAGCCTGTATTGATACTGGGGGTTGCCCCGCCCCAGGTGCAGGACCTTGCACTTGGCCTTGTTAAACCTCATGAGGTTCACACAGGCCCACTTCTCCAGCTTGTCCAGGTCCCTCTGGACAGCAGCCCGTCCCTCTGGCATGTCAACCACACCACTCAGCTTGGTGTCATCTGCAAACTTGCTGAGGGTGCACTCGATCCCACTATGTCATTGATGAAGATATTCAACAGTACCGGTCCCAATATGGACCCCTGAGGGACGCCACTCATCACAATCTCCATCTGGACATTGAGCCCTTGACCACTACCCTCTGGATGCGACCATCTAACCAATTCCTCACCCACCGGACAGTCCACCCATCAAATCCATACCTCTGCAGTTCAGAGAGAAGGATGTTGTGGGGGACTGTGTCAAAGGCCTTACAGAGGTCCAGATAGACGACACCTGTAGCCCTTCCCGTGTCCACTGATGTAGTCACTCCACCACAGAAGGCCACTAGGTTAGTCAGGCAGGACTTGTCCTTGGTGAAGCCATGTTGGCTGTCTCAAATCACCTCGCTGTCCTCCAAGTGCCTTAGCATAGCTTCCAGGAGGATCTGTTCCATGATCTTCCCAGGCACAGAGGTGAGACTGACTGGCCTGTATCCAATCTCCATCAAGTTCTCACAGAGTATTCTGGAACAAACTAAAACTTTAGGCAAGTTTGGATCCAGCTCCTAACTAACCCAACATGCAGGGTTGAGAGAGAAAGCATAATAACTCAAAATGATGAAAGCAATGCTATAGCAGGTCAGTTTCCTTGAGACCCATTTAGACATTTTCAGCCCAACAAGGCTACTACCAGTCCAGTTTCGTTAGCTTGGAGATTTTAATAAAGTCGAAGAGCCAAAACAAAAGCAAATCTTCTGTGTTTCATCTTATTTTATGTAAACGTCATGTCAAAACTGAAATTTTCCAGGGTAAACAATATAAACGAACTCAAAGAAGTTCAGAAAAGGAACTTAGATGTGGTTAAAACAATATGTACAATTACAGAAATCAAGTAAATCTGACCAGCATTTTGTGTTTGTAGCAGAACCAGTCATATCTTTTTAACGAGAAAACTTAAAGACAGAGAATATCTTTTATTAGACCAAATAGCATAGCTGGAAAAAACTAGATCAGCTTTTGTGCATTCAGCCCTTCTTCGGGACTGAAGCATAACAACAGCCTATTCTTGCTTCACCAAAAATGGAGGAAAAACCCACAGAGATTCATTTAGACACCTTTACACAAACTGATGCTACAGCAGCCTCCATTTCCTTTATTTGAATTATTTTCTGGGAGGCTGGAGAGCTTGGGCTGCCCCTTGAACACCTTCTGTTGGGTCTTCAGTGGCACTAGACCCTACTTCCTCGGGAAGGAAGAGCACGCTTGTTGTACATGAGCTGTATGCGTGTACCCTTGCAAAGCAGAGAGGATGGCAACCCATGTGTCTTGCTGAATGGCTGCATATGAAAGCAGAGACGTTTTGTTCTGTTAAGACAAAAATATGGAAGTTTTAATCTTCACCTGGCTTTGTATCCCGACGATCAAAATAGAGAAGGGATTTAGAGTAAAAATAGTGATGGTTCAGCCAGTACATTAAAAACCACAAGACCTATTAAATGGAGTTTCTAATAAAAATTCTTCCTAACTGGTTAATTGCAGTTGCTAAATGATTTCTTTTTATAGTAAAAGCTTTATAATTAACAAGCCAGACATTGATTTCTAGTCATTATCAATTTCTCTATGATTATTATTGCTTCTATAATAATCTTCACTGTATTAACATAGATTAAGAAGCTCTTTAAAATAGAGCAGCTTCATTAGCTCCTGCGATCACAGGAGGACCTGCAGAACTCGGCACTTCAGTTAACCACCATGCAGAAGCTGAAAAGAAATGCTGCAAGATTCTATTCCTAGGGGCTGACGTGCACGAAGAAGTGTGAGAAACCTCAGTGCTCAACTCCGAGCACTTAACTCCCAGTCACTAACGCTTCTAAAATCATTAACTTGGACAGCCATGTTAACAATATTTCCATGTTAATCTTTATTGCTACATTAACGAAACATCTTTTATCCCACAGACCTACTACATTTGAAAAACTTTATCAATCCAATGGCAAAACTGGAATAATTTCAGCTGGGTAAATGAAAGTTGGTAAAACGGCCTTTGAAAACACAGCAATGTAATGAAACACAGTAGTATGGGAGAGGGGATGAATAGATCATCCTGTGTAGACCTCCTGGCTTTCAGACGTTAGAGTACACCGACTGAAGCAGGGATCGGGATGGGACCCGAGACACGCAGTTTTGCTCTTGTGAAATGTGCCAAGGAATATTTGCAGACTAAGCAGCTATTTCTCATCCAAAAGGATAGCGGCTCACTCGCTGAGCTGTGCCTGATCTTTTCCATGGAGATATGCTGACTGATAATAGCTATAGCTGTCCTTTGGACACACGCAGACCACTCATTTCTGCCTGCAAATAACTGAATTCAATGAAACTTTGGATTTGTTTGCTTTTAAAGTTATACTGACTACTTTGCACTGAGATTTTGATGTATGATTCATATGGCTGCAAAGAAGTCACATAGAAGGCTGGCAACAGGACAACATCTTTCTGAGCTATGCAGTTTTATTTTGGATATAGTTCCCAGATTAATTAATTCATGGCATATAAAATATCATCTAATTACTTGTATTTTGCGTGATTATTCTTCTCAAACATTCCAAGTGATCTCACTCAACTCTCCTTCATGAATTTGCAGAAGAAACCAAAACCAGAGCTCATGCAAAAGGGTTTTGAAAATATTGTAATGTTTTATACAATGAAAGTAAAAGATAGAAGAAGCAGCCCTATGCAAATCTTTGATACCTCAACACAAGCTTACAACATATGAATCCGGACTTCCCCACATTCCCAAATATGTCAAGATATGAAGATTTGGTTTGGCCTGTCACTAAGACTGAGAATAGCTGGACAATTTAGAGTTTTTTAAATGCTGAAACCAAGTTGAGTTCAGACCTGTCCTCCTGCCCTTGCTCATGTTACCTAAATATTGTGATTGTGGATAACAGAATGCAAGAAGAAACTACACATATTAGAAGAGAATTATACTGGTGGATTAAAAATAAGAAGTATTCAAAAAAACATTCTCATATTTGAAATATTACCTCTTTTTTTCAGCATCATTCAAAAAAGAAACGTGTTGGAGCTGCTTTCTCTAGTTATCCACAGTAACCTTTTCTGCTCCTAAGACAGTCAATCATTGTGGGATTTTAAATCAAACTTCATAGATTTACTTTGTCAACCCTGGCCTAAACTATGCTCAGCTCCTCTGGCTTTCACAGGAATTGGTAGATAGGATTCCACCTATCCTGCCCCAAAATTGGTCAAGTGCTAAAGGACAACATTTGTGGTTTCCTGTGACTTGTCCAAGTTCATTAAGATCTGTTAGACTGATGCAATGTTTTTTAAATTGTCAGAAATCTCAGTTCATCACTCAGAAAATAAACAGGAAAACCTTGCTCCTTTCACAGCTCTGCGCCATTCGGAGTGTCATAAATATGGAAAATTATACAGGAGGTAAAAAGTGATGGAAGATCAGCTTTGTGGAAATGTTGTTCAAGCAAGTACCACACACATGCTTAACTTTAAAGTAAACCTAAGCTACTTATGAATTTATCAAGACCTACATGTGGATGTGAGGGACCTTGGGGGGGGAAGGGAAATGAAGCCTTTGTGAATAAAGCCTTCAAGAGGGAAGAGGGTGGGACTGGTCATTCATTTTTCCAGAAACCTGCATTTGGTTGTCAACAGTGAGAAATAAAATAATATTAATAAAAAACCCAATCATGGTATTTCACCAAGATTTGGTTGTCTTGGATATATTTTTCAGATGCTGCACAGTGATCTAAGAGCCCAAATCCACATGCGAGAATGTTAAGTATACCTATAGCATGCGGTGGAGGACTGTGCAGAAACAGAGGTGCTATCCGAGACAGCTTTGGACTAAGAAGCTCTGGAACTGGCAGCACTAACTGGGACAGCAGCATGCTATTTTGCTTTGCAGTGAGGCAAGGTTAATTTGTCTGAGCACGGTTTCATGTTAACCTGCATACAAGCAGAACTAGACATTGTGCCAACTGCATGGAATTGGTTTGTGGCCATGCACAGGCACACCCGTTACTGCCTTACGTGAATAGCAATGAGTATGCCACCAGACGGTGTTAAGGGATCAAAGAAAGCACAACCCTCTTAGTTCCTCCCCTTGTAAATCCACTCTTGATACTACTTCCAGTAAGTTTTGTGCAGTAATGCATTTGCTGATACAGGCAGACCAGCCCGTTCAGAGCTAGCTTGGAATTTCTAATATATATTGGGTGGTGTAAATATACTCTAAGATCCTTTGCCACCTGTCTGCTTTTAAAAATTGAAAAGCAAGCCTTACTTCCGTGTCATGAGACATGGAGATTCGTATTTCATGGTCTTTATTCATGATGCTCAACTGAAACTTGATTTAGGAAAAGTGAAACTTTGCTATGCAACAGTACAAAACTATTAAAATTAATTGATCTGACCATAATCATCAGTGAACAACTGAAGTCGTAACCAAGGAATCATCATGCCTTTTGAAAAGCGTCTAGATAAACTTAATGGGTACATACAGCAATATGATCTAAGGGAATACATGCATTCATTTCCCTTTTCCATTCACCTAAGAGGGTATTGAAACTTTCATCTGATGCCACATTAAGGTATAATGTGCACTGATATGCAACAGATAAGGAATTCCCAAAACTTTCTTTGATGTCTTTCAGTCATGTTTCCATCAAATAGTTCACTATAGAAAGAATACACACAGAAATTGCTAACTACTTTGTAACTAAGCAATTGTTTTAGACCAAAACCATGCTATTTCTTTTGCACCTTCAATCCAAACCTGCTATTTTATCCTTGGTTTATGTATCTGATCTAGAGGGGAAAATTGTGCGTATTCATCTGAAAAACTTACAGAGTGAGAAATCAAACCTGAGAACAAAGTCCAAGTCTTTCATGCTGTAATGCAGAGAACATCAAAGGGCCACACCTATGAAAAGATTACTTCTCCTCTAAACTTTTTGTCCGAAGGCCATCACAAATCTCTCTGCTCTTGTCTGATTTATGTTTCAATGATGTTTTCAATAACCTTTACAGCTTATTGTCTATTGAGCAAATACTCTGGAAGTGTTGCAGAGAATTGTTATGTCCTAATACAGCATACATATATAATAATAAATATGTTGAAACCAATCTATTTTTTCAAGTATGAAGAGTACATGAATGTAATTAGTATTCTAATTTATGACAAATATCCTGTGGATACAGTAACTAGAGCCCTGAACTGTAACATAAAGAAGAGCTTTGCATCTTCAACATCTTTTTGGATAGGGCTGTGCACTGCCTCCTCTAAATTCAGTGCACGGCTGGTTTAGATTCACACTATAGTACTCAGTACGCAAGCATTTCTTATAAATGTTTCAGAGCATATTCATCTCGGTCCAACTCTATTAACTTCTGAGAGACATCTATGTTTCATCAGAAAGTGGATTAGAGCAATTAAAAGCTCAAGGCATGTAATGATATAGGCGTCTCCTGTTATGATCCTACCCCCATCCCCACTGGAAAACAAATGGCCAGGATGCGATCCTTCTGTCGCCACAAGTAAAAGCACTAGCGGTAGTAACTCTGCTTGTGTTTCTTGGCCATAAAGTTAGCACTCCATTACAATGATTTTCACTTTTGTGTGAGAAGACTCAGGCTGACAAGACTATTTTGGTCATTCTCAGGACACGTTGAGAAGAATTTCTTCACAGCTACCAAGAATAGTAAGATGAATTGAGATTAATTATTACCTGTGTTGACATCAATGATAGTTGATGGCTTCAGGTAGGTAATGATTTAAAAACTCCGCAAACCCAAGATATACTTAGGTTCTGATCTGAACCCCATATACCACCTGATTTGAAGAGAGACACACAATATCTATACCTTAATCTAACCACGTTTTAATTCTATATATTCACTGGTGTTTGTTAATTTTCTTCATTCCTTATTTATTCTAGACATAATTTTTAATGCAAATCCAGATAGCAGAGTGAAAGAGACCATTTCCAAATCTGTTTCTGACTTTCACAACTAGATTTGCTTTACTAATATAGAATTCAAATCTAAAGCCCATGAGCTTTGGAGAAGCTAGCACTAGGTTCAGCTGTGACTACCAAATTGCCCATGGTTCATGAAAGTCACTCATCCATACTCTCCTCCTTGCCCTCCAAATCCCAATTAGATCTGCACTTTATAAGATGAAAATGTGAAATAATTTGCAAGATCAGAAAATTAGGCCCCGTGCATTAGACAGTTTATGTCTCTAGGTATTTATTTATCTAATCATAGTATGGTCTGACAGTTCTTAACAGATGTGACATAAGACCATAAAATAATGTATTGTTTGTTAAGTAATGAAAGTTGTATTAAATGAAGTTAATAAAAATATTCTGTCAGTATATAAAAGATTATTTTTAAGATTAATCTTGAAATAGGAACAAAAGATGGGTTTGATCATAAAAAATTGTAAAGGAATCAGTAATAAGAGGGACTAATCCAAAGGACAGGGATTGCTAAAATTTTATCTATGGATGACAAGTTAATGGGTCAGACTTCAGAATAGGAGATCCGTAAAAAAGTAATTCTGCCAAGAAATACTTTTATCTCCTGTGCTTGTAACATGAGTTGCCTTGAGATGACTAGCCCTGTCAACTCAGTGCCTCTCAAAGAGGTGTTGCAGTAGCTTCTGGTGTGAACTAATAGCGGGAAATAAAATAGCAGGCATGCTGTTGTGCTTTAGACCAGAGAAGCTCTACAAGCTTTTACAATTCCTTGGTGGCAGGGCCCTTTGGGCCCTTATTCTTTGGCAGATTTATCCCAATATTCCTTTTTCTCTCTCTTCCTCTCTCTGCCCACCCACACTGATTATTCACCCCAGTTCTGGTTCAGCTGAAAGAGATCCTGGAGGTGCCTTGAAGGTCAATTTGGGATAACAGTATAAAAAAATCCCTTTGCAGAATGTGTCCAGATGCTCTGAGAACTGCTACCCTTCAATATCCCCAGGCTGCAAAGACACAGATGTATGGTGTAATATCTCCCTGACATTATTTATACTGATGGAAGGAAATTAATTTAAACTGCATGAAGCTAAAGTAACTGAATTTTGCATGAGAAGCAGAATGAACTGGGGAAAGTGAAATCCATACTCCAGTCTGACTTTCCCTTTGCATTCCTGAGTGTACCTTGGATACTCCAAGTACCGGGTTGGAGGAGTGTCTGGCAATTCGCAAGGTGTGATGATGAAGAAACCAACACAGATGAGGTCTCGTGGTCTCTCCTGCAACCCACTGCATCAGCACCTAGACCCACTCACCCAATGCCATGCCCCCAAGGTCCCTCTCCATCCCACATCAGCAGTCGTGTGTGGCTTGTTTGGACCCTGGTTCCAGAATCAGAGAGGTTCCCTGTCTGGACATTAATACCGGCTTACCTTTTCCCCATCTATACCTCACACACAAAAGGTCATCTTGTTACTCGTCTTTTGTTCTTTTGATACAAAGATGTATTTAAGCTAAGAATTATGTGAATCTAACCCAGAATCCATTTTATTTGGTAGTTAGACACCAACATCTCTTCTAATGTTGAAAATGCTAGGAAATTATATTCAGTCAGCAAAATTTTGATGCGTGTATTTAATGGAAGACACAAGTACAAACATGAATTATCAATGATACAGCCATTTTCATAAAAGAAGTATAAAAAAATGTTTCAGAAAGAAGATGGCTGTAATTTCCTAAGCTTTACAGAGCTAGATTATAAAGTCCTAACAACATTGAAAACACATCGTGTTATCAACAGGGCAAGCTCAGAAAAAAAAAATTATAAAATGTAGTTGATTCAGCCATATTTCATTTACCTTAGAACCATGATTACTATCTCTGCATCTTTTTTTTTTGACAGCTTCACAAGGACATAGCTAAGTATTTCCAATAATCTTCTTAGACTTGGGAATTCAATATTTTCATTTCCAGTACATAAAGTTGTTTTAGGTGAGAATTTAGGAACAACAAATAGTCAAACATTAATTTTACCATCAGCCAAACTAGATGAAAAAATGAAAGATAATTACAAAGGAAAACCCCTGGAAAATACATTAAGGTTGATTACCAGTATTCTGTACAATTCTGTACAAGAAAGTCATGTCCCTCAAATCTTTCAGAATGAACGTATCAGCAGGATGCTAGTAAAGGTATGCACTGAAATAATTTGGCTTTTGCAGAGCCTTTGACAAGTCCCTCACAAGAAGGAATCTAGTTATATATAAAATATACTAATTGAAAGTTGACTTTAAAAAAAACCCAACAAAACCAAAAATTAATGTTTCAGTTTTTAATATGGAGCTCTTCTAGCTGATGGAAAGTGTAAGAAAACAGTCCTTGTGTTCCTGCTGCCAGAAAAGTCCCTTATGCTTACCCTAGCTGCTAGGGTAAACCTGAACAGCCTGCAATCTGCTTCCATGTGTGATGGAGAGCTGACACCAGTGGAGGGTGACTGCAGGATCAGAAAAGGGGATAGAAACCTGCCAGAGATTCTCACCAGATCCGTGCCTCTGCACAAGGAGTGTTAAGTGTTCCTTGGCTGCCCTTGAAGCCCAACACTTTGTAACTGGAATACATTCCGATAAATATCAGCTAGAGCATACATATTTTAATGCGAAAGTTATTGAAGATGAGATGACACTTAAATGAAAAGATAAGAATACATATTTATTCTCAAGTATCTAAAAATATTTTGCTTGAGATGTGCAGATTGTTTGAAATTTTTCAGCTCTTGTCCTGTGATATTAAATCTGAAGTAGATTTTACTAGCACAACAGAACTAGTGTCATTATTTCACTAATTAGTCCCATTTCTGCTGTTAGCACCGAAAACACTGGCTTTTTTTCCCAGTTTGCCTCCTTCAAAGACATGCCAGATGAGTTCAGGCTCTGTTTTGAGACTGTAAATTAATAGCAATATTTTGATCAAGCTGCATTTAAAATGACTATGATCACTTAAAAAGCATGTTAATTCTCAGCCACTGAAATGAATGTCTGATGCTCTTCAGCTTTCTGTTTCCAGCGGGCAGCCACAGATACACAAGACTATGAACAAAAAACAGAGCGACATTATCTGTCCATGGTAATGTCAAGCAACAAATAATTTGATTTCTGTAATATATTTTTTTTCCAGAATAAACACAGAAACTGACAGTCTGCTTTGCTTTACATTTCTTGTCTCCATCAGCTATAAAAACCACCCGTTGCGCTTGGATATCATACAATGCATATGGCATGCAGGATCAAACACTGTTCTGGAAATTCTGCCCATACCTCAGTGTAACAAGATGAGTTATGGATAGAGTGACAATTTTGAAGGAACTGAGTGTTCTTTGCTTTTGTGGTCTTCAGATAGACTTTTTGGACATGAGGAAAAATATCTTTCCTGAAAGAGTGGTTAAACATTGGACCAGGCTGCCCAGGGAAGTGGTTGAGTCACCATCCCTGGACGTATTTAAAAGACGTGTAGATGAGGTGCTTAGGGACATAGTTTAGTGGGCATGGTGGTGTTGGGTTGACGGTTGGACTCGATGATCTTAGAGGTCTTTTCCAACCTTAATGATACTATGATTCTATGATTCTTAAAAGAACACTGTGTTAATGCAGTTTGCAAGAGGCACACATATGGTAGTCATAGAAAAGGTACAGTAGAGCTAATCCTTAGCCATATTATTTTAACTATTAAAAGCTGGGGAAAGATGAGAACAAATATCTACCATAGCAGAGCGTATCTATAGTAGCAGAACTCCCTATTCAGTCCTAAAGAAATTGCTGAAGCTTTTTTTTTTTTTTTAGGGAAACAATAGAGGGAAATTCAATTTTTGAAGAAGCATTTGAGACTTTTCTGCTTTTTGTATTTTCTTTTTAAGCAACAAGCATTTTTCCTCAGATGAGGTGCTTTTTCTTCTCATTTCTAAACTTTTTAATTATATATTTTTAAACAGAAATAATGAAAGTACTGCCTCCCAGTTTTGCTAGACAATGCAGAATTTCTTCTGACGCCTTTGGAACATTTGATGTTGGCAACAGCTACATAATGAACATTGTACTTGCGAATACGTGCTATAAAAAAAAATGATGGGGTGGTGCGGTTTTCAGAATGTAAATAGCTGTGTAAGTAAGGTATAGAAAAGAGATCGTTTCTTTAATGTAGACTGCAATCATCTAGTAGCATGCTTGAGTTCCACTTAAACCCCACTTCAGGGTTCCAGTAAGATTGTTCATGAAGCAGTACCTAAGCCATCTTTTTGCTCTTTCTCCCCTTAGACTTTTCTATAAAATTGGCTGAATTCCTCCCTGGGGTCATAAACCAAAGGAAATGCTTGCCTTTAAGAGACAAACTAATGGTGAGGGCCTGGGGGAATAACTGTACTTGTCAGCTTGCTAAGAGCTAGAAATGGTTTAACCTGTTTATTAAAGTGCTATATTACAGCTTTTTCTTAATATCTGAAAATAATGTTTCTGCATGACTGCTGAAGTGCGTCTGTGCGTGTGTGATGCCAATGCACTCCCGCTTTTGCCTCTCTGAGCAGTGGTACCCACCCTTCTGGCTGGGTCCCCTCCCTCTGCAGGAGGAATCGGTAGCGCACAGCCTGGACAACCACATTCAGTATTCTGGATCCGATGTTACCAGATACCATACAGTGAAATTCCGTTTGCAGTCCCAGCACAACACTAATGCCAATCAGAGGAACGCTTTGCCTCGGGAATTGATTCCAGTCAGAGACCAAGGCAAAAAAAACCCCAAAACATTGTTCAGGTTACCTCTTTTTCAAAGCTGTCACAGCACAGAACCACACACAGCTAAAACAGAGGGTATACTGCACAACAAAAATGAGAAATATCCTAATCTCTCTAAAGGTAAAAGCCAAGTTCCCATAAACCACAGCAGGTTCAGGATTTCATCTACATTTTTCCAATACTCAGTATTCGTTCACATGAGAAGAAACTATAACTTGGAGAAATAGGTGCAATGGTATCATATACCATAGCTTAGCCACCATTTCACTGTAAACACATCCAGCTGCTAACAAAGACGGCATAAATAATGTTGGCTCAAGTGTGCTTTAGTGACAGTTTCCCTCCAGACAGAGCTTAGTTTGCTTCCAGCTCGCATTCGAGCCTGCATTCGTTGCCAAGCCCAGCACTGTGCCGACCAAAACGGCGTACCCAAAATCATTCCCCTCACCTACCCCATAGCCTTAAGTGCAAAAGCAGGCAAAAACTTAACTTTTCACTTTATGTCCATGAGTTGGTGAAAAACTTTATGGTGTGTTCTAAATATCTGGATGCTTTCAAGTTACTTCACCAGTATTTGAAACACACTCAAACCCACTAGCCTCAGAAATTGCTAGCGCTCCTTCTAGAACAGTCAAATCTAACACAAAATGTTGTAACTGCGACAGGGTTTATTTCAACCTATCGCACAAACTACTGAAAGTCTTCACATCTGCAGCTCAGTGATACTGCTAGGAGGAGAAAGGATTCAGACAATATTTAAACAAAAAACCTAATACCTTGAAAGACAAGATTGGGAGTGATTCCCTAGGTTGCTGAGTCTATTTTCTCTTATTTAAAAAAAGATGGAATAATCCTGTATGGTAATTGATCACACTATCATAAAACTACTTCATTCAGAGTTTTTTTTTTTTCCTCCCATCCAGTTGAAGTCTGTTCTACAGCTCCATTCCCTTTGTTTTCAAGCCAATTTTATTCAGGGTTAGTTTATATACATTTCCTGGCACAGTCAGTCAACCCTGCCCATCAGCTCAAATGGTTCTTTTTCTCCTGGACATTTATCTGTGGGTGTTGATGATTGAAGCTAAAATCTACCAGAATGTATTCTTTTTGGACCTAAATCCACATTAGATTTTAAGTCACCTAATTATGCCACTGTGCTCTTCTGGGGCTGCCATTCAGCACAAGAACACAGCCACAAGATAACTCTGTTCACAGCACGACAAGCATGTTTCTCTAATAGGACACTTCCTTCTGGGTTGGAGAGAGCCCACCCGTGTTCACAAGATGCATGTAGGCCATAAGATGAAAATAAAATAAAATAAAATAAAATGCACTAGTTAAGAAGCTTAATAAGCAGGATGGAGCATTCAATACAGATATAGGGAAGGAAAGAACTTAAAATCCATGAAACCTAATGTAAATCAACAAGACTAAAAGCCACACTGTTGCAAGAAGTCCACCAGGACAACTTAGCATAAACCAGGCACTAACAGAAATAATTGCAGCATTGGGGCCACAGACAATTTAGTGACACGAGGCAATGTGGAGGACGCAGGGTGGAGAGCAGCAAATGCAACGAGGCAGTTGGAATTTGGTGGCCAGCAGGATAGGAGCTGGTCATAACAAAGGGGTGAGGGAGAGATGCTCACTTCTGTCCCCGTCTGGAATCTCTATTTCCGAGGTCTGAAGTTTGGCTGGTCCCGCCTCCTTCACCCTTTACAACACCCTGTGAACCCCAGATGTCATGAGAGGCCTTTATAAGAGGCAAATAAGAGACAAATTTCAGCTGCTGAAAATACATACACTCCTTCTGAAGTAAATTGAGCTACACCAATTTGCAGTCACCACACGCTAGAATGTAATAGCCATTAAGCTATTATTATAGTTTGCCATAAACCATATGCTTAGCTTGTGTATGTCTTCCTAAAGAAATTGTCACCTTTCTCCTTTTGGAAATGCTAGGCCTCTTTAAGAATTCTGAAATGTATTGTTTCTCTTTTCCTTCCTCAAATTGTTCTTAAGCTTAACAGCAGTACCACATTTCTAATTAAATGGACAGATAGGATACTGATAACATCTGCTTTCTGTAATAAAAACTATTGATATTGTTGACCTGACAGATTATCTGCAATAGACAGAGCACAACGGCCAAATCTAAAAAGCAAGGGAGGAAGAGCAGCTTAGCACAAGAATACATATTATTATCTGTTCTTCTGCCTTTTGGAATTATTAAGAATGATTATAGAAATTATCAGTCATCTCTGCTTCTTGTTCTGGCATATGAAATGGAAACAGTGATTGAATGTCACAAAGAACTTTGATAATTTTTTTTCTTGATACAACGACTTTGTAAGGTGAGCTGCTTCTTTTTTTATGGTAGCATCTCTTACAGGAATCCCCAAGATTTATGGCAGTAGATGTCATTTTTCAAAATTTTTGTCCCATGTTTTATGGAGCAAAACTTCAAACAGTAAAAGAATATCCTAATAATAATTGACATCTCTTACAAAGCTTTTTATTCAAAAACCTTAACACTCCTATCATAGCCCAATCCTGATTCCTACTTAAAGTTGTTGGTTTTCTGGGGTTTGCAGTAAAAAAACTGGTCCTCTGTGAATTAGGTCATACAATTGCCTAGTAAATACCTACTCAGCGGTTTTACTACTATGCTTAAAACCCCAACATTCAAAAGTATCATATACTTTCCTTAATTAAAGCATCTATGTTATGGTAGAAACACCGGTTATGTTTTGTTCTCTCAGGAGAAAATAGGCTAAAGTTTCGACATCGCCCTTCATGCAAGCACTTAAGAAATATTAGGAACTAAATTCTTCCACGTGGCATTGGATTTGTAGCTGGAGTAAACTGGCCAAACTCCACTGATTTTAGGGCAACTCAGTTCATTTACACTATGGAGGCGGCCTCAGGTCAACCTCAGCTTTCCTCTCTGGGGCTGGAATATCGGCCATTTACCCATTCCAAGCGGAAGCACTGTAAGCTGCCTGTGCCACTCAGTTTTGTGCATCTCTGGATGTTTGGAGGTCATGGTAAAGACAACAGCCATCTATTTATCCCCAGCTACTGAATTTCCAGAGGTAAACAAACAAGCAAACAAAATGTTACTGTAGCAGATTTAATCTCTTCTTTTTGTTCCCAATGCCAAACAGTAGCACCTTATTTTCAGAAGCTGGCCCACATCATTTGCCAAGTATTCAACATTCAGGAGTTAGCTAAATACTTTAGCCTGAAAGATATCCAGGTGTTTTTGTTTTTTTTAAAAAAGGCTTAATGGAGGCTTTATCTGCATTTGCCAGTAATCACACGAGTCGAGGAACATGGGTTTTAAGAAAGAAAAAGAAACAACCAAATATCTTGATGGCTGGCTATGTAGGACCCTTATCTTTGGATTAGAGTTTGATTTTCTTTGTGTGGTTTTTCTATGCACAAAAATATTACCGCAGATGGAGAAATCAAAACACATAGTTAAGAAAGCCTAGAAATGCACCACGTATACTTCAAATTACTGGGCCTTAAGAAAAAAACAGGGCAGAAATTTAATGGAAAAATATTTAACTTTTACCAATTTTTCATTAACCCTTCCTGAAAAAATGTTCTCTTTTCACAATACGAACAAAGAAAGTTCATTTTAAATCAGATGGGGTTTCCCAATAGCCATTTCATCATAATTGTCTGTAATCTTTCTCATACTTCACAATAGGTGATCCTGCTGCCTAATATATATTAATTTTTAAATTACATGGAACACTGGTAAGATAACTCGCTTGCTCACCGTATTCAGTAAGCAAAGTTTTTTTTTATTGCAGCTATTTTTAGTTTATATGATGCCATTTCTCCTAAATTTCATCCTAAAGAAAACTTTCAGGCCATTTCTAGGCTAAAACATGTCTACCCGTGCTCTTCTCCTATTTCAGTGAGGTAAAACTCCAACAACCTGCCTCACAATTTTCCCAACTTCTGGAGTTTTGCATAGCTGCTCTTCTGCCTCAATTCTGACTGGCTGTTCTAAGGTGAAAGTTTGCTGCCCATCCAAAATAGTCTCCTGATCAAATCCTTGTTTTTGTCTCTAGTAATGCAAAACCACTCATGTGCTTATAAAAAAAATATTACAATGTTTTCTGCTGTTAATCAAATTACTTAAAAGCTCCCTGTTATTTAGGTGAAAGAATGTCTCAATTGTGTAACTGCTCAATCTTTACTCATATTAGACACTCTTCTTAGCTTACGCTCATTTCCCCAAGCATGGGGCCTCATATCCAACATTATCTGTAATTAAAGCCTAAATTCAGAGGTTGATGACCTTTTGATGACTTGTGGCTGAAATGTCATATTTTGTTTTCCTTCTTGTTATCATCCATGTAAAATGAATTGTATACTGAACCTTGGGGTAATAGTTGAAAAAAGCACTTGTTTCAAGACAGGAGTTTAACAGACACTTTAAGGGACAGACTGTGAAAACAAAGACCTCTGGGTGATTTCTGATGGAAATTAGGTAACTTTTCTGATTCTGATTCTGCAGCACCTAAGAATATATCATATTTTACAATTCTAACACTGTGAACATGGCAACTAATTACCATTTCTGAAAATATTGTTCTCTCATTAATATTGACTTTACTTTTCTTACACATCATTGATGCATTGAATTGAGGTAATTTTTAAATACTCACATAAATGTATTTTTCTTGACAGACCTATGTAAAAATACTTCTGCAAGATCAACAAAAAATAATATGTAAGTTTGCATTAACTCAAAGGGTGGAGTCTTTCCACTAGTTATCCATGGATGAATTCAATCCCTGGCATACAGAAGACTAATATAAATTGTCTACCGTCAGCACATAAAAATATTAATAACTGTGAGTTTCACAGATATGAAACATTGTGAAGCCAAAGTCATAGTTCTGATGCTGAGGGATGTTTATGAAAAGAATATGAAATAGCTACCATGTGATTTTTTAATTTGTATTTTTATGTA
This sequence comes from Pygoscelis adeliae, assembly GCF_000699105.1. Lineage (NCBI taxonomy): Eukaryota > Metazoa > Chordata > Aves > Sphenisciformes > Spheniscidae > Pygoscelis > Pygoscelis adeliae. The sequence continues at coordinate 6,691,679 of NW_008825614.1, forward strand.
ACTAGATATTAAGGGTATATAGATATAAATATTAAGGGTATATAGATATAACTATATACACAGATTTCATATTACATTAAAGATATGAATCACAGTCAATCACATCAAGACTTAAGTAAGTGTTGCATTATTTGCTACATAAATGGAAAATAAGGGGTAGTGGAAGGTGCAGCTGCAGATTTTTGAACCATTGGAATATTTAATGAATGGCTGAACTCTAAAGAGATAACCTTGATTCACTCTTTGTCAGTGAAAGACACAGAGTAGAGGAAAACAGTCAGATTTTGAGGCATCATGTCGCTTTCCAAATGGAGACATGGTAGAAAAAGTGATTGATGGATGTATTGACGTATAGAGTAAAAGAGAAAAAAGTAGAAGGATCATAAGTGTACACACTGAGTGATGTGTATACATACATATCTGTTTGCACATATGCTATAGGAAAATTACTCCTCCCTCCTTTAAGTGGTAATTTTAATCCTTTCTTCTTTTAAATTTCATTTTAAATATAGTCTTGTAATTCTGAGCATTACCCAGCACCCAGTAAGGATTACAAAGTTATTCTCAAAATTAATTGAAATTCTCTCTGATGGCTGCATAATTGACAAGGTGTTAGCTTCAGAAAGATCTCACACACTTTACTACTATGGGCAAAATTCAGCTTTGGGACCCGTAACATTACTATTATTAATAGTAAACCAGAAACATTCTACATCTTGGACTCTGTTGAGTCCAAGATGTAGTATGTTTCTGGTTTACTTTTAATAGAGTCAGAAACTGGGCTGATATCTTCTTGAATGGAGCAGTTCTTAGTTTCTCAACAGGTACCAAAGAACAAGGCATCAGACCTGAAAGGTGGAGATACTGGTTTTAATGGAAAATATATATTGCGTAAAATACCCTTGAAACAGTGCTTTCCTGACTTCTAAAGACATATAAACTGACTCTCAAAGGACATACATCAATACAATCACACCTATGTAATCATGATAAAGTTTAATGAAAAAAGATCCAAAGCAAACCTTTCTCACTTGGCCACATCCTTGCAGTTTATTATTTAGGAACGCTACTGTAACGATGATAAAAACGACCACCTCTACCAAGGCTATACAAAACCTTTATGTTACTTAGGTTATTCAAGTGTTGATCTTAGGCCACTTTTCGGCAAAAAAACCCATCAGTCTGCTTCTTCAATGTGTCAACATACTGATCTTTTAAGTGCACAGGAGCCATCCTGCTGACTTCACTCTGGATGAGGTGCCAGCTCTCATATGGCCTCTGAAAATCCTTTCCATCACAGAACCAGCAAAACAGCAGCCGACAGTCCTGCCACCAGGGAGGAGCTCACCGAACCTCCACTTCGCTCCTCTGCTGCGGCACTGTAACTAAGGATGATTCACAGCTCATCTGGGAAATGAACTACCACTCGTTTTGTTATATCTGCTCAGCTCTTCGGAAATATTATCACATTTTGCATACATGCACCCGTTTTGTTTCACATAGTTTATAGAATTTCTCTCTTCTTGCCAAAATGAAATCTTGAAAATACAGCTTTTCTATAAAGAGAGGGAGGGTTACTGGAATTTAGTACAGAGACTTTGCACAGCCTAACACTGTCTGAACTTGAACTTTCTTAATTCCAGTGAAAAGCAAAAGTCCTTCATGCTTCTCTGTATGACCAGGCAATTTTTTCTGAGGACCATTCACAGCTCTTTAAGTCTTATTTTTCTTAATACAGGGAATGTTCTATTAGCAGCACCTTCATCTCTGACAACTTTCTTATTACAGCTTTTGCTTTCTACTCCAAAGGCCTTGGAATATGCCTAATAGCTAAACTCATGTTATACCTTTCCATCTAAATAACAATGACTTCCATTAAGGACCTCTGACAAGCTTCAAAATCCTTCTAACTGAATCTTTAGCCATCTAAATTTTTTAAAGTTGCTTATGCAACCAGACAGCTTTTCCTGTGAGTTCATTTTTCATTTCTTTTTTTTAAGTTACAAACCAAGTTGGCAGCATGTATACAGCCCAATGCCCAGAAGAATGTAAAACTACTACGACAATAACAAATACAATGGAGGTTTAGAAACATTTCAGATAAACCCAGATTAGTTTCTTACTGTTGAATGCATAGGCCATCAAGCTTTGTTCTGGCTTTGAACATATTAAAAACAAAACAAAAAAGGAAGATAATCCAATATTCTTGGTCATCAAGAAGTGGAAAGGGAACAGACAAATCTAAAGTGAAACAGGAAGACAAAACGACCAGTTTCTCCTCCCCTTCAAGTCCTGTATGCTCTGCCTTATATCAAGAGGCTTACTCATGGGGGCTGCAGTGTGGATAAGGTTATGGTAGAAACTTGAAGATTATTATCTTCACAATTTAGAACATGCAACAGTAGATTTAGTTGAAATATATAAATTGTTTGCAAAGTAGATTCAACTTTTGACATACCAGTGAAAAACAAGCTGGTGGAACTTTGTTCTACATTGCATTGAGAGACACTCCTGAAATCTTTTGTGGGGACAAGGTGTTCTTTACTAAAGGCACATTAGTTGAAAAACTGCTTTTTGAATCCCCAATTCTTTTTTTTAATTTTTTTTTTTTTTTAAACATCTCAGGCTTGACAAGCATTTGCCTGATACAAAGAAAGGTCCCCAGGAGCTCTACATGGATTTTTTTATGGGTTTTACTTTAAGGTCCAGGGCAACAACAGTTTTCCCATCCCCTGGTCCACGTACGACTCAGTCAGGGAGGTGGAAGCTTTTCTGCCACACGCATCAGCTTCTCATGTTCCTGCCATTACATCATCAGGAAAAAACCCACAAAGGTAATTTCACCAAAAGGCCCCTGGAATTTTAAAAAATGTGAAAAACTGAAATTTTCAGTTTCTTTCTTCAGATCAATAAAATTTAAACTTTTTTTTCATAGTGAAGCTTAAAGAAATAAAGGCTTATGGGTGTTGGCATGGACTTAAAATTTAACTTCATGCTCAGTCCTAGTATCTGGGAGATGCTGCCCTGACACTGCAATAGTTACTGAACAGAAATATTTCTCACCTCTCTGAAGGGAGAACCCTCTCTGGTCTGCCTTCCAACAGGTAGCTTTTGGTGCATGGGTAATCCCCAATGGCTTGACAGAGTCATGTGAAGGCTATTCTCCTTTGTGTTATAGTCAGACCAGAAGCAAAATTGAAAACACATCTTTCTACCTCTCACACACATATGCACGCACTCACACACACACTTTTTTTTTTTTTTAACTCCTCATCATATGTGACAAAAACTGAAACTAAAAAAGAATCTAGCTGCAATATCACTTTGGATATTGCTTGTCGAAGTGCTAAACACAGTGGGTCACCCATCATACGCAGTTTCAGCAGAAATTGTTGTTTGTCAGTTAGCGCTGTTGCACTAAGAAAGTTAACGTGTCAACTTTATTGCTTCTAGCAGAATCTGAAAGAAATCCTAATGCTGCCAGATTAGCAACAATTTCAGCAGCACTGGTAGCCAAGAAGCCCAAATGGGCAGTAGCCAGTGTTTTGTGTGCTGTCTCTCACACCTTGCCCCAGGCTCCCTTCTCACTATTACTGCAGACTTTGTAGACTTGATAAGACTCATGTGACTTTATGTAATATTTCCCTCCGTTTTTCCTCTGGCAGAAGCACGTACCGTACCAGGGATAAGGTTTGGTTTGGCCCCCTTGGCTTTCAAAACTTACCTCTCCACAGTCTCTGCCTGTGGCACTCTCGGTTGCACAGGATTGCATTAGTAGAGAAACGGAAGCTAACTATGGATCATTGAAAGGTAGGCTTGCTGTAATCCCTAAGAAAGCAGAAGGTGTCAATACCATCCATCTTAATGGCTTATGTGTTTCTCGCAGCACAGCTGCCAAGCAGCTAGCTTAGGGGGAGGAAGATTAATTTAATGGGACAAAAAGATCTCATGGAACAGACAGACTGTGCTCCCCAAGATGTTATCAGAAGAGAAGCCAGCATGGGACAGAAAGGGCAGTCCTTGGTGTGGCATAAGACCAGAGGAAACATTCACTGAGGGTGAAAAGAAAAACGATTTATTTGCATGAGGAGAGATGAAAAATCCATTTTCCACAGAAGAGAAACAGCCAAAAGAAAGGGAAGAGCAGAAGAGGAGAAAAGAAAACCTGGAGGACAATTAAAAATTACTTCTGTATTTGGAAGTCTGTTTTTCACAAAGTAATGGAATTGTTGGAAAATATATTACCTTTCTGTTGCCACCATGACTGTTAAAGAAGGAAAAGAGTAGAAGGATAGCTGTTTTTTCATGCCACAAATTTAATTTTCATTAAGCACAAACCAACTCATTAAAATAACCAAAACCTCAGAAACAATTAAACAAACTGAACTCTGCCGGGTTCAGATGAAGGATCATACCAGAAGTCTGTGGATGGACATAGAAAAGGAATGGATAACTTTGTGAACATAATAATGTTTACAAGCTACCATTATTAAGTGGGCTAACTGCATCCCTGCAACATTATGTTTGATGAATTAAAATGGAAAAAGAAACCAGGAAGCAACACAAATTCATTGTGATGAAACTTTTATAGTATAAGTAAACTCCCATTAATATCAGTGTGTATATATACACAGGTTCTGGTTAAGCCACAGTAAACTTGGGCCTGTGCTTGCTGAAGGGTTGTGAATCTCAGCATTACTACATATTATTACTTTGATATATTTATACACGCCCACATGGAGCTTTTCTGGCCTGTGAAGAGGACTTTTAAAACAACAAATCACACAGGTCTTAAACCCTCTCACTTGAGTCAATGACCCTGAGGGTCAGTTTTTGGTCTGATCTCCCCACCAACAGCACGCACACAGCAGCAGCTGTTATGACAAGACCGGAACAATTCAGACGGCACAGTTCATCCACAGGGTATATTAGGATCAACTGTCAAGCAACCCTTAGTTGCCATCACCACATGAGTGCTTTGAAGAAAAGGACTGTTCTCCTTCTGCCATTTCTGCACCACACTACAGGAATAGAGAGACATATTTAGGTGAGGCTTTTAGCACTTCCAGGATGTGCCCCATGATGCTGTCTCAGTCTGGAGTACTTTATCCCCATCTGCACTGTGTCATGGCTAAGGTGTGCTTAGAGGAACTCTCATCCCACACACCGTTGCTTCATTTCTAAGAGGGACTCTTGCTTCTCAGCTATGCAGAACTTGTCTACAAGCTTTAGAGCCTTACATTTTTCTATACATCAAAAGCCTCAAATACCATGGCCCTTCAGGGAGTCACACATCTTATAACTTGCACTGGCCAGCCAGCAACTACTACTTGCAGACAGAGGGAATGAGGAAAGGAGACTGTGCAGGGTGATGGCAACATCTCTCCCCTACTGAAATCGGTGACGCTACGACACCTTCAACAATACCTAGTAACTGCATCAACACCTCCCAGTTTTGTTATGCTAAATTCAGGTTGGAGATACTTTCTGCAGATAACAACCAAGATTTGTAGCTGTGTAACGGGATCCTCCAGGAAGTCCTTCACTCTAGTGAGTACAAGGATCTCCAAGCTCTCAGCAGTGTAAAAGATGGTAAAGAGAAATATTGCTCCTGGAGAGCACACCCATACAATTTTGCAGAATCCAGTTTCTATTCCAGATCAAGGCACTACCAAATATTTTCATTTTTAGTGTCATTCATTAATGGACAGTTTTGGGCTTTGAACTACTTCCAGTTCCCTCCTAGGAATGGTATAGAGGCAGAAGCCGTGCAGCGAGGATCTTTTCTGCATCACATATCTCATACACTGTGGTATAGCCATAAGTGAGGTCCCATTTCACATCCTGCTCTGTGATCTCATGCTGAGGGTGGAGCTGGACAGCCGGCTCATCAGCAGCACCTAGTGCCTGTGGCTGGCGGAGCTGGACCAGAAAAAACAATGTGCAAAACAAGGCATGGCGAGCTTTCTAAAATCGTGCTTTACATGGGAGAGAATTGTTTGGAAATGCTTTTGGTATCATTGGAAGTTTTATAGATGTAACAAGTACAGAACTGGCAGCAGAGATATACAGTATGAATTAGAAATGAGAGGCGATTATTCACATGTGAGTAATACCAGGTAAGTAGCTTGCTTTGCTCCACAATGGAAGTCTTCATTGATCTTTGAAGCTCAGGGCATCAGAAAAGTGATAATTTTTGTTTAGGCCTTTGTTAAGATACAGAATTTTGTATCCTAAGTAAGTGTATTACTGTTGCTAAGAGGAATGCTATAGGAAGCTTGGAACTGGGATTACTCTTTCACTCAGAGTACTGATTTTGTTCCAAGTTGTAAGGAAAATTAAGAGAAATGAAAATGTTCATAAAAAGTTTTCAAAAATATTTAGCTCAGTTACAGTATTTCCTTTCAATTGAAGTCACCTCACCTCAGATTTTGACCTCTGAAGAAAATAAGATTTGGAAATAAAAAGCAATCTCAAAACAAAAAAAAAGAGTGCATTTTTATTTAATTTAACTGAATATATCTGAATTTCCTAACCACTGACCTATTCCCGAAAAACAGTTCAATTTGGAAGAGACAGCATTTTCCAACAATAACAGTTTTGCTGAGAATTTTCTGCCCCCCTCTAATTATCAACTCCATAGTCTTTTTATCTTTAAGAAGTTTTCTTCTTCTTAATCCCACTTAACCCCAAATCTGAAGAATAAGTTTCAATTCATAATCCTATTGATGCATATAAGATTTTTCAGCTCATGCTTCCCAACAAGAAAGGTAAAACGGACAGTGCTTAAATATTGTAATAAAGAGATTTTGTATTGAATGACAGTTATTCTCTTTATGATCCTGGCACTGGAGAAAAAGCACTGAACTGATTATATTTCTTGTTTTAAATATTCATCTGACAATGTTGAAGAGAGAAATGAATATCAGAATGAAAAAATGACAAGAAAAAAATGACTACAAGAAATCTCTAGACATTTATCACAGGCCTAGAGGATACAAACCAATCAACTTCTAAAATCTGCTCTTTGATTGAGATGCCCAGTTAAAGCCTACATTATTAATATATGACTCTGTTTAAAAAGTCTATTAATCAAGCAGGGATGAATGATTAAGTGGATAAAGCACTAGCCTTTGACCTGACAGGCAACTTTCACAAATCTCCTGTGAATTCAATTCATAAAAAAAAAAAAAAAGAAAAAGAATGCTTCGATATCTGTATAAACTATCTGAAACAATGGTTCTTATTGTTTTTCTCTGTGTCATTAAATTATTTTCCTTTGCAGGCAAGACCATCTCCATTATACGATTGCTAGGCTGATAGCTTGCTACAGGATCGGGTATGATCAATAAAGCGTGTGCTGGTTTTGTTTTATCTAATAAGAGTAACAACAACAACAAAAAATCTTCTTTGACTACTCCACCTTTGCCTTCCCAAAGTATTTTCCAGGCCTTTAGAAAGATTAATGAAAAAGGCCCCAACTCTGAAAACAGCTCTGTACACAGGAATTCTTGTTTTAGTGTGTTTTGGTGGGATCCTGGATGGGGAAACACAGAACAGCTTGAACGTGTGCATGTTTTAAGGCCTGAGGATCCTGAAGAGTTCAACACTAAACTCTGTCATGTACTGCTACCCTCCAGGAGCACCGGAAAACCAAAGATTGCAGTGAAGTGGGTATTAAAATTAGTAACAAACTGAATATATGGCTCTTTTTAATAGCTAGCAGATTCTAGGTATTCCATAATCTACTAATATTGCTTTTTTAGGTTTTTTTTAGGTTTGGTTTTTTTTAAATGCATGAGATTTTCCAGTGAAAATCAGTGTTTCCAGTACTTATTTGCACTGGCGGTAGAGATAGGAAGGAGTTTACAGTTTCTGGTGGTCAAAGGCAAGAAGTGCTCTGTGCCATTTAGCATCGCATGGGAGAGCCTGTTGAGTTTAGGCACCCAGGAGCTTACAGTCTGCTCTTTTTCTCCTTGTTGAGAAGAGGAAAGTGAGATTTTTTTAGGGCTTTGAACTGAGTTTCCATACTAAATTACACAATAACGCTAGCTCTATCTGCTCTCTCATTGAGCACTTAATTTGCCATAATGCAATATTTATTAAATCATATTGTAAAATACTTCTTAAACTTTTCACATCCCACTGGAGGGTTCTCCCTGCATGTTGGAAGTACTGACTTCATATAGATATGCAGCAATTATGAGCTTAATATAGAAGTTCCTGATTGAGGCTCTGTATCTGTGCTATGCTGGTGATTAGATTAGATCACACAATGATCCTCCTGTTTTGAAATGGGGGAAGTTATAAATATTGTCTATAATAAACACCCTTGGCAATTGTTGGGCTTACCAACTACAGTTACAAAGCAATAGATTTTGCCAAATACATCTCACAACTCAGGTCAGTGTAGTATAGCTTGGTGGTTAACATGCATACTTGTCCTTTAATGAAACAGTTTGTCTGGAGGACATGCAAAATCCTACTTAATTTATAAAGTAATATCCTAAATATTAGGGATTACTATTCCTAAATATTAATAGTGACAACTAGCAATGCAAATAATAAGTTCTGCTGACAAAAACATGTCTTGTGAAACATTTTGGGAAACATATTACCATAACCAGTTTTCTAGATGACGATTGGAAATTAATAACCAATTTTGTTGTTGATGAGGAGTAAAAAGAAAATATACTACTGCCTCATGCCCTCTCCTTAGGTGAATGGATCCTGAAGGGAAAATAGCATGAAATATTTATTTATGTTATTAAAACAAGCAACAGTGCCCCTGTACACATACAGGAAGAGCTGTGTTATATACTTGCGGTCTCTTTGCAAAACAGAAATTCACATTGATATACTGTATAGGGGTTTTCTTTGTTTAGGATGGTATGGGCAACATACTGCCTTTTAAAAGATTGAAAATTATAGGGTCATTTGAGAGTGATACAATTTTTCTAATGACAGAACTAGTATTGCTCTTTACTCACTTTAACAGAACTCTCGTCTACTCACTTTAGCATCAGAATGTTATAATTGCCCAATACATATCAAACCTTTCCCCCCCGATCTGTGAGGTCCAAAAAGGAAACTGTATTGATTTCTGATCCTAGTGTTATGTTTCTGATGTATTCCAAGACCCATTCAAATATCCCAGAAACTCTAGCAGGTATGACTAGAAAATTTCCAGTGTTATTTTATAAATTCAAGTATAATTGCTTTACTGACCCTTTAATTTCCTTCACAGAAGTACACTGAAGTGTGCCTTTTCCCTAGGAGTGGTTTGAGGTTGATTGTTTTATCATCAGATACTCTCCCAACTCTCTTCCTTTTGAGCAAAAGAAAGAATGAAGTCCAGCTTACAGCAGAAACTGAGCTCAGACATTGGACTGTTTAGCATCAGAATGTTATAATTGCCCAATACATATCAAACCTTTCCCCCCCCCATCTGTGAGGTCCAAAAAGGAAACTGTATTGATTTCTGATCCTAGTGTTATGTTTCTGATGTATTCCAAGACCCATTCAAATATCCCAGAAACTCTAGCAGGTATGACTAGAAAATTTCCAGTGTTATTTTATAAATTCAAGTATAATTGCTTTACTGACCCTTTAATTTCCTTCACAGAAGTACACTGAAGTGTGCCTTTTCCCTAGGAGTGGTTTGAGGTTGATGATTGTTTTATCATCAGATACTCTCCCAACTCTCTTCCTTTTGAGCAAAAGAAAGAATGAAGTCCAGCTTACAGCAGAAACTGAGCTCAGACATTGGACTGTTTAAAAATAATATAGTCATTCCTATTCTTAACTGCAACACAGCCTGAGCAGAGATCTGATGCCTGGCTTTGTTACATACTTAAGCCACATAGTTAACACAGGAAGTTTTGCAAGTTACATCTGCAGACACTGCACAGACATTGCGCCTTGCCTAGCGAATGCCCCATAGGATTGGTTTGACTGGAATTAGGTGGGCACAGGGAGTGTCAGAATATTCAAGCTTTGATATGAAACACCTGCTGGAAGCTATCCCACTCACGTTGCATCTCAAGCAGTCTTTAGCTTTTTGTGGGTTCATTTCAGTGCAGTAAGAGAAAATGAGGCACTTGATATGAAATCGCCGATTTCCTTAGAGATATGCAGCTGGGATTCAGCACTGATTCCACCAAGTGTTGCTGTGACAAACAATTCACTGCTGACATTGGATATGTAGTGACAGAATTAGTTACTTATGCTAATGAACGAATACTGCTTAATTCTATAATGTCATGTACGATAAACTGCTATAAATAATATCTGCTACTAGGATATGTTATTGTCAGGTGGGCTCAATGTGAATGCTGCACCTACCATTCAGGTGGGGGATTTTAATGGTGCCAGAGGAAGTGTGAGGACAGTAGCCATCCCCAGGCAAGTAATTTCCTCCTCCCAGAGATCTCAGCTAAGGTGCTGGGATGGAGAAGATAAATTGGTGAGAGGGGTTACAGACCTTGCACAGATTTGGGCTTATGGAGACATTTTGGTTCAGATATGTGGAAAAAGAAGTGGAGTTCCCATAACCCTCACCTAATGAGGTTCGTCACAGAGAAACGGATTCACATGAAGGGGAAGCAGAGCATGCTCATTGGCCGTGAAGATTCCAGTTTAGCTGAGGCCAAACCGATTTGCTTTGCATTCTTCGTATCATGAGCTAGAACTGAACTGCTAATTCAATGGATAACATCGTTAAGTTGTCACAGGCTAGCTATTACAGAGATCTAACAACTGGGAAGCAGAGGCGATAGAGGAGGTCCAGTGTTGTCAGATGACCAGATGCAGAGTGAAAAAATGAAACAATATCAAATTACGGACCTACTTTTGCTGAGACCCTTGACTGGGATTCAGTGCTGAATCCCAGTGCCCCTGGGTGCTCTTTTGAGCAAGAGCTCACTGACTGTATTAGATACATAGTGGTAGATCTTTAAAAAAAAATTCAAAGATAAAAATCTGCTAGGAGGGGTGTTGGGAAGCAGTTATGTTTGGAAGAAAAGGACTGAAACTTTAGTCAATCCTCAAAGTGATCAGTTATTTTCCATTTTTCACATCATGATACCTATTGAATCAAGAGATTTTTGCTATTCCCTAACTAACAAAACTAGTTCCTCCTAATTTATGGGGAAGAAGTGCCCTATACCTCACTGGAAACAGTCTATGCAACTCTGTCAGATAAAATCCTTTCTTACTGTCCATCACAAAATTTGGAAATTGTATGTCCTCACAAACAGCAGAACTTCCTGACTGAATGTTGTCTCTGTAAAAAGCCAAACTAAATTCTTGCTTATATATCCTCCACATTCCAGACAGCTTCATATCTGAACTCATCTTTGACCTTTACAGATGGGGCTTACCTTTGTTGTATATCCAGATATATTTCTGCATTGCATTGCTTGACAATAACAACATTGTCGCAGTGATTAGGAACATTTATAATATCCCTGAAATACATCTGTCATGGACAGACCTACCAACAGAGCCACCAGGTGGAACAATAGGGTTGATAGGGTTCACTCCCACTAGTAGAGATAGCAGTCAGTTCAGTTAAAGACTGGATGTAAATTATGAACCTTACTCCAAACCTGTTGTTATAGCTAGAGAAAAGTCCTCCTCTCACTCCGTTAGTCCCTAATGGCGCTCAGACTGATTTTGAACTAGTTTATCGACTAGAAGTTGTAATGCTTTTTGTTCTTCGCCTATTAACTGAGGTAAGTAATCATCACTATTTAATAAAAAGGGAGCATACCAGCTTTCGGTACAGAAGGAAGTCTGGAGGAAAAAAAGACATTTAGAAACAAATACAGAAATGCCCTTTGTATTTTAGAGGAAGGATGAACTAGGAGAAAATTTTTCTGAAACACACTGGTTTGGGGACACACTGACTGGAATTTCTTCATGTTATGGCTACCTACAAGATTATTTGCTTACTCTCTTGATTTATGCGAGACATTTTTTGTTAAAGGTGTAAGTAGGAAAACATTTTGTAAAAGAATGCACACAATATTCAGAATTCACAAATTCCAAGAGAGGCTAAAAGACAAAATCCTATATTATTTAACCATCAGAACTTCTAAGTATATTCATAAGCCTCTCAGTAACCTTGAACGGTCAACAGACTTGGATTTTTTTCAGCCTGAAGGGAATATAAGTTCCAGGGTGTAGGTTTGTCTGCTTCTGTTTACTGCCAGCTGTTTAAAAATGCTGGAACTACAAACATGAACATCAAATTAAGAATATTATATCTGTTAAGTAAAAGTTGAAGTTCTTTATACCTACAAAGTGACCAATACTTTGTACACACTGTAACTGGTAATAGGAAAAAGCTCGAGCCAAAAGTTTGGCTCATGATCCAAACTTTAAGCAACTCAAGGGAGCAAAGTAATTCCAAATTGTGATTTGAGCCTGTCTTGCTATTAAATGTGTAAATTTTCAAGATTACTGTTCTCACTAAGTATCATGTCTGAATACTGAAAATTAGTGAGGGCTATGATGCTGTAAATAACTGAAGCAAACAAGCAAACAAAATTCAGTTTATGAAATCCTCTCCATGCCTTGAGGATAAATTTAAAAAATTGTCACTTGATATTAGAAAAATTGATTATACTTTGACAACACATAATATTTAATAAATTTACTAAGCTGTTTTATAGTCTTTGCACAAGAGTTATAAAGGTCATTTCAATGGCAAGTATAATACTGATGCTACTTTAGCACACACAGAAAGAATTCCCAACAATTTAGAACAGGATAGGAATTACCATGTCAGATCTAATTGAGAGTAGAGGGGTGATTAAACAGAATTGCACAGGATTGCTTTGGAAAGGTTAAAATCCCTGTTCTGTGAGTACTAAGGAAATTTTATATAACAAAAGCAATGGGCAGGATTTCAGGTTTTTGTTTAACGTAGTGAAAAGAGGCACTTTGAACTATTTTGCACGATTCAAGGCCTGGTTTTGAAGCCGGTTCCAAAGATTCTAACCCTCCAAGTCCCAATCCCTTTTTGTATTGGCATCTAGTCCAGTGCTCCAGCATCTCTGGCATTCTGGAGGAAGTTCTCATCCTCTAGAATCTGCTTCCCTCTATGAAAAGCACCAGCCAGTATCTGTCATTGCTGCGAGGATATCCTTCCTACCAAATCGGGGTGGGGGGGGTGGGAAGGGCCAGATTAACAAGACCTGCATGAAATATCTCATGGCCTTTGAGTGTGCTTGTTTTGTTGGCTGTGGGAAATAACCATTCCTTTCTTCTTTGACTCAGCCTTTAACCTAGGCATCCCTGGTTATCTTTGACCTACTTATCTGGCAAACACTCTTTTTGATGAATTTGATCTACTTTCACCACAGAAAACAATTATCCTCTAAGGTAGTCTGGTAGCCAGCTTCACCTTAGCTTCCATTTCAAACAACTATTTTGTTATTCATCAAGAAACTTTTTTTTTTTTTTTATATCTCCTGGCAAGGTGGTTAAAATTTATGAGCTCTACCTCTCAATTCCAGATTATTTCCAGTTTGAATTTTAAGTAAAAATCTGGTTTGATCAGCTTTTACACATTTGGTGTTTCTATACCTTCTCCTGAGCATCTTTGCTCCTCTGTCATTCAGCAAACTTTGAACTGCCTTTCTTATTTTAAGTCTAGTTAAACTCCTTGATAAGTATGTGTATTGTTCTTAAATTCTGGTTCTACTTTGCTCGGTAAGCCTTTTATCTGTTCAGGATTGAATATCCCTATTGTCTCCACAGTATTTATGTACATCTGGTTGTTTCAGATACATTGCAACAACAAATTATTCATGTTACAAAGCAAGCTTAATATAGATACTGCTATAAATATTATTGGGTATTGTTTATAGTTACATGCCTGGTTTCTATCTAGTTCTGTTGAAAAGAAAGAATAGAAATCATATTTAACACTTCCCTGTGACATAAGCCTGAAGACTATATGGTAAAAAATATCTGTCATTTGCAGCAGAATGTTTGTCCTCACTCTGAGTGCTGGTCTGATAAGGCAGGCTTAAATAATCGCTTCCCCTTGCCTGGTTTTAATTAAAATGACAGTAAGTAAACACTGACTAGAAATCGATCAGAATCAATGGCCTTGTGGCAAACTGGCGGAGAAAAATCTAGCGCGTCAGCCAAGATCAGCCAAAGAGCCAGTTTTTCGGGCTGTCGCATGGCCTGTGCTGGGAAGGGAAGAATTTAGATCCTGTAGCACTAAAAAGAAAGGGAAAAAGACCCTGATTTGGCACATGAATGAGACGAACTGATAATAGAAAAAAGGCAATCCGAACAGTCCATCTGCCTGTTTTCAACCTAGTAGCCTTTCAAAGGAAGAAAGAGTAACAAAATGTTTTGATATCTGCTGTCTGATTTGCAGCTGTTACAGCCACTGGAGCAAAGTTGCAGGCTTTGGGTTTTTTTCAGTATAAATTTAAGCTAAACAGAGCAGATGCGTACCAGCATGTACCCAGTTGCTTTGCTGCCTAGCCATTTAACAAAAAATATTTCCCCCGTATCTACCTGCACAGTCATGCCCTAACTCTGCACTTGTATATTCCTTTTCTCTAGTGACTGCTTGACAACCGCCAAGTAATTAATAAAAATAACCTAGAAGTGTGTTGAACGTCTCACATTCCTACCTGTTTAGCTGAAATAAGCCTAGCCTCAGAAAAGTTTAGGTGGTCTGGTCAGGGAGAGCCAAAGCTCTGCCACCATATGAATCTCTTTCTTTGCTCCAGTCCCAGGACTTCCCTCCCCCTGTAGTGCTACTTAAACATTTCTTCCTGTCTCTTTCTGTGCCCAGACAAGAGGCAGCCTATCTATTTCTGAGGTAAAATATCATGTTTGTCTTAAAGATAAATGAAGGTACATTTAAAGTCTAATGATTGGATTTTACTCCTTATCGAGGTACTTTTTTTTCCTAAAAAAAAGTTGGATTTTAATTTTATTTTTAATGCTTTTAATGCTAGGGAAATTACACTTCTGAGTAACTAGTTTGTAATTTGTGGTCATGCATGATTCTGATAGTGAAGGAATTTCATTACAGGTACGGTAAAAAGAGGAGAATGCATGTACATTTGCATGTCCATGTGCAGGTAAATAAATAGTAAACCACATTGATAACAGAGGCCATTATAATTTGAATAAGATTATATTCTCTCTAGGAGAGATAAAGGGTAATGAAAGACAATTCAAAGCTAGTTTATTATTACTTCATCAAATACCTCAGCCTCAAGCTGATAAAATTCCCTTGTATAGCTCCCATGAGACATTAACTGCAATGATTCTGCCAACCATTTGTAGTGATCTCTAAAAACATTAATATCACTATTTAAATGAGTTTGTGATGTAGTATAACAGAGGGTAAAGCTAGAGGTGAAACTGCTACATAAGCTTTCATAAAACGACTACAAGTGTGTTACTGGGCATGACAAAATGAATTATTTTCACAACAGACAGGTGCTCCAAAGAGACTTTAACAGACTTTTGCAGAAGGCAAGTTGGAAAGTGTTCTGCAAAGTAACTTTCACTGTCCTCACCACCCTCAATGAAAGCCAGAACTTTTGTTTTCCTTTCTTTTCAACCAAGTGAGGAGTATCAGACTCCAAACTGTTAAGGAGTTTGACTCAAGTCTATTTGTTCCTGTCTTGCCCTGGCATTTTGTCATGTTCCCTCATCTTCAATTGTTATAAGGATCTTTCCTTTTGTAGCCCAATGACTGTGAAGGTTTGGGCAAGTGTCCATATGATTGCTGTAACACTGTGCATGGTGCAAAATTAAGCATATGTGTTGGTCTCTGCCATGTAGCAACTTCAGTGACTTTCTGCTCAAAGGTGGAGAATTATCGCAAGGGGCTCATGTCATTCAGAGAATACAAATCAGAAGCATGCCATGGTTTTGCATCAAGTGCTTCGGAAGGAAACGTGTTTAGATCTATTATATTACAGATCCACAATTTTTACTGTGTTAGTCCCTCCCCTAGAACCGAAACAACCAGCTTCATATAGAGTTAGGAAGCTGCTGGCACTGTTGACTTGCAAAATAACTTGTAAATACGAAAAGGAATTAATTCACATTTTCTGAACCGAAGAAGTGATGGGGAAAATAAGGCAAGTAGGGCAGCTGTTTATCTTATTTTAGATCAAAATGTTGGTTTACTTAAAAAAAAAAATCATGCTTGACTACAGACATGTTAAAATCTTTTAATTGTAAGCCTGTTAACTGAGGGGGGTATTTCATTAACACTTGGAAAGAAGAGGCACAAAAGCAAAAAGTACTGTTGTCACAGTGTGTCACTTGACAGGCTGTGAGGGAATTCAGCATTCTTTGGTAGAAATTCAGTCCCTTCCAGGAATACTCTGGAAAGCTGAAGTAATTTTGTTAAGGGCTAAAATAGGCTGGGCTGAGGGATGGCCTAAGGCATGCACATCTTCCCTGTAATGTTTGGGTTTTTTTTTCCTTTAAAAAAAATCCAGAAACCAAAAACCAAAACAGGGTTCAGAAGCTTCTTTTGGAAGCTAAGCCCATCAGTTACATGCTTGTACAGCACAAGGACTACCCTGCTCCAACATAAATAATGAGTTAGTAAAATAACCTCTCTTCCACAAAGACTAATAACACGGCTGCTGATCAGGATTTAGCCGTTGGCCATGAACTTCAGTTATGAAAACCATGGATATCTAAGTTAAAATCAGAATATTTTGACTTGAAATTTTATGTAGGAGATCAGGTTTGCTTAAAAAAAAAAATAATAATAATAAACCCCATGAAGGAACAAAGAAGGAAAGAAGAGAAATTATTTAGGCCTTTGCTAATTTAGAAAGAAATAAAGAAATTCTTTACAAAGCTTACTGGAGTACTTGAGGACAATCTTTTAAAGACCTTGTATTGTCTGGTTTACTAGCTAGAGTCTTTATTTCAGTGTCTGAAATAAGGTGCACATAATGCACATGAATGCTAGAAAACACTATTGAGTTTTATTCATACCCAGGTAAGGCAATTTTTTCTTTCTTCTTCTGCCTGTCTATGATACCTAAGACTTGATCACTAAAATAATTCAGATTGTGCTTAAATTGCCTTCCAAATAAAAATTCTTACTGGAATCAAGAGGCTTTTCCCAGAATAAGGTCAAGGAGAATGTGAATGAATATGGATGTTAACATGATTATTCATTGTTAGTATTAACACAATAGGTTATTTTCTCTACAAGAAGGGACATTACAAATGTTTAAGACTATTTTGTGGGTTTGATTTTCAATACCCATTTTATAGACTTCCTTTTAGAATAGCAGGTAATGTTGTCTTTTCTTGCCTCCCCCCCCCTTAACTGGGATTTTTATTTTCTTAAAGGGCAGAAAAATATTCTTAAGATATATAGTCTCTTTCTCATATCCAAAATTAACAGTCACTAAAAAAAAATCTGGTTGTAGTGAAATGGGATTTTCCACTTCCGATCTGTTCTTTGTTTGTCCTTTTACAATTACTAAGTGACTGAGAATGTTTCAAACAATGCAGTAAGTGCTGTATGATTTTGCATTCAAAGCTGCCCCTTGTTCAGAGCTTACAAAAAATGAAGATAAGAAGTGCAGGTGCAGGGAATAGCTTTCAGTAATAAACATTTTTTTCAAAGTTGTGGTTTCTTAAAGACATCATACATATTCTTCATGGTGCTTTCCCCCCCCGCCCCCCATTAAAAGCAATTCTAACATGTAACAGTAAGCACTGGACCAATAATATACACGTCCAGCTCTTCAAGGACTGGTATTTCAATCTCTGTCATACACACAGGCAGACTTAAGAGCTTACTTGCCAAGATTGTTTCTGTCAGCAACTGAATCACACCCTTCTGTTGAAGACATGTTGCACCAGGACTCCGGCAGCACCGACTGTTCTTTTGCAGCAGAGAGGTGACACTTGCTCTGCTTTCCCTTTGCTTCCAGGATGTTCAGATGAGAAGTGACTGCTAAGTGGCGGTGCTCTTCAATGCAATATGTTCAAGGATATAGGCCTGACCCACCTAAGGAACCCTCCCTACTGCATGAAGCAAAAGGAGAAATAGAAGGCAGAGCCCTATGGGACAAAACCCAAAATTCTGTGAAACCAAGCCTAATTTCATCCTGCATGAGTACCTCAAGGTGCATTATATAGACAAGATGCATCTCTTCTACAGGAAGTTTATCAGTTCACTAATATTCACACTATGCAGACCTAAAGTTTATATTATGGCAATTGGCAAAATCATCATGTTCCAGCAAGACATAACAGAAAGCCATACACATACACATCTCTGTCCTCACCGAGATACTCAGTAAAATATTTCCATTCATCTCAGTGAGAGCACAACCGGGCACATAGTTAATACCAACAGCCAGGTGGAGGAATTAACAAAAATATTTACAATAGAATAGCCTTTGTAAAGATTAGACTAGAAACTAGAGATTAAAGGATTGTAATTTCAGCCACAGAGACACATCTAGAAATTTATCAGTATGTCAGATCACACTTTCTAATGGTTTATGACTTATTAAAAAAAATATTTCACCTTCCCATGACAAAATACTCATAAGGCTAGGGTGAAACATGCAAGCCATGCTTAGTTCATTGAGAGATTGTCTCAGTATTACTCTTCAGAAAACTGCATTGTGATGCAGATGGAGTGAGAAATGAAGCTTTTACATTTTCCAACAGAGGACCATGTTCTAGCATCTTTGGGCTGGACAAAAAGAAAAGTACTTCTGTGCTCAGCAACAGCAGAGCAAGGCTGAGATCAGCCTCAAATCCTACCCAAACTGTAAAACCCCTGAGTGTCCCAGGGCAGTCCTTAGGAGTCCCTCATCCCTCAGCCAAAGTCCATTCCCTCTGCTTGCTTGCCTTTGCTTCAGCCTCCTTCCCAGAGGTACGGCTCTGGGGAGAGGAGCGGAGGTGCCTCTGGCCGGCTACTTAGGGTGCTTTGCGGGATAAGGGCAGCAGCAGACCTGCCCCTCCCTATAAGGAAGCCCTTCTGCCTCTGCGAGTTCCCTAAAGGAGTCCCCTGTGTAAATGATGGGCACCTATGCCAGATAGGCTTTAAAAGAAAAAAATTGAGCACGCCATCCACATGTGAAGAGACTATTTCAACATCTAAGTGCAAAAGCGGATTTGTAAATCCCAGCCCCACAGCTGTCAACTCTGGGTTTTAGAGAAGCATCCGAGTTTCAGGAAAACGAGCTTGGATTTCAGCATTTCCTTTCACCAGCCTCTCCCCCTGGTGCAGCCGGGCAGCCGTGACAGTCCAGGTGCTACCAAAACCCTTCCTCTGTGAGATTAAGGATCCGGCTGAGGTCTGTGCATCCCCCTCCCAAAGGTGGGGCCCTGCAGGTAAGTGCTGTTATACATATTGACTTTGACTGATGCTGCCACAAGTCTGTCACAGCTGGTTTTAGTAGGACTATTAATGGAAACTTCAGAAAATGCTTATGAATCTTATCCCCAGCTGGCGATGGGGCTTTCACAATAAGAGATGGATCTGCAAAATCAGCACAGATCCACATTTTCATTAAACAGTTCAAACATTTTTCATGTTCAGCTTTTTCTTTCACATTGATCTGCAAAGCTTGGTTGCAGACCCAACTTCCCAGATTCGATGGAGATTCAGCTCTAGCACCTCACTCTCACCCTTGGAGTCTTCACAGGTGTCGTTCCACAGGTGTGGAAATTATATATTTTCCACAATGCGGAAAAAAAAAAAAGGCCAAATGTGTGTTTTAATGCCCCAAATAAGTGGTATTGCATTATTCTTTTGAAGAGTTTTCTCCCTGGGGAATAGGTTGGGTGAAGATTTTCCAGTCATATCCCAGACCTTCTTAAAATCAGAGCAGATATAATCAGTTTTTGAAATGCCCTTTATACCTGTCAAACTAAATAAGATTACAGATTTGTCTGCTCACAAAAGTGTGATGTCATATAGTCCCATTTGCTGCAGTTCAAATCATTATCTATCTTGTCTGACAGTGCAGTGTGCATGATCTGCAAGATCAATGTTGGCTTTGTTAAAGGGGAAAAAACAAATATGATGGCTGCTGAATTCTCAAAAGGAAAAGCAGAAGCCAGGATGCCACAAAACATGGCCATCCCTGTATAAGTTAACTAGAGACAGGTAATTTCCTAATCAGCAAGAGGCAACTAGTTTAAGGCAAATACCAGGAAACACAATGAGGGAGGAGAGCATTGGAGGAGCTTAGCTACATGTGCTTCATTCGCAGGCTGATAAGCAAGATCAAAGCAGTGAGCGTGAGAAAAAATAGCACACCATTTTTGCACAGATAACCGGAGCTGCTCTTAACTCATCTCTCCAAGCATCCCTGGGGGCACCGTGTTTTAGAGTACCAATGTTTCCCTCTGCGCCACTCCTGCACTAGATACACCTACCTGCAGGAGACAACTGGTATATAACATCCCTGCCAGCCATAAGCTGCAGGGGTATAATTTGGCCTATGGAAGACAACCAGAAAGACTAGATTCAAAAGTTAAGATATTGAAATGCTTTGAGGCAGAAGCTATAAGTTGCAAAGGAGTTTTTCATGCACAGAAGAAATTAGAGGGTCCTGCAGCATATTGCTTTCAGATGAACAGTTCTCCATAGATGTGCCTGAACTGAAACTCTCAGCCTGAATTTCACGAAGCTGTGAAGAAATTCGTATGTGAACCTAGCTGCCAAATCTGTTCATCACTCAGGGCCTGTTCCATCCTCTAAAATGTATCATTTTCAATTGTTGCAAATTATGTCTTATCCTATTCCCATACTAAAAGACCTCTTTTTTTGTTGTTGTTTTGTCCCAGATATATCAATGATGTTATACCAGCTGACCTGGTCTCAAGCAAATAACATTGTAAAATGTCACTGTCTGTCTCTGTAAGCTTTCTTTGGCTAGCATGATGTTTGTAAGGTTTCGGTGGAAATCTCCATCTAGGGAGGGGGAACAAGGACAGGTCAAGAGTATGAGAGGCAAAATTCCTGGTCCTTAATGGGAAGGAGCACCCATAGAAATGCCACTCTGACTTTGCTTAATGCCCTTCAAATTTTGCCAGGCAAATCATTTCAAGAGAGGACAATTTTAAGAATTCCATTAGTTGTTTGCAGTGACTTCTTACCACTTATTATATACATTTAATGATACAAGTCAGAAGGGTATTGCTAATTAGATGGCAAAATGAAAGTGTAGGAAAAAGACTGAACTGGAAATAAAAATATTGAGGTAAATAATAATCCGTAGTAAAAGTAGTAACAGTTGAAAAATCTATGAGGATATATCTACATGTTAACAATCAAAATTATTTTGTAGAAATAAGTTATAAGCTCAAGATAGGCACAGATTCACAGGGAGAAAAAAGTGACTCCTAGGTTTTCCATTGTTAAAACAGACCTATGCTCCCTGGATAAATTCCTAAACTTAAACCCCATTGTCTCTCTCTCTCTCTCCTGTGTTCTTTCCATATTTGACACAAGCATCTTCAAGAATTGCAATATTATGGTAATTTACTGGCATAGATTTATAACAGGTGAGAAAAGTTTGGCTCAAAAACCCAGAAGAAAATACTGGGGAAGTCCTGGTTTGTCATGTAGAGAGCACTGTGTCTGCTTTGGGACAGAATTCTGCCTGTGTTGTTGATTAGCAGAGCTCTAAATGAGGACGCCCTGCTTTGAACTGGGATGCCCTTCACCTATTTTCTTAGAGCCCAGAGTATTCCTAAACCAGCTTGGCTCCTCTGTTTCTACAAATAACACTTTATGAGTGCTCAGATACACTTCACTAGGCAGAAGGGAATCTCTTAATTCCTGGTATTCAGTATGGACTTGGCTATTTTACAGTGCATTAACCATACAAAATGTTTTATTTATTTTGTTGTCAAAAAAATGTATGGCCTGCCAACTTTATTTCAACTTCACTTCAAACTGCCTTCACCCTTGCATGTGTCTTTCTGACAGCATTAATCTCACAGGCTGTATGTACCGTAATATACATATTTCTGATTGTTAAACTCTGGAGTGCAATCCCAATTTTCTTCCTATACACCTATGAAAGTTTTCACTTCAAATCACCCATAAGCTATAAGCTTATATCTTCCATATTTTTAATGAAATCCTATACCAGGTCACATTGCTTACCAAAATCTGTCTTTTGTTCTAATAAATAGTTAAATATATATATTTATATATATTTACTATATATAATATAATATATTTTTAAATATATATATTCAGTGTTAAATTATCATTGTCAATTTAATGAAAGCCAAAGCTGATACATATCTCCTTGCCTGTTCCATCTTTGGAGACAGAATGGGAACAGGGAAAGAATGCTTTCACTGTTAAGTTTCAGCATTTTTCTTTGTGCTTGAATATTTAGCAGTTAGCTTCAGGGACCGATGATCTCAGTATTCCAGTCCTATAAATGGGACAATATGAGGAATCTCAAAAATGTGGAGTGAGAAAACTGTAGCTGAAAACCTCATTTCTGACTGAAATAACATACGCAATGTTTCTGAGCAAAGATGTCCTTCATGCAAACTTGATATTGAAACTTCTAGCATTTCTCTGCCAAAGTGATTATGACAGCAGAAATTTCAAACACATCATAACAAAATCTTCTTTTTCCCTGTCCCAGTTGCCATTATTAGCTTAAAGGTAAGTTTCTTGAGAGTGCCCAAAGCCGGGGGCGTGTGTGGAAATCTGAGTTATTTCATGATCTAACGATACACACTGGTGCTTTGTGGTATTTTCAGTCATGTTTAAGCAGGTAAAGGGACACAACATTGACTTTTGGTGAGATTATGGGCCCCATCATCAAGCTCCACTGAAAACAATGAGGTTTAAGTGTACCTAAGAACAAAAAAAAACCTGCTGAGATTGGTTAAGACATTACTTCTCCCTAAATCTGGCACTTACTACCTTCCAGAGATTACCCCCCTAAAAAAGTCAGAAGCACAAAAACCACAAGTGGCTCCTCTTCAATACAAAGTAATTTGGCTTAGCTACAACTCATCTTTCTCAGCTGTTCTCACAAGTCCTTGCATGCCTCACCTACCTGACTGTGTCGGAGGTGAGGTAACCAGCTCAGCTGCAGACCAGTAACAAACAGTACTGGGAGACAAGGAGATGGAAGAGGGATACGGTTGTTATTGAAGTAGTATCCTGCTTCTACAGCTATTTTTCTCTTCCTGAGATTACACGCTTTGCTATTTCTAATTTTGAAAGAAAAAAGAATTTAGCCTGCAAGTTAAAAGCATACAAAAAACAATCTAAGTATTAAAAAAAAGGAAAATGTAGCTTCCCTTAACTGGAGTGACTCCAAAATGTACTCATGTTGGGGGTGGCGGTGAGGTGTTCATTAACAATTTTGTCAGGTGCACATATTTTAGAATAGGCGTTCTACTGATGTAAACACTTAAGTCAATGAAGTTTCATGTTCATGAAATAAAGCTATAATTAATGAAAGTTCAAATTCAAATGTGCAATTGCAAGAGATTACTAAAAAAAAAGGTCTGGCAAAATGCAAGCCATCCCTAACTCTATGATCAACAGGATTGCGCTAAGTCACTCAGTCATGCTAATTCATCCAGTTTTATTACTAGCTCTTCATTAACATTCATACTCTGTGTAATTATGCAAATATCTCTGAAGAAAAAAATGTTCATTTCAAACCTGTTTTTTAGTTCTGGGGGAAGCGTAACAACATATGTTTTTATATACTGAAAGGTAGCACCTATGAATATACCACCGCTAACGACATTTCATTAACTTAAACTGAACAGTTCCCTAGCATCAGTGTGGCGCAACCTTTTTGTATATCTGAATCTAACTTTGACCTAATGCTGAAGTTCACTCTCCCCTGAGGAGGGGGTTGGAATTGGTGAAATTCCTTCTATCCTTGATTATTCTATGATATCTCATTGCTTAGGAGATTGTTGTATTTGAATCTCCAGTTTTGGGAACTGTATCGGCTTTCTGCTTGTAAATCTATGGCCTTTCCTCACATACCAGGCATGTTTGGGATGTGAAGCCAAATAACAAAAGAGAAGCAGTGGTGTTGGCTTCTTTTGGAGAAAGAGGAAGATGCTGTGTGAAGGGGTGCTCCAGGGTAGGACTGAAGGCCTTGCCCTACCAAACGACCTGACGTGCCAGACTTTTCCCCCTCCGTGCCCAGGTACGGTGCTGTCTCATATACAAGAGAAAGCACTGAAGAGTTCTGAGCATAGCAGACCAGGGATCAAGAGGTATTGCATGATTTAAAGAAGAATATTGTTTCTCTATATACTTGATTTGGGGAATAGTCAAATCAGAGGCATTTCAGTACTGACTCTGAATACCTTTAATCTGCAGAGATTTGCTGTCTCTGCTCAGTGATGCTCAGGTCAGCAGTCAATACACAACCCAAAAGATGCAAGTGAGAGAGACAACATCAGGCATTTGTGAGCCCTGGCTGGATCCATCCAAATGCTGGAGCTCAGAGTCTGCTCAAAGATCAGTGTCTGTCTCATTGCTGAGTAGGGGAAGCAAAAGGAGACATGAAGATCAATTACTGCCAACTGGTTATCCCTAAAGCAATCATAGTCATGTGCCCTACAAGAACCTCCAGCCTTCTGTAACCCTCTTAGACCCCACTTCAGATCACAAATCACCAGGGGCAGTGAACTAATCAGGCATGTGTGGTTCCACTTCAATACAAAGTCATCCTTGACATTCAAAGGTGTTCCTGGAGTTGTTATGTTAAAGCATTGATCCTAAAAATGCAATTTCTCTTCTGTTTGTGCCTTGAGACTGGCTGTGTCCATTACTCAGCACATTCAAAACTGAATCTCAGGAACAGCGGAGCAGTAACAGCCCAAGTAATTCTGATTAGTACCAAGACCAAAGATAAACATTAAATTTCCTCTCTGCACTTTTCCTTTCCTATAGAAAAACACGAGAGAGCTTAACATTATAGCTAACTGTTCTGCTGATTGAACAGCTATAGGATCAGGTTCAAGTTTGACGTCATTTTTAAGGAAAGTTTGGGGTTGTGGGATTTTCTTTTTCTGTAATAGAGAAGATAAGGACTGAAGTCATGGCCACAGTGAATGGTAGAACAAATCTTCCTGCCATGCTGTGAGACTGTCAAGTGGAGTGGAACTTCTTTTAAGACAGGATACCTGAATTATAGGTGCAACAGTGTTAAGTGATCCATATGACTGAATCTAAGATGGGGCCTACTTGGACAAAACCCCTCATGCATGAATCTGAGGAAACTCCTCCCAACTCTGCATCCAGTTCTGTATATATTCATGCAGACATCCAGTTGCCAAATATTGTTATGTGACAGATATTTGAAGTTATTTGCCTCTTGAATTTGGCTGGTAACATTATTTAACAAATTTATTTTTCATCTTATAAGTGACTAAGGAAAAGAGCTGGTTCTACTTAGGTCATGCTATTTCAGCTTCTTAGGACACCGTCATGCATAAAATACACACTCACTCTTCCACCCCCAGGAGAAGGACCAGTGCATAACAGTAAATTCAAAAATAAGTGAACATATTATTATAAAGACAAGATTAACATGAAATGCTATATCTCTGGGTACGTGCACACATATACTTCCTTGCTCCGTGATCTCACTCCTCACAAAAAACCAAACTGTTTAATTCTGATTTTTAAAGAGCAAAATCATTTGCTATATTGAAACAGCCCATTCATCACATAAAGCATTTGATTCTGTCACCTCAAGTACTTGTTAAATCACTTCCAGCTGCTACAATCAAGGGCTAGGTACTTCCAAGGTCTGACACTTTCTGAGCTCTATTACACCTTTAAGTATGATTCTTCAATCCAATTCTAGCCTTCATAATAATCAAGTGCCCACTCCACTTAACTTCAAGGCAACTGGGGAACCTGGTATTCTCCATATATGCCTGTATCTGATTTTCAATCAGATCTCTTCAACCCAAGACTGAAAGCTCCTGAATATCCGCTAAGTATTAAAATGGCATCATTTGCAACTGCAGCAGTGTCATCAGTACCACTTCCATTATTAAGCTCCTGTTTTTCCCAGGTCCAAAGCAGTATGTTTAGACTGAGGCTGAAATTAAATATACAAGGCAGAATTTAACTGCAAGCATGCACAGTGCTTGCTACATAGGCAAACTCTGTCTGCTCACACAATTTGGTTATGTGGGTCTTAACTAACCTGCTGCATGTTGCTAAATTATGCTTTGTGTGCTTACAAACGGGGGTGTCTCACACACTGTAAACACTGAAATGCGGAGGTTAGTAAGAAAGTGTGACTCTGGCTGTTAGTGTGTTGCCTGTAATTTTAACCTCACGGTTGAAACACTAACATAAGTCATTCCAAAGGAAGCGTCATTGTACTTAGGACTTTTTCCCACTTCTGTTGCATGAGCTGGAAGATCATCTATTGGTTTTCCTTTTCTTTCTCTCGAAGCATTAGTTCCTGTCCACCTCAGGAGCAAGGCACTTAGATGCATTATTGTACAGCAATTCCTGAAACCCTGCAACTGTTAGTACAACAGGAGATACACATAGATTACTTGAATATCCCTGTCCCCTGCATCCTTGATCAGTGTCACCTGTATTTGCCTGCTTGTGCAATCCTGCAGTTGAATAGCCCTGGCTGCACTTTCTTTTTCTTCTAAAGAAAAAGAGAAGATTTCTGTTATGACAACCTGTAGAAGGAGACAGCAAGAAAAGTGGCACAGCAAGATAGTTTTCCACAGACACTGACTAAAGAATCCCACAGAACTTCAATTGTCTCTTCTTCTGACAGAAGAGGAAAAAACCCACACTAGAGAACAGGTGACATTTGGCCTCCCTTTCTCTAGTGCCAGCTAATAAACTGCTGAAATATTTATCCCTTTAATTAAAAAAAAAAAAAAAAGAAAAATCCCAAATCCTAAAATACCCCTCCCGAGACCAGCAGCACAGGGCAGACCTTGTGTAGCTCCATTTTGTGTGGTTTAGTGTACTGTGTTTGGGTTCTTTCATCTAGTAAGGCACAAAGGGAAGTTTAATCTTTTTCTTGTGGTTGACTCATTCCTCCAACACTTTCAGGTATTAATTCCCTAGGGGCTAATAAAACTAAAGTTCCCACTGCAGTCTTTCCATGAGAGGGACGCTTGTGGGACTCTGTCCACTTTCTTGAAACTTGTAGGGACAAAAAGTGTCCTTAAAACTGTTCCTCTCTGCAACATGGTTAAAATTAGACAATGTATTCAATAGTTGTTAGCAGGGGCAGACAGACAGACAGGAATTCAAAAGTGGAAGTTTTTCAGAAGATCAACTTAAAAAGGGTCAAAACGTACTGACTTGCAGAAGCCTTTTTATTTGGTTATGGGTAACAGCGCAAAGGGTTTTTTTGTTTAGTGTGCCAGTTACACTATTTAGAACACTTCAGAAAGTTTTTGGTTGTTTTCCCTGCAAGCTTTTCTTTATTTTTTTTTTTAAACTCTCCATTTCAAAATAACATATTTTTATTTCCTTATGGCACAATCTTCAAATTCTTCTGACACAATTAGCTCAGTAGCTTAGCTGCCTAAATACTCTTGGACAGACTGAACTGATTGTATGAAACATTTTTAAGAAAGAGGACCATTTCCTTTATTTTCAAAAAAAACCACATTCCTGTACTCTACTCTGAATATTATAGGCAATCTGAACACACGCAAAGCTGAATATACAAAGCAAGTGCACACCAGCTAAAATTCAAGGTGTTGAAGAACACTATTAATATTTTTTGAATTAAAAGCTTCCTGTGTTATGTCAGAAAAGCACCCAAAATACTCTTAAAGCAAATTTATAAAATAAGGTGCTTTAAGTTGGGCATTTTTTTCCAGACAATTTTCGATTGGCACTCAGTCTGATTCTGCTTCTGCTGAAAGGGGATGTGCTACTGACTTCAGGAGGGGCAGGAGCACACTCAGTGTCCCTTTCATCCTTTCAGACTGGGAGTTGGAAATTCCAGCTGTGGCACTCCTCACTGTTAATGGGCACACAAAGCTGTTTGGTGACAGCAGAGAGAAAGAGAAGCAAGGGATACGGACACCATGAAGCACAGATGAGAAGAGCTAAGGTTTGACACATGCATTGACTGCTGCCCTGAAAGAAAGGGAAAAAACAAAGCAGGGTAGCTTTTTCTAGTCTAGTGAATGAATAAATAGAAGATGACAGAAAGTCTTTTGGATGCTTATGAATGTCAAATACTTTTAAGTGGCTGCCTTTCCTTGTCACTTAACATTAAAAAGCCATATAGAAATACACTTATACTCAGTCATTTGGCTAGGGACATAAGGCTTAGCTGACTTATAACTTCGATATCGATTAGATAAAAATGCTAAGGTTGCCTTCTCTTTTAAAACAGACCCCCTTGCTAGTTTATCCATTATCTTTGTATAGTTCCCCCACTATCTGTGTGTAATACTTAAACAGATTAACAAGTAGAATTGTAAATTAGTCCCAAAAGAAACCCTTTCAAACTCAAGATCTGTTGGTTTTCCTTTATTATTATTTTTTTTTTCTTTCCCAAAAAAGGTGCCTGCAATGGATATGTACACAAATACATTTCTCCAGGTTTTGCAAACCAAGCATTATAACATTTTGCTGGTGCATGAAAAAAACCCAACCTAACACGAAGGGAAAGCAACTAATCCTTCCTAACTAAAGATGTAAATTTTGCTTTTCTAAGCACAAGAAGTAACTAATCAGAAAAAGAAAATCATTATTGTTTCCCATTCTCCCATTAGAAATTTCCAACCTTTCATTTGTGCGAAGATGTAAATTAACTCTTTGGTGACTATTACAGACTGAGCGAGCAGGAATAGGTGGTCCTAATGAAAACAGGAGTAAGCATCAAAGGCCAGAAAATCTGTAATGACATCAAACAGCTGGACCAGCTGTTGTCTGTGAAATCTGGTTGGGTGTTTGTAATTTTAACACAGTAGGTGGGAAAACCCAGGAAGAAACCAAACAGCACAGTTTGTGCCAGTAAGGAGTTAAAGTTTTCCTGCTTGTAACAGTGAACTGTGTTACTGCTAATTAGGGAAAGGAATTATTTTTATCTCCTTCCCCTGTGCCAAGCAGGCACAGTTCAGCTGCACCATTCAAATCTTTCTCTGTCACTGCTTTTTTTTTTGTCCTCCTTCCAATTCGCTCATCTGCATGAGCGGATTCTTTTCCTTTTACCACTCAAAGTCATCTCTGTAGTGTATCTGTATCAATATCAATAGCTTTATACTAAAATTAAATCCCAATGAAGAGTTAGGTGTTCAGGTAGCTGCAGTCATTTCAAAGCCACTTAAAAAAAAAAAATCACAAACAAACAAACAAAAAACAACCCATGAACCAACCAACCAACAACAAAAAACCCTGCCCCAAACCCCCACTACTCCTGGAGACCTCATATTACTGAGAGTTTTAGACTAAGGAGAGATGTTCACAAGGTTTTTAAGGGGATAGAGGCAAAGCCCAAGCCCAACTGAGGTCCTATGCAGATATGTTGTTTCAGAGCATTATAGTATTACAGAAGAGTATTAAATGCACAACAGGATGGTAGGAAGAACTCCCCACAGTCATGTTACTCTTTTCCCTTTCTAATAAGTTCCTATTAAAACATGGTGCCTTAAACTAATTTTCTTTCCTTCAAGTTTCTGTGATTAACAGTTCAATGGAATTGCATTTTTAAGTTGTTTTTTCCCTGTGCCACTGTGGGTTGAAGTTCAGCTACGTACAACAGAGAGAGGACAAGGCAGGAGCTCACCACTGACATGGCAGGTCTAGCTGCTTGCCGTGTACCTAAGAGATTTGGAGGTAGGGGTAAATAGTGATGACAAAGAGTGTTCATCACAAACACAACTTGCTGGCAGTACTGGATTGAGAGGTAGCAAAAACAAAATTCAGTTGTAAAGATTTGTGAAAGAATTTCATAATAGTAACATACAAACATAATAAAATAGCAAATTAAGTTCAGTGCAAATGGTGAAAAATAAGCCATACCCTCATCTCACAGCGACTATATGCTAGCTATTAGCATTAAGGAACAGGATCTTGGAGCTATTTTAGCTATTTCTGTAAATATGCCACCTCAGCTTACTAGTGATCAAACTAGCAGACAATGTTAAGAATGAGTAGGAGAGGAACAGAGAACAAACCAAAAAACATTGTCATGACACTATAAATCCACTGTGCATTCACATCTCAAATAATCTGTGAAGTTCTGGTCTCCTCTCTCAACAAGGATATAACAATTAGAAAAAAGTCATGGCAGGAAGGCAATAAGGAGTAGCAAAGGTTGCACACCTTCTGTTCAAGAAGTGATTCAACAGGATTCTTCATAAAGGAAGAGGTGGCAGAGAGAAGGCAATAAACGTCATGAGAGGCACAGACAAAGTGACTAGGAAATGATAGGTCACAATTTCTCAGTTTGAGCTGAAAGAGATTGAATGAAGTTGTCTTAAAAAAAGGTTTCTTTATTTTTTCCTTTTTTTTCTTTTTTTTCTACCGCTCCCATAAAACAAGCTGCTCACTGGCACAAGACATTGGTGGGGATTTTTTGTTTTGTTTTTTGTTTGTTTGTTTGTTTTTGTTTTTATTTTTGGGGTTTTTTTTCCTTCTCCTTACATTAATTTGTCTAACCCTTCTAAACTTTTTGTCATTATCAGTCAGGGGCTATTAAAACAAAGATGCACAACCTCAGGCTCATGAAGACCCAAATCAGCTGGGAGGGCAAACTGGGGGACACATCAGTAAGTGCTTTGTAATTAATGGCCACTGTCAGGGGCTGAACACTGGGCCAGAGGGAGCCCCCATTTTTCACTAAGAAGGAGATTCCCAAATACTCATGTACATTTTCTGAAAGTTGCCAAATATGTGGATTGTATGAAAATAGGCATGTGTTAGCAAGACTATGTCCAACTGCGAAACACTATGATAAAGTCTTAATGTTTCTTGGGGGTTGGGCAAGGGAGGATAGGAAGAGTGAGAAAATGTCTTCTAGAGCAAGTTTTGTTTAATGACACAAAGATAGTAAAACGATGGACTCCCTCACTCCCAGACAGAACATAATGTTTTTCAGACCTTCCACTGCACAAACTGGTGGGACATGCCATGTGAAAACCACACTAAAGGCCTGTTGTCCCATCTTGTGAAAGATGTTCTTATTTGGTAACACACTGCAGTGCTGTAACAGTAGAAAGTGCAATACTATATAAAGAATCAGGCACTTGAGTTCAGAAATATTAATAAAAGGCTAGAACAATGCTATGAAGGGTGACTCTTCTTGGAGAAGGAACAATCAAATATTAAGGAAAGTTAAAAAATGGTTTTGATCTTTTGATCAGTGGACAATGGATATTGTGCATTCATTGCATTAATTCTTTCCTGTGTTCAGTATGCATTAGACTTTATATAGTTAATACAATTTATATTACAATCAGCTGAAGAGAACTAACCCCATTAAGAGACAATGACTTTAGCAATGCTCTGCCCTTCTGAGTAGAACAGGAGGGGTGCAGACCTACCTGTCCCACTACAGAGCTGGGGGAGCATGCACAAGCGACCTCCCTGGGACATTGCTTTCTGCCTTGGGTTCTGTTCTGCAAAATAAAGTTAATTATACAGTTTCCCCCCCATCTCCAGCCCTTAGAACTCCAGGGGCAGAGGTATTAGAGATCAAAACCAGACTAGAACTGCAAACACAGATCCGTCATCCACGAAAGTTTTGATTTGGACCTCCAAACTTTGCTCGTTTCTATCAGTTGCGCTGGCTGAGAATATAAATATCCCCACAAGCTTCAAGAAGGTTCGGGTGCAAACCCGAAGGTGAACTTTTTGGCTCCTGCCCTTCTTTTGACTTTAAAGCTCATCTCAACAGCAGTCTCCTGCACATGGTACATTCTCATTGAAGTGCATATTTTCCCGTGTAATATCAAGCACTTCAAAGCACGCTCCCCTGTTTCTCTACTGCTCATTGGCTTCAGAGGTGAACAGCAACTAAGTTGCTAGTGTTATGTCTGGCTTCTACTTCAATACAACATCAAAGGGACATATGTATATTTTAAAGAATTACAACTAGAGCTGTGCAAAACTTGCCTTACGAGCACCAAACCTTGGTAGTATGTTTGTATCTTCACCTTTCTTTATATTATCCTTTTCATGCTCTGTGTTAGGATCACAGAAAAAATGTTGATAGAACAACCCCAATTATCCCAAATAAAACCAAGATACTTTAAAGGTTCAGATAATGAAGGATGTCCTTGGTGTTCACAGGCACTGGGGAGACTAACTTGTTTCAGTTAAGAAGGAATGCCAAATAATCGCACAAATAATACATGCCTGAAGTTTGTTACATGCTTGGTCTCCTTCCTTCTTACTCTGTCTGACGTGTATTCCCCCAAGTTCTCTCATTCTCTCCAAATCATTTGCATGACTACTCTGCCTCCCCGAAATAACGACAACACGAAAGAACTCCCCGCCCAGCAAAAAAACAACACGGAAAACATCTGAGAAGTTTTTAAACATACATTTGACATTTTTGAGTTTAGGGATGCAAGTGGATGTTTTTGCTGAAGTTGTTTACCTGAAGGTACTTTAGGTGCCCCCATTACTGGGTCACCACGCAGTAGCTACAGTTCTCTCAATCTTTCATGTACTCATCTTCTCAGTACCCCTTGGGAAGTCAAGAAGTGCTATTATCTCTGGTTTATAATCAGGAAAATGAAGACAAGAGAAGCAAAAAGCATGGTTTCCAAAAGTACTTCAGATCCTAAATCACTTAACCTTCATTACAAGCAGTATTGTGCTGTGCTGCAGTAATGGTATGGATCAGCCAGCAACGTTTTCTATACTGCTCACTGGAACATAGCAGAGTGCTCCTCCGGGGAGCAGCCTACACGCTGTTTCTGGAAAAAGAAACGTTAGACATGTTCGCATATCACTACACCTACACCAGAAAGGTCTTTTTGAAAACAGCGGACTGTTTTCAGGCCTCAATTTGAAATGTTTGCAGAGCGTCATGCTGTATTACAACATTCCTACTAGCTCTGACCCTTGCTGCAGACAAGTCCTGTTAAGTGATGCTTTGAGTTTGCAAATGCCATTTAGGCTCCTGCAACACAAGTGTTCCTGAAAATTTTACCCTTGCACAAGTTGGTTGCAATGAAGGTTACCTGAATCTCCAGAAACCTGACGCCCTGTCCTAGCTGAAGAACCATCCTCAGACCGACCATGTTCATGCATAAGTGCACACATATGTGTGTATGTATGCACAGGCATATAGTGTCACCGGTTAGTTCTGCCTCTGTTTCTTGCTCAAAAATTCAGAAGGAAGTTAGTGACATACAAACATGGCTTGTTTGGTGCATATTAAAGTACTGGCCATTAACCAATACCAAAATTAACAAATAAAATGATAAGCTTCTCGTGAACTCATCCATTTGCACTCATGAAATCCATGAAGTTGATTAAACCAGTGTAACTTGAAGCGCATTTTTTTTTCCTTCTTAATAAACAGGAAGATACTCTGATTAAAAAAAAAAAGAAAAGCTCAAGAAAAGCAATAGAACATAAAACTTTTCCCTCTTGCTGGTATTTTATAGATGACAAAGCATGAAATGATTGATCATGCACTGTAATGACGGATAAGGACAATTGGCTGAAAGGTCAAAACTATTAAGTAAATAGTAAAAAAAAAAAAAAAAGAAGATGGTACATTTCTCTCTGAGGCATAGTAAGTTTAAATGACAGGAAACCTTCATGTCATAACCATACTGCTTCCATTTAAGTTTAAAGAGTACTGAACTGAAATATCAGCAATTAGTTAAGCATTTTTGGTTTTTCTTTGACAAGCAAAATTTGGGCAGGGTTAAGGATGTTTGGATTACCTCCAATGCATATTCATGTTTTCAAATTTATAAGTTTTTTGCCAAGTTTTTCTTTAAAATAAGTGTATCATCATATGATATCCTTACCAATTTCTTTCCCTTCATTTATGAACGTGCATCTAGATAGTCAAGCACAAATTAAAAAAAAAAAAAAGAGTACAAGCCTGAATTTATCCTTACTTCAGGAGTTACAGATTTTAACATAGTTATTCCAAGGCTGGGTTTAACCAAATCTATAGATCTGATACTCTTTGTGCTGCTAAAGTACAGGGAGGCTTTCAGTGATAGCAACTCCTCTCTACTTTGTAGGCTAAGCTCACCTACCTCTGGTAATGAAAGTTCAGGGAACTTGATGTAGTACCAGCCAACTCGGCACATAGAAGAACCCTGTGGAGCTGGTGGCTGCGCTCAGTGATCATGACCCAACCCTCCTGGGTATGATGCTACAGACCGAGAGGCTCTGTAGAAATTTTCAGTACCCCCTAACATAGCAAGACTGCTTTGTGAGGCAGTTTTTCACCCTACCAACTATCAAACTGATTTATTTCAA
The DNA here is from genome assembly GCF_000699105.1 of Pygoscelis adeliae. Classification (NCBI taxonomy): domain Eukaryota; kingdom Metazoa; phylum Chordata; class Aves; order Sphenisciformes; family Spheniscidae; genus Pygoscelis; species Pygoscelis adeliae. Next base: position 6,726,156 of record NW_008825614.1, read on the forward strand.
TTTTCTAAAATCCTAAGCATTTTTCATTAACATTAATTCTCAAATAATCAGTGATGGCACATTTTTTCTTTATAAATAGTATTTTGGGTTGGTTTTGTGTGTTTTTTTTTTTTCTTTCTTCTCTTCCTGAAGAAACCTCAGCAAAAATATCTCTATTACACCCACAACTCACTGAATCTATTTAGCATTTCTTGAAGAGGTGCAATTTGTTATTTTTTAATTTTTTTAAATGTGACTTTTTTTGTGCTAGTGCATTTGTCAACATTAGAGTAATTAGCTCAAGTTTCATCAACTAGCTCGTGCAATCTGTTCAGAAAGCAACTTGGAATGTTAAAAATCCTAATAAGCTTCTCCGGCTTCACAGTTAAAGCCTGAGGGATTTGATTTCAGTTCTGTCTAAAATCAGAGGAACTCTTTTAGAAGATAAATCAATACCGCTAAGAAACATAAATAAAAAAAATGACTAAGTAAGAATGATGCTATTAGGAGAAGTTATTTTTCTGATATTTTAGGTTGTTGCATACTTCTTAAAATTAAGCAGTATTTTACACAGGAAAAACTGAACTAAAACACATCTGAAGCTCCAAACCTGTAAAAGTTTCCATCCCTCAGTAACCTCACATTTGTCAATAATCCAACTGCATTCAGAAATATTTGTGTCACAAATAAAAAGTTCCCAATACCTACTCCTAGTGAAATAGATATGCAGTAAGTAATTTTGGTACTGTTCTTCGTTCTTGCTTTTCTTGGGGCTCTTTTTGTCCACACACGCGTGCATTTGTGTGTTTTAAGTGCAGATAAAATCACTTAAGGCAGAAACAAGGAAAATCATGCTTTTCAATACACAAAAAGCATATATTGATAGGGGTTTGTCTCCACCAAAAGGCAGCACAAAAAATGGAGCCTCTGGAAACATCTTAAACAGCTGCCTGATCAAAAGCAAAACATCATTTTTAAAATACCAAAGCAATCTTTCTCCCTTAGCAGCCATTTACTAACACAGTTCAGGAAGACAAGAGGCTTGAAAAACTTTGAAGTATAGAAGTCACTCAGAGAAACTACGTTAACAGCACTGGATTGTACAGTAAGAATGACGTACATTATTACATATATGTATACATGTATGTATATCATGTATACGTGACACATTAAGGTACACAAAGGTACATCTTGGGTAGATGGTGACCTTGCTGAGGCAGTTGTAGGGGGAAACTAGTATGGGAATGAGACCAGAACGAACACCAACTTGGTTGCCTTGATTCAGCAAGGTCCCACAAGCTGTGAGACAAAAGCGTGCAGCCAGGCGCAGCCTCGATAGTGATAGAAGGGGAGAGAGGGAAGCTTCACGACTGGTACTGCGCAATGAAACTGGGAATAAGCACTTACAGCGTGGCTCAAAACTCCTGCTCTCCCTGGTATACTGTCCATGGCGCATTCCGATAGAGCTGAATTAATAGGCTTCTGCATGTGCTCTTTGCACAGTAATAGGACCAACAGATGAGGAGCAGAGAGCAACTTTTCCTGAAAGTTCCTGTAGGAAGAAAGTGGAAAGAGCTAGGGAAAAGGCCAGTAACAAATGCCATGGACATAAAATAAGAGCACTGTACTTCAGCAGCAAAAAGAAGAAAAAACCCTGACAATAGCCTCTTGCCTGTTTGATCACTTCACAGAAAATATATTTTTTTTAAAAGATGCCTTCTCTGAGAGATCAAATTAGGCTATAATACATTTACTAATTAGCAGTAATGTACTAGAAATTACAACTTGCAGGGTTTTAGATAGTACTGATTATTTCTCTTGTAAACAAAATTAAACATGTTTTTACAATCTGTTCCCCGACAATTTTCCTGGCTGTCCTTCTGTTTTGCCTCACACCAACAGAAATAGAGGGCGATGTTTTGATCTTTAGGCAATACACCTGTGCACCCATCTTCTGAGCACCACTGGGCTCCAGAGCTGGGAAAGCAGGGAGGGAATACTCCTTTGTTGTAACGCTGGGTAAACTCAGACATAAGTTCTGAGTCACATTTTGGCCTATGCCATGTGTGCGTGGAGTACAGATACCATAAATCCAGTCCTCAGCGGTTAGCTCGTAAAGCCAAATCCTCAGCATCCCCTTCCCAAACGTGGCATGGGGATGCCAGAACCATGCTGTTCTGCAGGCTGCACAGCAGCAACATCTCGCAGGCAACACAACTGCTCTAGAAGAGCTTTAACATTGCTCTGTGTTAGACTGGGAACTTGGGCGACCGCCAGGGACTCTCAGAAATTCAGAGGAGGGGAGAAGCAGCTTAAATCCCGTGTCTACCTGTGCTGTAGGTAAGGAGTTGGGCCAATGTTCGTTGTACTTCCCTAGGGCCTTAAAGCTGTACACAAGTGAAATAGTTTTCTCACTCCTTTGCCGCTGTCACACTGATCAGCCCCAGTAAGTGGATGTGCACTGTAACTGGGGACAAAGCAGAAGTCCTGTTGCTGAAGACCACCCCAGCAGGAAGGATTGCAGGGGGCACCGATGTCCCCTGGGGGATCAAAGTCCTCAGGTGCCTGGTTAGTAAGTATCATTTGTATCTCACAGCACACTCATCGAAGTTTGGGGAGAGGAGGGAAGTTTTCCTTTTCAGATCATAGCAGTAGGTGCCATGGAAAGGTTGGGGGTTTTTTGTTTGGTTGGTTGGTTTTTTTCTGGTTGGGTATTGTTTGTCTTTTTTTAGCGTGGTACAGAGCCTACTGTTATTCACTGTGATATTGATAACGACCTTCATCTTTCCTGTTATCTTTCCTGCTTCAGTAACACAACTGGGGCCTTTGCCACAACTTTTTTTTTGGCTGTTTTTCTGCCTAGTGCCCACTTCTTGCTTATTCCTTTTGAAAGCATGAACTATATTCTGTGTATCTCTGCTCTCTCTCCCTTCCATGTAGTTTATGGTGAGATCAACAACTTCTCCATAAGAGGGGTGGAATATGCAATTCAGTCATGCAAATGGGCCTTGACACCAGTCCCAGGACTGACACTTTTTATCCATTCTATTATGATAACAACAGAAACAATGTGATCAAGCATATACAGGTTGAGAGGGAGCAACACTTGTAAGTTCTGTTTCGGTTTTTTCACTGTTTGTTTTTGCAGATCTACATGAATAAGTGGCTATGAATAGTTAATCATACATTACTTATTACACAGAACATCAATAAATAAATGTCAATTTCTTAAACTATATTTATTGATTGAGCTTGTTTAACATGCATTTTCCAGACTATTGCTGGGTTTTAATAAGAATTGCAGTGTATGTTATTACTGGTACTACTCTGGTTAGCTGGGCTTCCTTGCATATATGGCAGTTATACAAGTAACCTCTTTTCCCCTGAGTTGGTAAGCATAAATGTTATAATAAACACTCCAGTGTAGAGCTCTGCAAGACTGAATGCATTAAAAACTCTCACAGCTCAATTTGAAATTTGTTTTTTATTTCAGCGCTTCATGGTTGAATTCTGCCTATTGCGGAGTACCTTGAGTGAAGGTTTATTTGATCCACTGTGCACAGCAATTTAAAGATGGCCACAATCTGAGAAACAGTATGAAACTAAATATTAAGGCTGCTGTTCAACAGGGAGATTCACAGGAGTATGGCTATACCATCCCCTCTTGCCAGGATGTGGCAAACAACAGTCAGTATTCAGCTGGTCCCATCTCAGGTCAGGACGTTGATCAGTCTTCAAGGTTGCTTCCAGGCTTATTTTCTCTGTTAGCAAAAGGCTGCCTTAAGTGGCCATTTGGAGTTTCTTCTCGTGCAGGGGAAGTCTAACATGATTTAAAGACGCTCCTTTGATATTTTTCCTTGTTGGTGGTACAGGACATGCAGCTAGGCAAAATGGTATACAGAAGGAAGATCTTTATGTTTAGCAACACCTGATTACAGGAACAGTATGCTGACAGCAGTTGCCATAAGGCAGAATAGCCTTTAGATTGCTCTTGTTTATGCTTCTTCCAATAGCCAAACAACTCCCTTGAGAAGAGGAAAGATACTGAGGTGGCTTAAAAATCCTTGTGCACAGTTTGGCAACATCTGAGGATCTAAAGAACAGAGTTGCATACACTTACACATATTGAACAGCAAAAAGAAATGTTGGGTGACAGTCTTAGTGTTCCATCCTTTCTAATATTGTCTATTGTGACAGTAACAATCTGTTTGTAGTCTCTTGCAGTGGTACAGCATGCTATATTTCAAACAAGATTCAAACAAGTCTTCCAAAGGTCTACATATTTTATTAAAGTGCTATAGCTTCTAAGTTACCATAAAATGTTTTTTTTCCCCCCATCTAAGCAAAAGTCTTTACTTTTTGAATACCACTTGATCTATCAGAAGATAGCTGAGAAGATTGGATATCCATCTGCAGTTAATTTAATAATTCCACTGTAGTTGGTTATTATAATAATAAAACTATTATTCAATAATTCAGCAGTGGTCCTTAAAGTCCATGGCTTTTCTGCTGTCAATACATTCAGAGGGTAAATCTGTATCACAAGTACAGCGGCATAACCAGTACACAGCATACACATTTCTGAGCTGCTGTTCAATAAGAAAGAAAATGGAAAGCCTAAATAGCCTCCTTCAAATTTGATTTTGCAAGCTAAGGCTACCCTTGATATACAAATGGAGTCTCACTGGGGTGAAAAGAACTAATTCAACAAACTTAAAATTGTAACAAGAATTTGGTGTGTTATCAGACAGATATCTAGTGATTTTCTAGTTGAAGTGACTAGTAAAACAGAGTACAGCTGGCTTTTACATATTTTTTTGGCTTGCCTGCCTGGAAACAATATTGAACAGAGAATTTTTCTTGACGTACTGTTTGGCATCCTTACTTCAAGAGCAGAACTCTCCAAATTCCCAGAGTATTACCCCTTATTTATATTACTGCACTCATGCTATCTGTGGGCCTCCCAGATTCTAAGTGCTGCCAGGGTCTACCTTGCTCCCAGTATAAATCAGAGCAGCCTCAGAGAGTAGCTGCTTCCCAGGCTGCTGTAAAAGGGGAAAGAAATCAATTCTTAGCTGTGGCATGGGCTCTGTGCCAGTGGAGGACACCCTATAGATATTTTCAATCAAAGACTTGCATCCTCAGAGCAGCATAAAATATCTAGGGTGAAAAACGAATTGGGCCCTTTGGTTCCTCCCCTTTAGAGATACAGAAATGAGCCCAAGCCTGTATATCAGCTCCAAATACACCAAAACTTTAGAGAAAGTTTGGATCTATAGCTGTATTTTATAACATGAGCCCATTCCTACTCCTGACATATCTTGCTGTGCCTGTGATTAGGAAAGGTTATGGCTGTGAATCATGGCTTGAGGAAATGTGTAGTACACCTGTGTACAAGAGTAAACTAAATTCAGTTTGCTATTTATCTACTGTATTTATCTCAGTTAAGTAAACTTTGAGTTTGTCAAGATTTCCTGCTGGAAATTCTCATGATAATACGAGTATAATTGCCTTTTTATTGCCACAGACATCTGCTACAGTTTTCAAACAAAGAAAATACTTTCCCCCCCCACCCCCCTCCCCTGGCTTTCTCTATAGCAAGAGAAAGATCCTCTCTTATTTTGTGTGTAATAGATTACAAAGCCAACTGAGGGGCAGTAGAAACCAACCAGCCAACCTTTCTTCCTCCAGACCCCCTTACCCTCCAGGAGGACAAGAAATAAAAAGTTGTACAATAAAGGTTATAGTCCCTTAAATGAGAAATCTGCACACTAGAATGTGGAAAAGATGAGACAGTTCCCTCCTAATCCTCTTGGATCTTGGGTACAGCCAAAAAACCTGTGTCAAAGGTGATGTGGCCAAGAAACCATCTCCCTTAATCCACTGGCCCTTCTGCATTCTGCAGAGAAATCCTGCATTTGACTTGACCCTAAGGTGTCCTCCTGCCATTTGAGCAGACCGATGTGAAAGTACGTGGACACTTCAGGCAAGGCTAAAAGTGTCATATGCCCCCCATGCCACCTGGTCCCACAGGCAGACTTGCGCCCTCATTCTCACTGAGGCAAAATGTGGGGATCACAGCTTTACATGTATTGGTCTTGATACATTTTGGTATGAGAACTAAACTAAAGAAATTGAAACAAAACTGGAGCAGTATCAAGGAAGGCAAACACTGTCCTTCAGCAAAAGGCACTCCAGAAATCTTTTGGGAAAAAGTGCATGATGCCCATGCAGAATCTGTCTGTACTGGATAGGCTTCATCACCCTGCAGGAGGAAAAGGAAAGAGATTCTTGAACTTTAATTCACAGAGACATTTCTAGAGAGACCTGTGGTGAAGATACTCAGAAGAGCCTCCATCTTGCTGCAGGCTAAGGTAAACCACCATCTGCCTTAGCTCATCATCACAGGGCCATGAGTTAACTTGTCAAGCAACCTACTTCAGAGATATCAGAGCAATGACCCACTATATGGGGATGAGCAGGAGCTGAGTGCTGATGCGTCGTCTCTTACATCTTGGAAATAGAAAACTGGATGAGCAGTGAAAATGTAATCTGTAGAGGAAACTGAGGCACAGACACAGATCGGAGACATTGATTACTGTGGGATGCACCATTTAATTCAGTGTTTGATCCCAGCCTTGCACTAGCAGCTGGACCTCTGCAGGAGAAGGGCTGCCACACAACATTGATCTCCAACATGCAGATATCAATTCACATAGGTAGTTGCATGCCCAGCAGTCACTTGTCCAGGAGCATGATGTGGCCTGATAACAGGACATTAAGGGGAACAGCTTCTTCTCATGGTTTGTTCAGTCACTGCAGGGGGCAGCAATATCAAGGTACTGCTGCAGTTTGGCAGGAGTTTTATCCCCCTGTTTCAGCAGGCTAGGCTACAAAGAGCTGACTCAGAAAGGTTTAGGTCCTCCAGTCGTAGCAGAGGATTTCCAACCACACCCGGAGGGAGGAGGAACACACAGCAGCAGTTCCACACTGACTGGAAGTATCTAGGGGGTCAGCACAGGGGGACTGTGAGGTGGCAGCATAAGGCATAACTGGTAGTACTACTACAACCATGGACTCAGCTGCTAGCTGCCTATATTATGAGGAAGCGTCTTCCACTTTCAAAAAAAAAAAAAAAAAAAAAACCAAAACCAAAACCCACAGACCTTTGAAGTAGGAGACAATTCCTTAAAGACTGAAGTGTGTGCTTGCTTTCAGGGCTCAGGCTTTGTCAGAAATCACTATTTCTAAGACAGGCTTTTTATCTTCTTATGGAAAAGACAACATGCCAAGACACTTATCTAGAAAAATGACAGGTTACATCAAGACCAGTAGGACCTACACTGAGTGAGCCAGTGGTGGGGTAAAGACTTGAAAGTGTGTGCCCTGCATTGTCCTGACATGCCTTAGAATTTGACATAGGTTGTTGCCTATTTTGCCTGATGACAAATGCTGAACAGAGTTGCAGTGCACTCCCCTTTCCCCTATACACACACACTCTGTGGCAAGACAACTGGACAACAGGGGCATAGCAGGAGATGTATGTGTATGACGGTAGACTTAAAGTGGACAGGTTTCTTCCCATACAGGCTTTCGACCCTTGGATTTCCACACCGGTGCTGCCAAATGTAGTATTCTCACCACCAGCAGAAAGGTGTTTAGAAAGACCTTTCCTGACACAGGGTGGAAAAGAGCGAAGCAGTCAACCTCATTCTCTTATCTGAGGTCAAATAGCAAGGAGACTAGTAGCAAGGGGAGTGCTATGTTTGTATCCAAATGACTTCTGAAGGTGACAAAGAATTAGAGACCAGGCTGCTCTGTCCTAGCCAGCTTGATGTCTGCTGTTAGAGCAATAGAAAGACCTGTGCGCAGAGCAAATGGGAAAGGAGACTGACACAAGACAAATGGAGAGATGTTTGAGCTGTTTCAGACTTTATTCTCTCTCAAATTCTGAAGTCATGGTGCTTGCTGGAAAGTTGGGTCTTCCAATGATACACGTGCAAGATTCCCACCTGCCAGTCAAGCTTGCTAAGTGATGCTCAGTCTTTTTTGTTGGATGGTGTAGGGCCCAAGAGATATACCACAGGACAGAAAGGCTTGGGTTAGAAGAGCAGTCCAGTGTCCTCACACAGACTAACAACTACATCAACCGTGGTTATCCTGATATCCATCCAGTTCTTTTAACTGGTATTGAGCTAATCGTGTAATGACCAACAACAGACCTTAAGATACTCAGAGGTATGCCTAAAATATATTTATGCCCTTTCTAAACTTCTTCAGGGACTATGACTGTTGATGTAGGGCTACAAAGACCATGACACTAAAGGAACAGATGTGATATTTTCAATGCAATGGTGTGTGTGATAAGGACAAGGAGATTGGTATTTACGTGCTGGAAAAAGCCTAAGTTTCCAAACGTGCCATTTAGATGCACATAGGTAGTACGATGACATCGGTGTAAGTGAAGTAAACACAGCCCCTAGAATATGATGGATTACATGATTACATGCTGTAGTCCAGTACAGCCCCTATTTAACAGAACACCAACGGGTTATTCCTGTGAAGAGTTTCAAACTATCAGATCACAAGAAATTTCTAGAAATCTTATTAAAACATAACATGGAAATTTGCTCTAGGTATTTCAGTGTGTAGTTAGAATTATGCTATGGAAAAGTATAATTCTGCCCCCACCTCACCCCCAACCTCTTCCAGTTCAAATTCACGAGAAACTTCACTGGCAATAAGATCCAGCTGGAGTCTGATATGCAAGAAATCAAAGATCTGATCCTGTAGGCAGACAGACAAAATTCAGACACATAGGTAAAAACTGTGATAATTTGTATTCTTTTCCTTTTGTACCTCAACATTTGTTCTCTTCTTTATAATCCCTGTGGTGAAATGTTAGTGATTAAAGGTACTTTTTGTAGATTATTCAATTTATTTCCCTTAACGTGTAGGATATTTAAAATGAGATTGTCAGAAAGACAGCAAAAGGGCAAGCTCTTCAGAGGCACTGTGGTGCCTAAATCACTACAAACTCATCACTATGTTCTCAAGGCAAACCTCAGAAAACAGAATGCATTAGCACAGAAGGTGATCATTTTTTGCTATTATAGAGACCATGGGTGAGGTCTGTATAGGTGAATTATTTCACTGTTCAGTTCATATTATATCTATTAATTGGATTAAAGTATATAAAAAGACCAAAGCTCAGCACTTAGCACTTAACCTTCATGAGAGGTTAAGCTTTTCCCGCAACTTTTCATTAAAAGTAATGGTTAAATAAACACATTGGAATATCTAGTGACTCACTATGGGCTAATGTTCAGATGAACAAGCATTAAAAATCTGGAAACAGCACCACTTCTGTTAACACTGCACGGAGGAAGAACACTTAAGTGAAGTTTTCAAATATTCTGGGTTTTAATCAAACGTATTCCCAATGATAAGAATCATTCTTGTAGTCAGTTAGGAGGGACAGCAAGATAAGTTAGACAGCTAACCGGTAACCATAATTATGCTCTGATATAAAAATATAAAACTATTCTGTTTGCTTTATTAATAGCTCTGGAAATTTGAACCAACTTACTAAAAAGCAAAAAAGGTATTTGGCTGTCTGAAAGTCATCGTACAGCATTTGTATGTACAATGCTCACTTTAAATAAAGGGTTGACACTGCGTTATAACATTACACACCAGTTACAATTTTCCAAGGGACAGAAGTGGTTGTTAAATCAGGATTAAATGTATCCTTGAAGTCACTTTTCAAGACATTCATCACTGTTGTCCCTATAAGTAGCACGACTGTTCAAAAGTCACTGCAGCCTCATTATAGACATGACCTTTGGGTGACTTCACCAAATTAAGAACTGAAATCCAGGGCGTGGCCAAGGGTCTCTGAACAATACAGCTGCAAAATAGGCTACTTAAAAACAGATAAAAAAATTAAAGATGCTTTAAAAAAATAACGAATCACAACAGCTATGAATGGACCCTGCTACGCCTTTCCACTTTGCTTTTATCATTTGGCTTGAAGAAGAAAACATGTATCCCCACAACCCTAAACACATCAGAAACAGTGACCTTAGTTTTGCAGTGTCTGTGAGGATACAGTGGTAGAAAGGAATCAAAATCCATCAGCATGAAGAACCTACTTCTTGTATGTTGCCCTGTACGCCTTTGGATTTCTTCCCCTTAAAGTGAAGAGTAACTTCTACCTTTCAGATTTAAGAAGTGCTTAGTAGAATGGGGAAAAAGAAGCTGCAAAATTTAAGGAAATTGTATGTACCCCTAAGGTTTTCCTTTTCTTTGAGATTAGAAGACACTGTCACTACCACATTCCCCTGTGCACTTTTCCAGAAAAATGTTGTGGGTGTACACTGAAAAATGTCTGGTCACTTAAATCTGTACCAATTTGGCTTAACATGATGGGGATATAAACTGTACAAATTGATGAAGGACTTCATGAGAGATAAAGTAATTTCTGGACTGAGAT
>NW_008825614.1:6736843-6743401 GCF_000699105.1 Pygoscelis adeliae
TCGTCCAGCCTTCCTGGACCCCTTTGCCCTTCAGGACCATCTCCCAAGGGACTCTCTCAACCAGCGTCCTGAACAGGCCAAAGTCCGCCCTCCGGAAGTCCATGGTAGCAATTTTGCTGCCTCCCCTCCTTACTTCCCCTCCTTACTTACTTTAGACTGTAGAGCTACAGTCTAAAGTAGCTCCATGGCAAAACCAACCAAACAAAAACTCCCAAACCACACGTCCCTTGAATTTTGTTTTAATTTTAATAGCAAATGTATCCAAGCTTATCTTCCTTTCTTTGTCCTTCAGTGCAGTCATATTTAGAGGAAAAAGCAAAACCAAGACAATCCCCTACCCCTTCCCACCAAAAATATAATAATAATGATAATAAATCACATGCTAAAGCAATTAAAGACCACAGATTTGAACACAAAACTGATGGCTTAGCTATCCCCTTTACCAGTAATCATCTTAGGCAATTCCTTCTAAACAACCTTAACAGTCATTGCTTCCCTCTGCTGTCCCTCCTACTCCCCCCAGTAGCAATTAAGATCTTTTCAGTAACATTAATATTAGGGCACTGGAGTGAGGGTGGTTGATAATTTCTAGCACAGTGAAGTCCTGAACTAGGAATGGAATTACTAATATCACTGAAATTCTCTTATTCCTAATAATAAATTGAAAATGACTGCTTGGATTATCTCTGTAAGTAATGGGATCACATTAAGACAAGTGCACTGAAGATAAATATTGGATATAAACTCCTGACAGCAAGACATCTTAGAATGAGAGATGGGAAGAAGTTCTCTTCCTTGAATTATATTGATTTAGAACAGGAAAAGAGAACAGAAGTTTTAACACTAGAAAAAGTATTGGACTAGCCAAAAGCACAAGGGGAATGGCGAAGAGAGAGAGAATATCATGACCTAAATAACTTACACTATAAGCCTGCAGCAATTCAAAATAAGTGTTGGTCTAAAGTCTTGCGTGATCATGAATAGAACAGTGTTACTGAAATTCATGGGGGGGGGAGGGGGAGGGGAGAAATCAGGAAAGAAAAAACATCAGGCCAATTAATCTTTAGCAATTGATCCACTTTAGACTGCTTTAATGGTTGAGTTTAGACCATCATGAACAGGATCTGCCTCTGACATGAACTCTAAATATTCTTGTTGGGTGCATCTGTAGTTACTGATACAGGAGTTCTCTGAATGAAGGGAAAAAGGGGAGGTCAGTTTGTTTATTTGTTTCTACACAGAGCCCAACAGTTGCAAAAGGAAGCCCCTTGCTTGTATGGAGATGTAGGTTAAAATTTTTTTTTCCTGGAAGACCAAGTGCCATTTTGTCTTGGGACTGAATATTAGCCTTTTATCAACCTGGTTATTCTATTTCTGATTATTAAGTGTGTCTTTTACTTAATTAATTAAGCTTTTAGTGTCTGATTGTCAGTGAAGATCCAGTCTTCCTTATTGGTCAGCATTTACAAATACATACTGTGGGACAGTATCCACACCTTTTCCCAAGAAAAAGAGCAGTTGCCAATTACTTCAATATGATTTTATGGGTAACTGCTGACTTACAATTGAAGGTTTATGTTCAGGTTAATGGTAATTACTGAAAAGGTACCCAAAACAGGAATGTGATATCTACATCTTTACCTCGTAGTTATGCCACATTGCAATTCTGAAAAAGCTTGATGCTGGTTAAGTGATGCTGACTATAGATAAAGCAGGAATAATTTTTTGAGAACTGAGGACAGAAGTCAAGGTTTCATTCACGACCCAGACTTTCGAAACTCTTGTCTTCTGTACAGTCATAATAATTTACAAGTTTTGGAAAAATAACTCATTTTGTCATCTGTAGGTTTTAGTGTTAATCAATGAAGTTACTATGCCTATGGTTTCACAATACTCCGGTTTTCGAGGCAAAATTTGCCTCAAATTCTTTTTCCCTTTGATTTTCTTCTGGATGTTTGTTTTCAATGTAGTTAAAGTTCTCTTAAAATTTTTTTTAACCTCTATCAGTGAATTTGTCCAACTTGCACTGCAGACTCATGGTCATTTGTAGCTGCGCAAGCAAAGGGGAGGCTGGGAGGAGTGCGGGGAGAGGTGGCGGGGGGAGAGCAGGACCCAGTCTCATGATGAGTGGGTCAGGACTCCCCCACATGCTGGCATTACCCCGTAAGGTAACAAATGGTAAAATTACATTGTTCATCAGTCAGCTGACAAATGTCAGCCACTCTATAGTAAACAAAGTGAGAAAGAGAAGGGGGGAAGACTTGTGGCAGGAACTTAACTGCATGCTCCAAATCACCTCAGAAATCCCCCCTGTGTGTTGTAGTGGCGACCTTGATCAGGACCTACCTCTACAGACACTTTCCAACCCAAAGAAACACAGCAAATCTCTGCATTCAATTAGATACCATGTAGCAAAGCTGATATGGATATCTATGAATTAGTTTGTGGGAATCTCCTCACCCCTGCCAGGGCTCTGCTATAGGGATGGCTTCCTGCACTGGGAGAACGGTAAGCAAAATTTATTGAAGTTGTACGGCTACAGCAGGGTTGGGGGAATTTCACTGTTGTGCTGCATTTCTCTTTTAATGACTAATGACAGCTCCCAGTGACTGTTGGTAGCCCCTCTTCCCCATCTTTTTTTAAAAGCAATTAATAGTGTTAATGTCTCATTGTGTTTTGCATAGTTGTAGGCAGGCTAATTTTAAGCTGCCTGCTAACAATAAATAAAACTCTACAGGGACTTTGTGATTTTTCTAGTGCTTGAGCAGTCGTCTGACAACTTGTGAAGCAGGAGCTGGCTACTGCTGAGGCCAGGATTCCCACAGCAGCAGCGGGGGGGGGGTCGGAAAATTCAAAAGCAGTAATGACCCAAGATCCAAGATATCCCAGGCTGAGCAAGGCTAAACCTAGCCTTTCAAGTATATTTACATTGCATATAGGCACCTTACTGTGCTGACCCTTGAGGGCACAGCAATTTTCAGAACATCTCAGAGTAAAGGAGCACTCAAATCTGGTTTTAACAAAGTCAACAGGAAGCAGTTTGGGCCTCAAACCTGGGGATGGTCTGGGCTTCATTTGCAGTGTAAACATGCTCTCCCTTGGCCAGAGAGGAGTCTGGAGAAACTAGCTGACTAACCTACTGGTGGGTGAGGTGAGCATGCCCTTAAACCATGCCTGCTATTTATTATGGCTTTGAAGTTCTGAAGTGCTGAGCTTATTTTGGCTTCCAATCGAGTTGTTCCAGCAAGAACACAGAGGATGCCCTGCCTTCCTGGGGTTTGCAATCGCAGTCAAGATGCAAAAGTAAAGATACAGGTACCTACAAACACCTCCCCAGTTTCTCATACCCTCTAACTCACCTGGTCCCAGACCCCAAGGACCTACCCTGCTGGTACTCTGCCAGTGAAACCTTTCAGTTCTTGATACCTTTTACCTGAGACTGCCATCAGGAGAGTTGATAATAGCCTGCTGTGGTGGTCTTTTTATTCCCCTTCCACTAGGAACAAATTCAGGATCACTTAAAATCAGTTTATTCCAGACTCACAAATAAATGCCTGCCACTGTTTATCTACTATAATATTGCTATCACCAGTCAGTTGGGTCACAGAAAAATAGATAGAAATGGAATATATACACACACGTACACTGTTGTCCTGCATCATAAATAAGATCATTGCCAATATTATCTGCGAAATGATGAGAGCAAGTCTGCAGCAAGAGTTATTCATCCAGTAATCACAGGAAAACAATGCAACAAACCTATATTTCTAACTTGAGCCTGGTCAGAATAGAATAATGCCACTGAAAGGAGATGCAGACAGCGTGGCTCTGTCCATTACCTATAGACAAAAAACCCTCTTTGGCTGAGGGGATGTTTACAACTGCCCTAATCAGATGCTTCTCACGCATTTTTATTCCACCCTGCACCTTTTGTTGTAAATCAGGCTTTAAAAAGCAGATAGCAGCACTGTGATCTTATGTCAAGAATGAGAGATGTTTGTTTAATGGGCCTTTAAATTGTTTGTTTTAGACAATACATATACCACTGCCAACACAATAACTTCCCACCATATTTTTTAACTTGCTCTGTCTTTATGTAATAAAAAAAATGACGGGATAAGAATCAGTATAAATAACAATAAAGCTCTCCTTGTTTGCATTTTACCGAACCACTACATCCTAGTTTCTCTGTAGTCAGCTTGTGGTTGCAATCACTTTTTGGAATATGTTCTTGAATTGTTGAAAAGGGCAAGAAAAAACATTGATTGTATCACTCTGAGCTGAACGGATGCTCTGTTTCACTCAGGAGTGTTAGTGCAGTTTTGAGGTTAGAATGAAAATTAGAGGTCATAGTGTTGAAGATGATCTTAAGTTTTACTGAATCTTTAGGTTATGAAATAATCAACTATAAGAACATTTTGATTTTAATAAGTTAGCCCTTATGGTAGCGTTATGTATAGGTTGCTGTGTTACTTATTATTTGAGGCTGTGTTGCTTGAAGTCCCTATTCTCTATTCTCTGGACTCTCTAAACCATAACCAGAGCCTCTAGGTTCTATTGTTTATGGGATGAATTATTTGACAACCTGGCAAGGTAGATATCTAGTTGGCCAACTTGGCAACAGAACCTACTTTTAAGGTGTCCTGAAGTGAACTGCCTTCATTATAATACTAAAAAACACACCCACAGGTCAAGAAGATCCTTGCCCAGGTGAAGACCTTTCCCCCGCGCAAGCGTAGTAATAGAAGAGAATGACATAACCGATATTATAATTATATGTAAATCATTAACCAATCATTGTAACTGGGAGTGTACTACCTTATAATTTTTGTGTATAAATGTAACGGTGATCTCGACATAGGTGTGCTTGATTTGTGGAAATTCCACCTTGCACCCGGCGCCGTAATAAAGAATGCCTGCTTTCTAAAACTCCAAAATTGAGTCTTAGAGAGTTCTTTATCTGCCGATTTACGGTAACAATAGAACACATGTAGGTGTTAAAGCTGTGAATCTAGAACATGCCTAGGAGACTTAGGCACTTGGGTCTTGCATTTCACTGTCTTGGATTCTCTCAGGGCTCCTTTAAGAAACTCAGCTTTTTTGTTTTTAAGAGTTACTTGACGTATACTGTTTAAAGCACAACAAATTATCTTGCTCAACTATGTTAAGTGTATGTCTCAAATACTTTTTATAGGCCTGATGAAATATAGTTTATTATGTATAAGTATCATTTTTCAGAGGTCTTTTTTCCATGTTTCTATGTAGACTGCTGCAAATACCAGAGAGTCCGATTAGCTTTTGTTTTCCTTATTAGGTCACAACTGAAATGAAAATAGTTTTCAGCTTTTCAATAGGTTTGCTGATTTTTCCCCTATTAGGTCCACTTTGCAGGCCTCTAAAACACATGAAAGTTTTAAATATAATTTGTTCTTAATGGCAGAACAACTTGGTTTTTTTTTTTTATTGCCTATGGAGGCATCTATGCTAATTTTATCCAGTAATAGTGAGCCATTTCAGGTCACAAAAACACTCAGGATATGGATACAAAAAAATAAGTTGGTTCTGAGGGCCTGCTGCACCTTCTACTTTTCCTTAAAAGATACAAAATTATTGTGCTGATTAACTTAATAAACTAGACTAATTATAGAAAGTTCCAGAAAATCTTGGATAACCAGAAATTCCCTAAAACTAACAGCAGGTGATGCTATTTATACTTTGTTTTTATAAATTACAAAACGTTTCAGAAAATAAGCGTGGCTTGGGTGATAATAAGCTGATTAGACCTAAACTGAACACAAGAAGCATCAAACACCCCTCCCTCCCTGATCTGTAACTAAGGTTTCTGGTTTCAAAAGACTGAGAAGGTTGATCAACTAGTTAGCAAAATCAGTTGGACTGAAGAGGTAAGAAATTACACAGAGCCTAAGCTTTCTCCACTTGTAGCCCAAAAAGCACACAAATTAGATAGAATTTGTATTTTGCACAAGAGAATTGCAGAGAAGGGCTCTGAGCACAACAGGATTAGTAACAGTGCTTTAAAGAGTACTAGAAAGAAACAGAAATCTTTCAAGGAATGGAAGAAGGTATTTATAGGGAAGAAAGCTATGTTCATAGCTGACAATAGGGATTAAGTGAGAATGACCAGAGTCAGACAGACTTTGCAAAGCAATGAAAATAAATAGTAAATGATTCTTCACCCATATGAAATCAGAAGGAAACAAAAAAAAAGCTGCTGCTATATAAAGAAGCATGAGCAGAAACTGAAAACAATTTAAATATTTTTCATAAGATAAACTTTGGCTTTCAGTAAAAGTCATGTTGCCAAACCTGGTGTCAAAGGCAGGATAGATAAAAAAAGTGGTAAGCTTATATAGATCTGAAGCAGGAGAAAAAGGAGTTTGATGCATTCGTGTCAAAACACCAGCTAATGTCTGCCCAAGTATTATGAAAAGAACAAGGACATGAAACAGCAAGTTATTTCATGAGGGTTTAAAAAATATCTAAGTTAAGGCAGCATGATACACCATTAGCAACTCTAGTATCATACCTGTATTTAAG
>NW_008825614.1:6743418-6755175 GCF_000699105.1 Pygoscelis adeliae
TTTCCCTTGCTGAATCATCTGACCATACTAGTACATAAAGCTTCAGAAAAGAAATCTGAAGTAAAGAATTTTGACAAGAGAAATGCAGAATAAGAAAATAGTGACATAAGTAGAGAGTAAGATAAAACGCAACACAGGTTTGCTAAAGGTAGGAGTTGACAAACTTGACATCCTTCTTTGATACAATTTTCTAGACAAGGGCAACACAGCAGACCTAATCTATTTGTTATTGAGAAAAGCACTGGATTTTGTGTTACACATGGCATTTCTAGTTAAAAGGGAGAGGGTGGGGATTAGTATTGCATAGTTAGTAGCTATACAGCTAGTATTACACAGGAACCAGCTAAAATACAAGAGTTAACAGGGCTGGCAGAGGTAACTGCCAAGCCAGAGGGATGTCTGAAAATACTTTCTCAATGCTGACCCTGCAACAATATTTTCATTCATACTCTGACACGCAATAAAGGGGTCCATTGAAAATTCCTGAGAACCATGTAATTCAGAAAATATTGTCAATATACAGGAGGATCAAAATACCGAACAAGAGGTGGGGCTGCATCCACATTAGTGTTTTCATTTGGAGCAGTTACTGCCCTCTTGAAGTAAACCTTTGAAGAAGCAATCCAGTTGTTAATGGGTCTTTGCTTCACAGGACCCGGCTAGAGCTAGTGTGAGTTCTCCTCTGCCTTCATACCCCAAAGGCTTAGAGCATGGGGGCCCTCAGCACAAGCTGTTTCACCCAGCAAATCTGCTCCTGTTGCATGGTGCTACTTGCTAATGCAGACATAGCACTGGTATCCTTGAGGACTTTAGTCACAGAAAAGATATGTAATGTACACAGTTCCAGGTCATATACCTAAGATTAAGAAAAAAACCCCTCATATCTGGAAATGCCAGAGGGGAAAAGAGGTTACTGCTTCATCAGAAGATGATTTTGAAACATAAATGTAATACAGTAAGTGTGCCTGTGATGAGAGGGAATGCCAGAGTAGACTACCACAGAGAAAGCCCATACCTGCACCTTTGCTTGCCTACATTTAACTCCTAAGGTTGGGCTACCACCTCCTCTGTTTCAGGGCCTCTGCTGCTCTCAACCACCACTTCCAAGCAGGACTGAATGAACAAGTGCATCTCCTCTGCTCAGTCCCTGGCAAGACACACCCTTACTAAACGAGCCGACTTCTGCTTCCAAGATTTCTTGTTGTGTATAAGGGCGACTGATACTGACACAGGTTGGTTCCTTGGTTCAGCCACATTATCCACCAAGTGCACTCAGGTCCTTCAGCAAAAGCAATCCCACGGAGGGGTTTGCCTTTGCCCGAGGCAGGAATAACCCAGACTGTCTTCCCCAACATATTTTTTATGTGCACTGCAAGGACTTTATTCCCATCTACAGTATGTAAACGTTTTGACTGGGCAGGGCCAGCTCGATTGGCAGATCTCCTAATGTTGACTAACCAGGTGGCCTTTGCTAAATGTATATCCCAATGTGTTAATGTGCCACCACCCATTGCTCTCAGCGTAGTCTTTAACACTCCATTGTATCGTACAATTTTCCCAGAGGCTGGTGCATGACAGGGGATGTGATGTACACTTTTGTGATAGTCCAAGAGAGACCAGTATTTACCCTCTTGAAAGAGAGAGGAGAGGGGCACTGCCATTGCTCTGGTGCAGTGCTGGCAGCTCTGGCCTCTTGGGGCAGATGCCAGCTGTGCAGGAGGCTCAGTTCTTCCCCTTGACTGCCTGGGTGCAGAGCATGGCAGCTCTACTTCGCACACAGAGGAAAGCAGCCACGGCTGCTCAGGAGCATGGTACAAGCATGGGCTGCCCATCACTTTACTCCACTGCTGGTCAACTTCCTGACTGCCGATGACTGCTCGAGTGACTGCTGAGAAGAGCAAACACTCTGTTTTGAGGTTATTTTCCTTCAGCAGAAGTCCAGGACTGCCTCCACCACTCAGCAGAGAGTTACTTGTGAAATTTTCTGGTTCAGAGAGACTGGCACCTGTTGCCTTCCACCTGAGACCTGGTTTGGGCATCTGGGAATGGCCAATAGCCAATGCTAAAGCTCAGTAATAGAGTCTGGGTTAAAAAAACAAAAACAACCAACAAACACAGAAAATACAACATAGAGGTAGCCACAGGCTGAAAAAACACTGCTATGCCCTTACTCCATCAGAGAGATGGAGAGGAAAGGCCTGAGTATACAAGAAATGGAAGGCAGGTAAACGTGGTGGAAAATTAAAAAGGGTCAGCATAGGCAGCCTCCCCAACCCCCCTCCCCTGTCTTTGTCTCTGAGCTAGTGGACCGCAGTTGTAGAAAGTTTGTGTTTATATGGAGCCCCTAGAGTCAGTCTGCAAAAGGGAATCCATCCAGAATGAGTATTACGAACTATTCAAATTTACCTGGTACATTTTTTTGGTTTTTAGGTATGCTTGAAAGATATTTAAGAAGGAATAATTTTGATCCTTCAGTCTTGGTTAACAATTCAGCAGGGTGGAAACCTCTCTGAAATCTGCCCTGAATCGTAGGATGTTAACCTACTTAAGTTACATTATGCTCAAAAGCTATGGTGCTGGATGACATGGAAAATCCAGAGGGAGCTAGATCAATCGGAAATTAAGACTTCCAGATGCCATTTTATAAATTAATGATTTGATTTCCCATTTGTACAAGTGCTGATGTAAACAACAATTCTCAGAAACCTCCTAGTATAGAAGAAACCAAAGGGCCCAGCAGCATATTTTAGTGTTACAGTAGTTCAATAAGTGTATTTATTGAAGTTCCTTGGGGGGTTGTGTAATATGTATCATAGACAGAGAACTATGTTTTATGGGCCAAATTCTGCTCTCAAACTTCATTAGAGGCTTTAAACTGGCATAATGGAAAATGAACATGCTTCCTCTGAGATCTTTAAATCTCTTCTGAAATAAGGACAAAAATAGGAACTAAAAATATTTACCATCTGGAAGGCACATATAGTCTACAAAAGAAAAAAGATGCAAAATAGCCACCTACTTGTTAGAGTTGGTTACCTCTTCCATATATAAAGAGCCATCCACCTAAGTTTTCTTCTTTTGGCAAGCTCTCCCACAAGTTAGAACTGTGTTTGACAGTGTTGACTCATTTTTGCTGAAATCTTCCTACTTCTTCCCCCCTTCCCCACCCCTTAAATACCCAACTTTTGAAATCACATACAAGTCTCAGATTTCTTCACCCTCCCCAGTAGTACTCTTCCAGCTTTACTAGTTGCCAAGATGAGTTTTAAAACTGATAGCCTCTAACAGCAGATGGACAAAGACGTGTCTGCTCTTTGTTAGTTTAAACTCCATAATTTTTAAGCCAGTCTTGTGATTTTATGGCAGTGGAGTTCTGACAGAGAGAACTTGTTTTGCTTTTTGGTATAAAAGACATGCCATGCTTCTTTCAAAGAGTGGCTGGGCAGCAGTGGGGCTGCTTCACGTGTCCTGTTCTAGTGTTGGACAGAACATTAATTTTGGGAGAAAAGAGAAGTTACCTCTGTTTTAGTAACAGCTGAGGGAGACACTTCAAGTTCACAGGATGAGGCAGGCAGAAGGATATTTGGGAGAGTAGGAGAACTCAGAAATGGGGCAATACTGTAGAGGTTGAGAGGTTGCTGAAAAAACAGGGAACTACTGAGGTGGCAAAAGGAAATACTTTTCCTTGGACCCTGAAGAGGAGTGTGAAGATCTTAAAGTAGACCAAAATCCCACTCACCTATGAAAAAGAGACTGACTGAAGAGGCACCTGCAAGATCAGTGGACAGAAGATTGTTTACAGGCCTTTTTATTTCTATTTTGTCTTACCTAGCTGATTTGAGCTGCCCATTAAAAAGGAAAGAGCTATTTGTTCTACTTGCAGTTGAAGTAAATCTTTTGGTTGTTTGGGAGATTATTCTAAGGAAAGGTACAGACACCACCCCATCTGAACTTTGGTCGTCCCAAGTCCTGATAGAGACCGTCCCTTCTTTTGGCTACACAGGGCTGGTAATGGTGATGCTGGTAACAGCCGTACTTAAAAAAAGAAGTATCTTCAATTCCTCCTGCATTTTGATATATGGAACTTGCTCAAGATACTTCTCTGCCTAGTGACAGGAAGGTCTGGGAAACAAACTTCTGAATGGTGCCTGTGGCAAGCAGTTCTAGCTGCTAAGTGTCAGCTTGCCACCAAGCTTTAACACCTATAATGGACATATGGAAGTCTAGTCACCCTAGTTTAGTTTCCTTCCACAGTCTCTCTGAAAGGGTCACTTGGTTGATGTAAGAATCTTAATTGCCCTTTGAAGAATCTTATTTTTGTTGACTGTATGGGAGCCTTCTGCAGCCAGTCTCCTAAGTGAGATGCCTCACAATACAGAATACATAGGTTTTTTTAAGATGTTCCTAATAGATGCAGGTTACTTTATTCCTACTAATTTAACATTTGACAGCTTGTCCCTGGCCCTGTGCTGTCATTCCTTATATGCTCAAGTATATGCATACAGGTATTTGATTGGTCCTGCTGTATTGCCCTGAAGACATCTGGCTGGAAGGAAAAGCCCTTAAAAATAAAATAAATTAAAAAAAAAAAATCACAGGGGAAAAAGTGTTCCCAACTCTTGTGTCAGCACTGCAGGATCAGCCAGCTGAAGTGCAGTGGTGGGGGCTGGGTAGGAAGGAGGGACTTTTCAGACTGACTTCACTGCTAAAATGTGTTATGTCCACATGCACTCAACATCTAAATAAAAGAATTTGACCAAAGTTCTACAAACCAAACAATTGCTTCCTCTTAAATTTCTGCCTCCTTTAGTGCCAGCTGAGAACTAAAGGCCTAAGCAGAAAACATCCTCAAGCTTCCAGAGGTAGAGCCAGGTATACTGAAGAAATTTGTCCTTTGTTTTTCTGATAAAATGCCTCTATAACAATATTATGGTAACATTCAGTTACTTCCTATGCTTGAAGTCTAACAAACAGTCTAGAAATCACTACGCTCTTAAAAAGAAATATGGTTGTTTCAGTTACTTACCACAGTCATTCAAACAGCTTTAAAAATACATGTTTCATTTCACTTAATATGTTTAAGACCACAGTCGAGGGAAAAAAAAGAAAAAAAGTATCCCCCTTTCCCAGAAAAAAATTACCAGAGCTGAAGGGTCCCTTTCTTCCCCTCCAGGCTTGCAACAAATCAGAGGCATTGCCTGAGAAATTACTATGGATAACTAGGGAAATAACTAGGAAATGACTAAGAAGCTATTTTATTATGTCTAAAAGAAGCCAGATATAAACCAATTAAAAAAAGAAATAATCTGTTGCTGCACCTTACAATTTAGCTGTCTGTTCACTATTTTGAATAAATTAGGACAATCCCAGAGCAAAGGAACAGTGTATTGCCATTTTTACAATCAGGGGTTGAACATGGCAATAGTGAATTCTAGTAAAACACACTGTGAGCTAATCCTTCCATCTTGTTGTCCAAGGGTAAAGAGACAGAGCCAAAAGAATATGCTGGTTTTCTTCTACACTACTTGAGACACAGTGTCTGGTGGAAAGGGACTTTTATGCTTTCTCTGTAGGAGGGAAGACGGGAAACAGGAGACTGTGTTTAGGAAGGTTAGAAACAACACATCTACTGAATGGTCATCCTATGATTAGGAGTAATATGTGGGTTAACCTACTGCTACTTGCAGTTCCCCTGAAGTTAATTGGTTGCTCCATTATGCTCACTTCCATAGGAACTGCGTGCAGTGCAGTACACAGGGACTGCAGTACACAGGGCCCAGGGAAGTGGTTATCATAAGCAGTCTGGATGAAAGAAACCTAGTAAAACAGACACCATACTGGCCAGTAGATCCAAAGGGCTTGTTATGGGCTGCACATGTTCCTACTTGGGGACACCAGTTGGAATCAAAAGTCGACAGGAGTTTTTATCTTATGGCATTTACCCAGTGCCTTGGAAAAAATACATGCAATAAACTCAGCACATCAGAAAGTACGTCCACACAAACACATGCGCACATCAGTCGTGTATTGGCAAGCACTGTAACACCTGGAGGAAGAGGGTTTCTGCAGAGATAAAGAGATGAATAGAGACAGAGCAGGAAATACTGTTGTCAGGTCCTGAAGCAGATCATGTCTGGGATAGATTAGAGGATAGTGTGGAAATGGGTTTGAAGAAGCAAGCTATCAGATAAGGGTAGACCCTAACTCCAAGTAACATTCATTTAATGGACAGTTACTCAATGTTTACCAAGTTCCAGTGGGGATTTTTACAGGGGTCTGCTGAACATGAAAAAACAGCAGGGTTGGGTCAGTAATGAGTTTCTTCCTGTTGCTTTCTCAACTATGATAATGCAGCATCCCTACTTCCCGAGGAGATAGGAACAACTAATCAAGAACACATAATTTAAGAGGTATCGTCTGTTTAGTATCTTCCTGAGATGAAGGCAGCATTGGTTTATGATCTGGGTATAATCTGGTATCTACCCCTAAAACTGCCCTGAGCAAAGGTAACCAATTATGTTTCAATGGAGTTGCACTTGATTTTGTAGAACATGATTTTGTTTTATTCTGTAGACAGACAGGATCTTCAATTTATAACATCTTCTGGAAGCTAGCTTCACACTGTGAACTATTATTTTTTTTATCCTTTTCAATAAAGAACTAAGAACATAATCCAAAGACAAAAAAAGTCCATCTCCTGACCCACCCCCCTCCAAGTGTTTATTATTTTATTTTCATGTAAGCTTTGCTATAATAATTTCTACAGTTAAACCTTAAGGACTACATGAGATTTAGACTGGAACACCATTTTTATCCCCGCATCCAAATTCTCATGCTCACAAAAATAGCCAAAGCACTTTGGCTAGAACTTTTTAGCTCCACATGAAGGCAGTAAATGAATTACAGTATACACTGTATTCAATAACAGTGAATACTTCAAAGCTTCCTAATAACTAGGGCATGAATGTAAAATGTGTTGCTCTGCACATCTAAGAGTTTTCCCCTTTCTCATCGTGTTCTTTGAAAAGGTGGCTTTATTCAGATTTTTGTGACTGTTCTTGTTCTACAAAAGCACTTTTAGGATTTTATTGAGGTTTACATACACCAGTGTTCAAGACGAAAGGCTTTCATGTCAATTATTAATAACAAAATCTTTCATCTGTCTATTTAAAAAAATAAAAACATTATTTTTTTCTTCATTTTGATGTTTAATTTAGAATGAAAATCAAACTCTTTAAAAAAGTTTTCCTCACTATCACAAGGGAAACTATGATGTTTTAAGAATTCTCTCTATGAAGATAATGCCAGCTAAAAATAAAATAGAAAATAATAAAATAAAAGGCTTAATCCTGAAAAATGTTGAGCATACTTAATGATTTCAACAGAAGTGGAAAGGCACTCAGGATCTCATGGAATCAGAACACAAAATGCTGTTTCTACGAATGTATTTGGGGATAATCAGTTCATTGGCTTAAAAAGCGACTCAACAAGGACTTCAAAAGCTGTAAAAAATGGAATTATTTCTGACTTAAAGAAAACCCTATTTGGTTTGACATCTATTCAAGTGGTTAAACATTGGAACAGGCTGCCCAGGGAAGTGGTTGAGTCACCATCCCTGGAAGTATTTAAAAGACGTGTAGATGAGGCGCTTAGGGACATGGTTTAGTGGGCATGGTGGTGTTGGGTTGACGGTTGGACTCGATGATCTTGGAGGTCTCTTCCAACCTTAATGATTCTATGATTCTATGATTCTAAGTGTTCACACTGGCCCTTTTCCTCCAAAACATCTCAGCAAGACCTAAGACCATCCATGTATTACCACTGAGCATGAGAGCTTGTCTTGTGATGATCTGGAAGTCCTGGTGTCCTCACTCATCTTGCAGTGGAATTGCTCATTGACAGACATCTAAGCCTGTAGTACATGCAACTGGAGTCACTGGTGCTCTGCGAGAGTCACTTTATTCACCTTATTGTAGCATTGCTGCCCACACACCATCTCAGGTTCAGGACCTCAGTCTGTCAGATTTCATAGAATCCACATAAATTCTAATTTTAAAATGCCATTTCATTCATTACCACAGAAAAATCCTCCTCCACCAAAACAATCATCAGGTAAGTGCCACTTCATACAAACTCCCCTCCAAAATTTCTAATAGTTCTACCAAATTTCATAGTTAGAGTTTGAAATTAAATGATTTCTTTTAAGACAGCAGTGCTTGCAGTTCCCCGATTTTATTTTAAAGAGTTCTTGCCTTTCTAATTACATTTATGTTTCAATTAAGATTTGATGTTTCTAGTGTGATTTGATGTTTCTAACACATACTTCATCATTTAATTTTGAGCTACAGGTGTACCTTTAAGTACTTTCATACAGCTTCAACAAAATATGAGCGTTAGAACAACCTGCGTAACAAAAGTCAGGCTCTCACACACCTTGTCTTGATGTGGTCTTTAGGAATCACACTTGTTTAAGTGTTCTGCTGCTACAATATACCCTGACTTCAGTTTTGTTTTGCTTCTTATTGCCTTCAGAACTGCAGGCTCAGCATCTTTTGGTGAAGCAAAAGTAAAGAAAAAGACAATAACATGCCTGCGACCGCTGATCTCAAATAGATGCTAACCGAGTTTAGAGTGCAGGAGATCTGCTCTTGGGACAGTGAAACTTGCATATGCAGACACATTTCTCATTTGAACCATTATGTCATGAGTGGTAGAGATGTGTATGAGGTTTTAAATACTTTTTTCAATGTCATTTTGATTGGTTGTGCTCCCAGCAAGCTTAGGGGACATGGATGTTAAAATCATGGGAGCTGCCTGCAGAATTATTCCAAGCACTGATTGCAGCAAGTTGGTGATACCTGTGGTGGACCACTTTTAATTTATTTTGCTCTTAAAAACATCCTTTAGCCTAAGTCTATGAGAAAAACCCTAGGTCTTCAGTTAACAGAACAGTTTACTGTAAAAACAGGAAAGAATACTAACATGCATCTTGAAACTTAACTTGAGAAAAGTGTGACTAGAATTATTTAAAAAAATAAAAATAAAAATTTCAGCAAATAGAAAACCCCAAATATAATTTTTCAGAGACTTTTTCTCCCTCTACACAATGTAGGTGCACTTCAGGGCAGTTCCACACTGCTTTCTCAGTAGTCAATTTTATACTTAGATTGTCTCCAGCTAGCAGCTCCTATTGGCAATAGAAGCTGAATTCCTTTCATGGCCTTCACAAAAAAAATAAGTGAGCCTCTAAAAAGTTTGGGAGTAATTCCAAAAATACTCTTTAAAAATCCCCAAGAACAAGTCCTTGTTGTGCATTTGTCAATGGAGAGAGAAGATAGATATAAAAGCAGCAATAGCTAGTGTTTAGGTCAGATGATGGGGAGTAAAATGTTAGAACTCCCATTTCAACTTCAATACTTATTAATCATATCATCTCTGACAAGTTATAGCCACTCTATGCCTCAGCTTTCCCCTCTATATATCTAGGGTAATAATACTTACCCCCATTTCTGGAGGTTTGAAAGTTTTGTACAAAAAGCACCAGGTAAGTATAAATAATCATCATCATCGATTTGGGTTATTAGAGAGCTTAAGGGGCTCCCTTCTCACATGACTGATGGTTGCTTTGGGAGGAAAATGAAGTCTTCGGGGAAGATTCTGCCTTTTGTTACCTTTTCTGCCTTTAATTACACACCCAGCTGCTCCTTACTTTTCATCTTCTGATTAAGCTAGTGCTGACCTGGAAATCTTAACCAGACTCCTAAGTGAAATAAACCACTCACCTTTTTATTTGACAGCGTTGGAACTCTTTCATTGTATATGGAGATACATTAATTCCTTATTCTTATTTTCCTTCCTTCCCCCCTGCCACTCAAGTGAAGAGGCTAATCCTGTTTTACTCTTCCTGAATGACAGCAAAGGTGTGATTCATCTGCTCTAATTTAGGCACCATCTGCCCAAGGTCTGAGGCAGGTACCCTCAGTTCCCTTTATTATCAGTAGAGAGAAACAGGCATCTCCAGAGAGCAATTTCTCTTATCTCGAGATGGGGGTGTCTAAAATAGGTCAGAAAAAATCACACTCTGGAGATATCTATTGTATTTCTGTGACTATTAAGGGAGCCTAGGTGACTTGCTCAAACTTGGGCCCATAACTTTTAGACATCCCACCCAGAATATCCGCAAGAGCTGTTAAAATGATCGCATGGTAGTTGATCACCTCAGGATAATTCTCATTGCAGGCTGGTACAATCTAAAAGGGACCGATAGTACTTTCTGCATCTCACAGCACAGATGAAGTCTGGCACAGACGGTCATAGTTAGCAACTGTGAATTTGATGCCTGACATTAATCAGGAGATAATAGTTAGATTGTAAGCTACGAGAGCCATCAGATGAACTTGACCCAGTCATCATCAATCAAACATGCCTCGCTTTTACATCCCATACATAGGGGTCTCCGTGCATGAGGCAGCAATACTAAAATGTGCCACTGAGCATCTCTTTTTCTGCAACAAGAAGTTCCTTATTTCTAATAGTAGTAAATTAGTTACTATTGATTCTCAGACATCCCGCTTGTCCCAGACTAATCGTTAACTTTCCTGTATGGTAGGAAGGTTCCCCATTAAGGGGAATCAATTTTAGATTTGGGGCCTCACTTAAAAAAAAAAAAAATGTTTAAGGTTTCTCATGATTGCTCAGAAACTTAATTAGAGGTACTTTTGACAATGTGGTAAAGATGTAAGAAGATTTATTTTGTCATGTAACTCTGAAACACAATACACAGATCTCCCCAGTATGTGAATAATCATCACTGTAACCATCACTGAAATGCAATTGTCTCGCAGGGGACTGTGGCACATGTTTCACAGCATACTGCAACAGCATGTAATGGTTTAGGACAAGAATTAGCTAAACACATTGAGTTGCTGACACTCCTTCCCAGTAAACTTTGGTTTATATGTTATTAGAGAAGAGGCATCAAGTGAAAAGATAAATTAACAAGGAAACTGCCAACAAATTAAAAAAAGAAGAAAAAAAAAAAAAAAAGCCAGAACTTCTCTATAAAAAGCTTATTGGTACCTATGGAAAGCTGTCGAATCTGTCCTTCCCTTGAGTTTTCCTCTCCTGCAATCCTGTTGCCATCCTAATCACTGCATATTCTGAGTATTACAGTTGCTTCTTTTACGATCTTATTAAACCCCAACTCTTCAGACTTCAGGTGTTGAAGGTACCGAAGATAAATTGTATACTGCCCTGGAAAGGGACTATATTCTCAGCAGCACTAATTTTCTTTACTTATAAAGCAGTTTTAATTTAATTCAGTGTGACACACCACTGCACCCCCCTAAAAAAAAAAAAATTATTCTTGTTTGAACTCATACCACTTTTTGTTCATTATTTCCTTATTTCTTAGTTTCAACTGACTCTCAGTCTTAGCAGCTGTCCCTCACAACCTCATCCATAATTTTTCCCCCTTTTCATCCCACATGAACATCACAACTCCAAAACCCAAAAGGAAACTTTTTTTTCTCCCAGAAATGGCTTTCAAGAGGCCTTACACTTATAAGTCACTTCAATTCTTGAAAATTTGACTTCGTATAGAATCATAGAATCATTAAGGTTGGAAGAGACCTCCAAGATCATCGAGTCCAACCGTCAACCCAACACCACCATGCCCACTAAACCATGTCCCTAAGCGCCTCATCTACACATCTTTTAAATACCTCCAGGGATGGTGACTCAACCACTTCCCTGGGC
>NW_008825614.1:6755523-6763174 GCF_000699105.1 Pygoscelis adeliae
TGCCGTTGGCCTTCTTGGCCGCCTGGGCACACTGCCGGCTCATGTTCAGCCGGCTGTCAAGCAACACCCCCAGGTCCTTTTCCAACAGGCAGCTTTCCAACCACTCTTCCCCAAGCCTGTAGCGCTGCATGGGGTTGTTGTGGCCGAAGTGCAGGACCCGGCACTTGGCCTTGTTGAATCTCATACAGTTGGCCTCAGCCCATCGATCCAGCCTGTCCAGGTCCCTCTGCAGAGCCTTCCTACCCTCCAGCAGATCAACACTCCCGCCCAACTTGGTGTCGTCTGCAAACTTACTGAGGGTGCACTCGATCCCTTCATCCAGATCATTGATAAAGATATTGAACAAGACCGGCCCCAATGTATCTTCTCCCTTTTGAGAAGATACATTCCCCATTAGATATAAAAAAGGTGAAATTTAAAAAATTTGGAGTACTCACGAGAGTGAAGGAAGAAAGTGCAGCAACTAGCACTCTGGCTGCTTACTAACCCGTTAAGCTACAGCTGCCCACCTATCCCAAATTTAAATGGTTAACCTGAAAGGGGGTGGGGGAAAGGAGAGGATTTCTTCTTTCTAGGAAAGGTGAATAAGAAATATGCAGACTTAAAAAAAAAATGTTTTAAGAAACTCTTACTTCTCTGTATTAAATGACAGAAACTGTTGAGCTCTTCCGTTGACAGTCTTGCTCTTTGTTTTATATAATTTCCCAGTCAACAACATTTTGCATTTTGTGGTAACATGCACAACAGGGACCTTGTATAGAAGCATGCAGATTCAAACTCTTTATATTTTCACTGGAAATTAGTATTGATTATGTTTTTTAAGACAGAATTTTATTCAAAGAATCACGAGCGTGCAGGAAACTTGCATCCAAATAACAGCGCTAAGACACTATTCTCCTTGTTTACAAGTAACAAAATAGTTAATAGACTTACAGTAAAAAATGGATCTGTAAATAAAGCTCAGAATTCACAAATTTAAATGGGCATTTGTGTATAGATTTTTGGTAAGCAGTTGTACAAATGCTTCACTTGCACATGCACATCCTAATTTACTGTGTTTATTAGGTTTAGATCTAGAGGCACATCCTTGTCTCAGAGTCGGCAATAATCTCCGATTTACATTTTAAATGAGTAAAATTAGACTAGAAAGATGATACCAAGGAATAAAATGACTTCTATAGATTTACTACTCAGGCCAATAATGGAACTGGGAACAACAACAAATTCTCTTGATCCCTGGTCTAGTGTCCTTATCACAGGCCCAACTTTCCTTTAAATCAAAGTTGCTGCAAAACAGAGCAGCACTTTGAGCACACAGTCTAAAATCTGTGTGTCTCATCTGAATGCAAAAATGCAGTCAGATTTCAGGCTCCGTATAGATGTCATATTTGTCTACAGAGGCTTGTGTGCTTGTTATATACAAATGATAATTGTCATGACTGGGAAAAGCTGATCTCTTACCTGAGTCTTAGGGAACAAAACTGAGCTGGGTGCAGAAGCACAAGGGCTACAGCCTGTGTCAAAGGTATATCGTCCTGACCAATGTAGTAAAAACCATTCAAGTCACACCACAAGTATACTCAAAAATCAGCACTGCCCTGAATGCAAAATGAGACTGAAACCAATAGCTTGCCTGAAGTTTGTTCACAAATTAAAATTGCCAACAGCAGCAATGCCAGCTCTCACTGTTTTCTTTAGGACTGTTGTGATATTTGTTATTCTTCTTAAAGTCCCAGCACCTGTGGTCAAAGGCTTAGGTGATGATCTCTGCTTTCTTCTAAAACAAAAGTAACTTTCTCAAGTTTGAGGAAATGCTTAGAAATGTTGCCTGCACATAGCGGGCTACAGACTAGCTCTTCCTGGGCTCTAGATTAGCGAGACACAAACCAGCTCTGAACCAGAAGCCACACAACCAGAATGCTGCTTAGCCTGCATTACTAACTCCTGCTGAGGTGTAAGTGCTCAAGCTGTCCACTATTAAGATTTTTGGAGAGCAGCTTGCTTGTGTCCTGCTGGCCTAAAGCATAAGCAATGCAAATTCATGTCTACCTGTTAAGAAAAAAAGAGAGAGGAAGTGAAGAAGAAGGACCTCAAACCCATGTTTTCTCCAATATTTGCTCCAACCTCATTATTTTCTTGCCAGGTAAGATGCATATGGGATGCAGGATGTTTCTGTAGTCTAAGAGGTTGTGAAAACACACCTGATACTGCATATGAGAGTGCTTTCCAGTGCTGTCCTTCCCATGTCCTGCTCAAAGAGTGCCGTACAAATAGTGTACAGGATACAGTTCCACTTTTGCTCTTGCAATTTCAATCCACTTACACCTTTAGTGGGACTCCAACACAGTCACTTTTCTAAACCTAAGTAATTGAGTGGAAGAGGAAGAAGAAGATAAGTGGTAAAGGACTATTTTTTTTCCTTTTGTGATTTTGGCTATTATTTGATAGACATTCCAAACAGATGCTGTTCATAAGATACATAAGCAATATAAGTTAAAGACAAGAAAAG
Organism: Pygoscelis adeliae; assembly: GCF_000699105.1. NCBI lineage: Eukaryota > Metazoa > Chordata > Aves > Sphenisciformes > Spheniscidae > Pygoscelis > Pygoscelis adeliae. The sequence continues at coordinate 6,758,033 of NW_008825614.1, forward strand.
AGGAAACATCCTAAAAATATTCTTTGTGAGCAGTCACATGTGCAAAACCTGCTGTTATTGTTAATCTTGCGAGGACTGGCTAGTAAAAGAGAACCTTACAGAAATCAAAGACTGCAGATGACCAATGGAAAGAAGAACAAAGAATGCCTTCATATATTTTTGATTTTGCATGGTGTTTTCCTGGAACGACCTATCTGAATCTGAAGATTTTTGTTTATCATGCTTCTGGAGTGAAGAAATGAACATTCTCCTGTTTAGTGTATATAAACGGGCTTCCCCTTATTCATCAAACACTTTTTGTTTCTTTTGTTGTTTGAATATCTCTTTAAAGCAAAAGGTTTAAAATACAAGCAAAAACAGAAGTTCAGGAGTCAAATTCTAAATAGCAGTATTTGCCTGGTCCTGGAATCTGTGACTTTCTCCCACTCTTATAAAAAACATGTGACCCCAGTGAAATTGGGCTGGGTTTCCATCTTTGTAAGCAATTCAGAATCGATTCCTGTATGAATTGATAACGTGTATTAAACGTGATCCATTCTGCAAAGCTTGCCTCAAAATTATTCATGTTCAAGGGACTATTATCAGAACTGTCTTAACTCTCAAAGTTCAAATTCCAATTTTCCCAATGTTTGGATGAACCAGATTATTTACCAATACCTTTAAATGAAATCCCATTTCTAATATTCATATACAGCTTAATCCTGGCACATATGTAAATCTATCTTCCAAATACTTTATTTTTTTGATAGCTATTTAATTCAAATGAAATAAACCAGGCAATGTACAGAATAGATTTTTACCTGCTGCTCTGAGGCCAGATGTGAATATAACCAACACTGGGAAAGTACATTTCTAATTTTGCTGAATCACAAGACTAGAAATAAAATGAGAATACCCATTCAGAGAGAACAAGCTTCCTTTTAGGACATGAAGGGAAGATGTATGAGGTGAAAGGTATATTTGGGTGTCATCTGCCTTGATTTTACCATCTCTTTTAATTTTTCTAAGGAATAGCAAACTATCTGGCTTGAATTCTCAGCAAGTTAGGCTCACAAATAGTACTGAAGTGTAATAGCTCCCCCTGCCAGGTTTAGATTACAAACTACATTTCACACATGTATACACACCCACACACCCACTCTCAAGAAATAAATTAACACCTATGTCAGTATTTGCTGTCACTACTTTACTCTTCAATGATTATTACAGCAAAAGAAAAAAATATCTGCAGTTGATACATAATGTATATTAAAGTCATTTTATAAAACTTACAAAGAAGTAGATGTTAATATTTGCAGTCAGTGTGGGCAGGAGAAATATAAAATTATTCCAAGCAGAAAGGGAGAAATAAACTAAGTACAAAAGCCTAATTTTGCTTTAATTTACTGTTTACTTTTCAGTCTTCTATCAAATTAACCTATTTTTTGCCTTAAACAATTTCATGAGTGGTAATTGCCGTCTCTAAAACTGCTGTCTGCTGGCAACCTAAGACCAAACCCTCTCTGTGTTGCACCGTATTTGGTCCATTTTTGGCTTCAGTAAAGCTGATGGCAGAAGTCCAGCCTGCAAAAACCTATGCATGTGACTGATGCCAAGAAATCCTATAGGATGATTTGTGAAAGTCAAGTTATACAGCTAAAACTGTATCTGAAAGGGTAGAATTCAAATCTGTCATGAAGCACCCAATCTTAAAAAAATACTCAACAACTCTATGGACACACAAAAATGTCCAGGAGTCAGAAATCTATGAAGATCAAATCTGTCTTTCCAATAGCACTCATTAGTGCAATCTTACAAGGAATGAATTATACTACATTGTTGCACTAATACAGCACTTGTTTGCAGGGAAGTCTATCAACTTTGGTTCCCTTTCACAGGAGTCTTGGAAGAAAGGTAAGTAAAAACATACATTTCATAGGTAGCTAAATTAAGAAAAGCTATTCATTTAAAAGTATAGGATAACCTAATCTGATGTATTTTGTACTGTCTCTGATACACAGTGGAACTCCAACAGCATAATCTGAAACACATGAAAATCAATCTTTGGAGTAACCTTTATGTGAATTTAAATAGTCTTAATCTCAAGAAGCATAGTTTATATGAGACACAGTGGCATACAGTAAATAAAACATTAGGCTGAAACTCAAGAACTTGGGATGTTTTTCCAGTTCTGGAACTTGCATACTGGATTATTTTACATGTCTCTGTTTTGTTTTCTTCTCTGACAAAAGAGATATAATGTTAATGACTAGACTGAAGCCTTGAAAATCTGTGTGTGAAAATATCTGGTAATAATAATATGTACTTATCAAGAAAAAAAACATTCTTTTGCCATACTCTGCTCCCCCACCCTCTACCCCTGTAGTTTATACATGAATTTAGACCCAGCAAAATGTTTGATAATCTTGCAGTTAATTTACAATGAGTCAGTCAGGCATGCTTCACCTTTAATGCAAATTACCAGTGTATATGATGAATGAATTTTTTATTGCTGACTGTTTATACTATAGCCAGTTCAAAGCATTCAGAAACTATAAATTAGGTCCCATGGAAATCATGGAGTTGTTCAGGAAAACGTGGTCATAATGTAATTAAAAAAAGGCAGGTTCTTCAGTTTTTGCCTTTTTAGCTCTTGCTAAGTCACTTATTTGGGATGCTTTTCATAATCATGACAAGAGATAAAATTTTCCAGTGAGTTCACCAAGTCCTTAAATTCAAAGTCATACTCTGGAAGGAGTTGGATCCTGTGATAAGGGTGAAAGGGGAGGGTGTGCCATGGCAGTTGTGCTATTGGGTAGCTGTGGGAATAGAAAAGGTTCTTGCCCAAAAGAAAAAAAAAAAATCCTTCTGGGAAACACCAGTTATGATTTTAAGAGGGAAGGCACTGGAAGAGCCAAGTAAAGCTGGTGGTGGAGTCTCTTTTATTATCTCTGTAAAATATGTTAGAATGATAAGTGTTTATATGAAACTAAAAGACCACTTTGATCTCACTGTGGTGATGGAGGTGACAACAGCAGCAAACAGTCGCAGAGAGTCTGTCTATCATGATTTTAGATGCTGAGCTTTAAGAATACACAAGAGTAGCTAAAATTGAGATGAAGATAAATGTGCTTATTTCCTCATGGTTATTCCATTTCACCCTCATTAGCACAGGAATTCTCAGCCACAAACAGCACCATATTCAGAAAAAGTTATTCAACAGGCACATATTTTTCAAGGCTGTCCATTGCTAAGCAGTGAAGACAAGGCTATATTTTGAATTCTTTTGCCCATTGTTTCATCATTATTCCTTTCACCACTTTTAAGGAGAAAAATATGGAAGAAATTCCTTTCATTTAATGTTTTGGTATTAAACCATTAAACACTTCTTCTGAGGCTGTGATTAACTCCAAGCTCATATCTAGTGCTGCTGACAACTGTAATAGTATGAGTATGGATCCCAGAAAAAGCCGCAGTAAACTGAAGCTGAGGAATTTGGCAGCTTGAAGTCTTGTGTCCTTTATAAGTGAAATGTGTTTTTGATGCCTCTTTCTATGAAAACCAAAGGCAAAGCTCCTGTTCAACACTGATTTATAAATAGGGATATGTTTTGTCCATTTGACCAGAAGTTTGAAAGTGAATACTGACTTTGAGTGCCACCAAATAAAGAAAGGAGCCTGACTTCCAGGAAATACTGCAGATAAAATTTGACAGCTAAAATTCCAGACTCCCCCGATCATTAGTCACTTTTGAACATCTTACCTTTCCCTTCTAGCAGCTGGTTTAGGAATCTATCTGGTAGGGGGGAAACTCCATAAAAAGAAAATGAAATTACCAAATTAAGCAGGCATCAGAGAAGAACCTTGTCTATTAGGTGCTTTGTCTTTCATAATAGCATTACAAAGACAGAGAATAAAAAAATACATGTTGAATTTGGGAGAGGACAAGTAGCCAAGAATAAAGCAAGCCACTTAACTTTGGATGAGAGGTAAATGAAATGCATAATAATCTGTGTTTTATAATTGTTTGCTTTCATCACGAAAACACTTTAAGTCTCTTTTGTATGATTAAGGTACAAAGGACTGTCGTGGTTTAACCTCAGTCGGCAACTGAGCACCACGCAGCCGCTCGCTCACTCCCCCCTACCCGGTGGGATGGGGGAGAGAATTGGAAGAGCACAGGTGAGAAAAACTTGTGGGTTGAGGTAAAAACAGTTTAATAATTGAAATAAAATGATGATAATAATAATAATATGATAATAATAATAATAACACACAAAGCAAGTGATGCACAGTACAATTGCTCACCACCTGCTGACCGATGCCCAGCCACAATGTCCCTTTGGCCAGTTTGGCTGTGCCCCCTCCCAGCTTCTTGTGCACCTCCAGCCTTCTCAGTCGGTAGAGCATGGAAAACTGAAAAGTCCTTGACTAGTGTAAGCATTACCTAGCAACAACTAAACCATCGGTGCGTTATCAACTTTGTTCTCATCCTAAATCCAAAACACAGCACTGTACCAGCTACTAGGAAGGAAATTAACTCTATCCCTGCCAAAACCAGGACAAGGTCTTACAATATGGAGAGGTGAGAACAGGAAGAATGAGTACAGAGGTAGAGGACAAAGTGCTGCTGTCCATGTCTAGAATAGATTGTGGTACAGTTTCATTTGAGTTTATATCTGTTACTAGCACAGGAAATTTTGTAAATGTATAATTAGCATGTCCATTTGACAGCCTACATGATCTGCCAGTACATCTGAGGAAAAAGATCAAAGCAAAGAATTCACAGACTTGTGCATGCAACTATGAAGTTATTGTATGACGTTTTTCAGTTTAACTACAAATTCTACTTGTATGTAAAAATGTCACTTACATTTTTTGCAGAACTTCTTCTAAATTAACTTTCATTATTTATTAATTTTATCTGATGATGTCTTATAATTAGAACTGCTGAGAGATTGACTACAGTATGACACTCTCCTATAATTAGAACTGCATTGTTCGTGATTGTAGAAGTTTTTAATATACTCACTCACACCTCTGGTTGCTTGAGGAAGGATGAAAAGGGATAAAGACACTGAAAATATGATCACGTGTAAATACACATAACTGTAAAATTTTTCTTCCTAAAATCTGAAAGCAATGGCAAGTTCCATTTGAGGGA
>NW_008825614.1:6763257-6768679 GCF_000699105.1 Pygoscelis adeliae
GAGGAGAGAAGAGATAAGGGCACAAGAATAAAAGAAAAAGATAATTACCTTCAAGTTGAGAAGCAGGTTCTGAACTTAGGTAATGTGTCCAGTTCTGTACCACAAGCATATGGACAGATGCATTTTCATACACAGATGTTTGTATTTGTGTTCTGTACTATGTTACTGCTTGACTGCTGGCTCCTGACCTGTCCCAGGCCCTTTTACACAATGAGCATGAAGGTCCTTTTAACATTGCACATGGCATTTGTACATGCACATTTGCAACAGTTGTGGAACCAGTCACAGCCACACAGCCAGTTGCCTCTGCTCTGCTTACAAATGATAACTGATAAGCACAACAAGCTATTTACTTGCAAATATTAATCCGTATCTTCAAACAATCTTCCTCTCTGGTTTTTATACCTCTTGGTCACCTCATTTTTAAAGGGGAATTATATTGCTATTTTTCTCTTGACTTACAATTCAAACATAAAATTTCACAAATTTCCACTGGCATATATTTGGCTGTCACAATAAGCATTAAAAAAAAATGTTACTTTAAACTTCTCATATTGAAAATTAAGCAATTATGTTTGTTACTGGCTAGGAGTTTGCCTATAGTTAGTTATCACAAGTGGTAAATCATTAACACATATTAACTTGATTATGTACGCGGGGGGTTAGACTGTAAACTTGGCCAAACAAGTTGTGCATCAGAACATCAGTGTGGTAATAAACACTGTGACTTTGTGCCACTAAGAGGTAATAATGGTTACAAATATAGGCCAAGAATAGTTTATTTTAAGTGATTTAGATGGCAAAAAGTTATTCTGACATGGAAAGAAACAGTAGTAAAGTAAATGGTAATCCAGACCTTGTTAAATTATACATATGTGCTCCTTAGGGGTCTGGTTATATAGCTGTGCATTTCAATATAGGAATAATGACAAATGATTGTTGCATACTGTAATAATCATTGCTTTTTATTTATAGTAGTATGAGTTACCTCCATTTTATATAGGAATAACAAAGGCATAGAACTGGTCACTTTCTCCAACAGCTTTTTCAGCCAAAGAATGGCAGACCAAGAAATGACTCCACTCTCTTCTAAAAGGAAGAGAAATCACGGAGTAAAGCAATCGTCAAGCTATATCTCTAACTTGTTTCCTTTTATTACACATCTAACAGATTGCTTTGTGCATCTGAGTTTTTAATGAGCCCAGCAAAGACAAAAGAAAAATGTTCTGTTCTCGCTGACCTCCCTGGCTACGGCAAATCCCTGAGGTGTGAGGCAGGGAGGTGGGGAGAGCAACCAAAGTTTTTCAAGAAAGCTAACATGCTGGGATGGCAAAGCAGCAAAACTTTCCACTTTCCAGATGGAGCATTGTTAATATTCTGGATTTGTGGCACTGTGCTATTTTGAAACAAATAAAACCAAGCAATAAAAAAAGAAGTTCATTTGCCATATGGCTGTTTATTTCTCTGTGCTACAGCTCAGAGATAAGTAATGTATGGTTTCTCAATATGGCACATCTACACACACACCCCACAGGTGCATACAATATAGCACACCTAGATTAACACAAACCAAACTCCTTTTGATTGCATCGAACATGTGGCATCATGGCTTAAGGGATTTTCTCCTTCAGTTGAAGTATAAGATGCATTTGACAGCCAGGAGAGTATGAGGAAAAGATGCATTTAGGACTGAATGGAAGAGTAAAGGGGGAAGAAGCAGGTGGATGTAAAAGCACAGAAGATAATGCATGTGGTTTGTTGTTCAACATTTTCTATCCGAAATTAGTGCTCAGGAATGATAGGGTTCTGACAACACAGACGAACAAAGATTTGTCTAAAGGGAAAGGGAAACATGATCAGCAGCATCCTTGGCTCACCACCATCAGGAGATTTGACTGGATGCAAATTTCTGGTACTCAGCAGAGAATGACCAGAGAATGGCAATACTTCCATTACACCTCAAACACTTACGGTTCTGTTCAGGAGGGGAGTGGGGGGCGATACACACTCCCCCTTGCTACTCCAAGTTTGTAGTGCAAGGAAATGCCTGTTACAGGCATTTCATGACTTTTGAAAGTTACAAATATAAAAAGAAATATCTAGCTAATGTCAAATTGATCTCCAGAGCTTTCCTATTTATCATGGAGCAGCCACGGTCTGTTGGCCTTTCTGTCCTGTCCTCTGTTTTCTCAGCAGGTGTACCATGATCATTTAAAAAAAAAAAAAAAATTGAAGAAACTTGATAAGGATCTTAAGATCACGAGTTACTTCATTTTCCTGAATTTGTCAAAGCAACACTGCCAAAGAAATGCCAACCCTGACACAGCTGCGAGAACCTCACAAGTTTGGAGCATCTGGGTCTATGTGTATGTTATAGGAGAGCGTAGGGGTGCATTCTTGTACACTGCTATCTGAGTATGAAAGTGTGGTTGAGGATGCCAGCATTACAGTATAGGTCATTTCGTCTTTGCACTAAAACAATTCAAATCCAGAACAGGTAACTTAGAGTAGCTGCTCAACTACTTTTATCTTCTTTAGTCCTGATTTGAGGTTTTCTATCTTATTTCTAGGGCATGACTGAAGTTGTCATTTGGAGCAGGAACACTACACCATTGCCTGTAGACACAGAAGTATGCCAGGGGATAGTCCCACTTCCAGTCTCACAGGTCAGTGATGTAAAATTCTGGCAATGTTAGATGACTGAGGCTTACCTTGTGCTGACCATATAATGTTCATGCAAAAAAATATATGTACTGAGAAGCTGACTCCCAGAGCAATTATTCTCACACTTTCTCAGTGCTGTTAATTTAGAACAGTCATTTAAGAAAATCAATGATAATATATAATATCCTTTAAATGCCTTTGCATCAATGAAATCCCAACAAAAGGCCTAAAATAAGGAAATAAAAATGTGGTGCCCACAGAAAACCAAAAATATCCTTTTTTTTTTTTTTTTTTTAATGAGACCTCAGAGATCCTGCAGGTTTCACTGTGCAGAAAGTTCTGAGTAGGCATCAAGAGTAACTTGAGGGGAAAAGGCATTGTAGATCACCTATTTTAATTCTGGATAACAAGGCAAAACTTATCTCCTGATAGTTTTCTAGCTATTCTGGTGATAGGAACCTCAGTACAAAGCACTTACGCGTGCACTTAATTTTAAACCCAACAGTAATCCTGATTGAATCAAGAGGTCTACGTTTGTGCTTAAAGTAAAGCATGTGCTTAAGTACCTTTTTGTATAGGGGCCTTAATTACATTATGTGTGTGAGAGGGTATAATAGTTTCAGTTGGCTTTCCCAAGAGAGCCTTTAGTTAATAAAATAACTAAGTTTAATACTCCACAGGGTCATATGGGAACAGAATTCTGCTCCTCCTCCTATAGCCCAGCACAGGGTAGACTGTAATTTAATTGTTGGAAGCACAGAAAGTGCTGAAATGCTGTATGTCTTAATATTGTACTGCCAGAGCATGTTTGTTTCTGTTACAGAATACCTTGGGAAATCCACTGTGCAATGCTACCACTAGTTATTCATAACAGCTTTTGAATTTACTGACATTCAGTACCAGACTTTAGCTGTTTTAGTGGATCAGATAAGGGAGACAAAGATCCAATCAACAGAATTTTTTTTAAAAAGTGAAAGAATCAAAACAAAAAGAAAACTCCTGCTCTTTCCCACCAGAATCACCTGCTCCAGTAAGGAAAATTCAGAGTAATAAAGAGTAGACCAAAATAAAAGTAGGGCAGATCACTGTGTCTGTTTGCAAATAATTCCTTCAAATTCCTTTATTATGATTATTCTATTTTATCTGTTTATGTGTGCAAAACAGTGTGTAAATTCAGCCCGTGAAGTGCATGACCGTGAAAGTCAGTAATGAGCAGAGGAAGAGCTGGTAAACTCATTGTAGATCATCAGACATTGTTCCCCCATAGACAAAATTGTACAGATATTGAGGTGTCCATTTCAACCTTTGATTCTCCACAACATGTCACCAAAATGTTTCCTACACAATCAGCTGCTCCCAAAGCTGATAAAAAGCAACTCTTCAAGGTAATAGTTTGGGCTGGGCTACTGCAGGCAGGTGGAACCCAAGAGCCAGGTTTTTACCTGAACCTTACACTGAACAATTTATACCAACAGCTGTGGAGCCTGGGAGAGAATTTTCCTGTTTGGTAGGCATGTTTCGCGTGGTCATATGTGTATAGCATGAGTCTTTGCATAACATTACACTGAGTAAGACCAGACTAGAGCTTCTTAAAAGTAGTTTCCCACAGGGGTACTGACAATATGCCGCTGACTTCAGAAGGTGCAAATTCCAGTAACTGTTCTGAAACAACTGAAAAAAAGCTGATTCATATCAGACTACTTAATACATATTTTGGTTCTATGCCATAAGCAGGTTACATCACAGCGTGTTTTTGCTTAAAAAACAGTCCTCAGCTGGAAAAAAGAACCAAAATATTTTGAATAACCATTAGAAAGGTATTAAAATAAAAAATAAAATCATAACAAATAAGTAAGCATGCAAATTATAATTTTTTAACTTTTTTTTTTTAATAGAAAAATGATCTTTTACCTCAAGGTAGAGAACGAGATTCTATGTCACTGTTGTAATTAGCATATGTTGTAATTTAGTATTAAGATTTACAAGGCTAAAGATTAAAAAAATATCCATTAGGAAGTGTTATTTTTAATAGTGGCCTCCTAGAATTTTCTCCTCTGTTCTCTATGGGTTTGATTCACAAAGGGATTTATGCACATAACTACTACCTCAGGCACCAAACTTGCACAGTTTAGCCCCTCATGGTCTACCATCAGATGCCACTTTTTGGCCATCAGCTTGCCTATAGCTCTACAGGAACAGATATTCCACACATTTCCTAATGCTTGGGATGCAGTGATTCTTCTACAGCCGCCCACCCTTCTCAGTGAAGGAGAAATGAATTAACAGCAGTGACTTATTTGTGTGGATCTCCACAGAAAACCTAGGTAGCTGCGACTGTGGGCCCCCGCCGGTGTGCAGTGTTGGTGTAGGTCTGGGCTGCAGTCACTTCCCGCACTGCAGAGTAGCAGAGAAATTGCTATTTTAATAGCTACATGTTCAGAAGTGTCCCCCCAAAAATGTGGGCAAAGCTGACTGCTTTTCCAGCAGTGCACTAATAGATGTGCGGGCGTACAAGCCCTCACACATGATTTTAGGGGAGAGGTTTGATAAAACGAGCCTCAGTGTTAGTCAGGAAATTGCAGTTAAAAAAGTGATTTTCAATAATGTTACTATTTACAGGCTTAACCTTGTTTCCATCTGAGTCAGCAACAGACATCCAATGGCTTCAATACTGGAGGCTAAAGCACTCAATACCTTTCAAACTATAAGGTCAGAACACAAATTCTTGATGTATAGACCCCCTGCTGGTGAGGGAAAG